>NC_089827.1:13529352-13829352 GCF_035046505.1 Tiliqua scincoides | reverse complement strand
CTCTAATATCACATCTAAAAGGAATACCTTCAATTACAATGGTATTACACACTTCAATATCTCTTATAACATGTTATATGTCATTTTCTATATCTATCCAACTTTCCTAATTATCAAAGAGGCAAATTTGCTTCTGGGATGCTGTGTGCAAATCTCCCTTCCATCATTCACTTCCACCTGGCTACATTGGAGGAAGAGGTGACACACTGTCTGTACGCATCACAGTACATTTTTTGTTGTGACAAATGTGTGCCGCACCGTAGCTTGTACTTGTGAGGCGTGTGCATTTTCCTCCTGCTGCGACTCCCTTGCACAGGAGAGAAGATTAAATTTCTCTTGCAGTTTTGAACAAGCTGCAGCTTCCTGTTATATCTGACTTCCATTGGTTCCGAAACCTTTTCAACCTGCAGTTCCTCTGACCTTCTGACTGTTGGCCATGGCTCCCCATTATGTTACTTTTGGGAAGGGGGGGGGGAGATAAGCCGTGCTTCGGTAGTTCTTCAATTTTTTTTCTCCCTGAAAATAATTGAGATGACAGTATTATAATTATAAGATGTAACAGAATAACCAAGTAAACGGTTATATTTTTTTAAGAAACAATGCAGTATTATTTACCAAAAATCTTTTTTCAGAGATTGAACAGCCTTTTTTTAACACATGTAAGATTAAGCACATAGCAATAGCCACAGCTGACGAGTTTCTGGAAACCAAGAGTGTTCGACGCCGAGTGGGGTGAAGCACACAGGCGCTCTTGAATGTTCTTATGGTGTTATCTGCCACAAATAATCAGTCACAGTATTACTAATCAAATCTAATAAAACTGAAACAGAACAAAATAAATGGACTGTTTCTAACGTCAAGATGCACAATTAAAGAAGGGCTACAAAGATACGCATTCAGCAAATGTCGGCGCATCATATGTAAAGGCAATGGCTAAAAGGAGCACCAGAGAGCTCCATGTTGCATTATGAATGAGAGGATTCTGTGGTGACCCTGGCTGGTTTCAGTGGTACCCCAGGGAGCCATGGTGTACAGTTGGGGAACCAAGGAAGTATGGGAAACTATAGTGTGTTCAAAGCAGAGTTAGTTCACAAACTTGGCTTTTGAACTGGGGAGGGGGGGAGCATGCAAATCCAAGGGGATGGTGGGCTTATTCATGAACAACTTAAACATGTTTTAGATTAGAATGATATTCTGAAGTAGACCTCTCCCTTTTGTTATAGAGATGAGCCTGGGCCCCCAGCCCATTGTTTACAATATCATGTTCTAACATTGCTTCTGATAGTTTCTGATCTAACTTTGCAAGATCTGGACACCCAAAAAACAGATAAGGAAATAAGTTTGCATAAACATCCTCAGTCATGATTTATAGTCTAGCCTTGTTTCTTTTTTTCCTTCATGGACTGGAAGCCCAGGTTGCACGACTCCCCCCGCCCCCCAAGAAAAAAACCCCAATCTCTAGACCTGTGTAAAGTGTCCCATTCCCACCTCTACTTTTCATATTCAGGCCCTGCAGTCAGTAACAAATGCTCAGTGAAGCCAATTCTGATAAGGAAACTCTCCATGTGAAAAGTAACTCTTTGGCAAGTGGCGCTAAATTCTGTGGCAGGGAGGGGGGGTTGAGTAAGGTTTCCATAGTGCCTCTTAGTCCTGTTGGTTTCTATAGTATACAGTTGGCCCTCCTTATCTGTGGTTTTGGCAACCGTAGATTTGGCTTGACATGGGTGCTGAACCCACATCTGGAGGGCTCAAGTGCCTTCCAGTCACATCTGGTAGGTGTTTTGAGTTGCTGGGAGGTGGTACTCCCTCCCTCCCTCTGCCTCAGAAGGCCTCCCAGGTGCTTCAGAAAGGCACTTCCAGTTGCTGTTATGGGTCCTCCTTGGAATTCTGTATCCATGGAGAGTCTGAGAATGAATTTCCTGTGGATACCGGGGGCCCATTGTACATATGTGTTCTCAGGGTCACAACCTAAGAAAGTCTAAGATCCCAGTTTTTTACTTCCGAGTATATGCGTGCTCTTTAGATTTATGATTCAGTTTTGCGAGGATGGTGGAGATGGAAACAGTTTTCTTAACTTGTTAAGATGTTTACTTCTGCTTAAAAAACAAAACCAACCAAAAATTGCATTATCTGTTGGTATTTTAGCTACCCTTAATCTTGACCACTACTTACCCTTTTGTTCCTAAGTTAGCCACAAACAAATTTATAAAGCAATGCTTGAAAAATTCCCATTGATAAAGATGCTTGTCAATGAAGGGGTACATCTGCTTAAATGGGTGGTGATAGCTTACTCCTTTTGTTGCTGCTGTTGTTGTTTAGAACAGCATTCTGGAGAAAGAACAGCTGTAGGAGAGAGAGCTGTAACGGAGCCTTCAACTAACCAAAGTATACAAGCAGATACTCAAGACCAGCCTGCCTGGGGAAATTGCATTGGGGATGACCTCATCAGAAGTAAGTATTTCCAGATCAAGTTGCTGCTGTTCAGACTTTCTCTTTTTGTGTAATGTGGGTACTGACTGTTGACATAGATAAATCTGTGTCAAATGCATTTCTGTGGAATGGTAATGTGCGTCAGTGGAATTTTTCCCCCCAGCGTTGATTCCTGTCAGCCCTCTTCATCAAAAAGTAGAAGCCAAAACCTAAAACAAGCCTGTTCGGTGACTTGAGTAAACATGCACTCTGCTACATACAGGAGAGTGCAATAATTAAAACACTCCCTACAGTCCTGCTTTCCATAAATGTTTTGGAATGCAAGTGTCTACAGCACTGAACAGTCTTGAGAAATGTTGACCTTTGCGCATGTGTCTGCAGTATACTGTGGAACAATGACTCAAGTTTTCATGCAATAAGTCCAAAAAAATTCACCCCATCATGTATGGTAGCTGTCAGATTTATTTATTGCAAAACATAGCAGTGGGGATAAGGGGCTGATAGTTTAGATTGTAACTCTGTGCTTTCAATTCAAAGCTTGCTTCCTCTCTAGTAAGTCCTGCTTTGGATACAGTGACCTTCTGTTTAGGAAATAGGTGACTACTTTGCGCCAGAAAAGCTTTGAATATGCAGAGCTTCAGTTAAGCATTTCAGAGGTGCTGACTCATAATGATAACCATTAAGCATGTTTATATACTTTTTTCAGCATGAAAGCGGTTTGTAAACAAAGTGGTTTACAGAGAAAATCTAATAACTCAATGACAAAAATGCAGTCCTAAAATAACTACGTAGCTCCCTGTCCCAAAAGGCCCCACTATCTAAAAAGACGCAGAAGAAATAAAGATGGCGAATGCTCCTTTTTCAGTGTTATTCTCCCTCTGTTTTGTAACTATTAACTTAAGTCGGTGCTTCCCAAACTGTGGGTTGGGACCCCCTGGTGGGTTGTGACCTGATTTTTGGTGAGTCACCAAAGAGTGATGGAAAGATCAAATAATGAATTGCCTCAAGTCCTCAGGCCAGTGTTTCTCAAACTGTGGGTCGGGACCCAACAGGTGGGTCATGAGCCATTTTCAGGTGGGTCCCCATTCATTTCAATATTTTATTTTTAATATATTAGACTTGATGCTACCACGGTATGTGATTGCATTTGGGGAAACCATCTGTATTTGGTGCATTACATCTGCATGCTGCAGGTACCAATGAGAACTGCTTCAAGCTATTAAAAAATCAGATATTGAAGCTGCTAATTACCCTGCAAAGAGTTCAGCTACTGCAGTTTGCAAGCATGTATAAATATAGGGAGATTAATGTGTAAGGGTCTTTTTCTGGTTATTATTATAAATAAATAAAATATTTCTTTCTATATATTTTTTTAAAGTCTGGTCAGCTTAGGTGGTCCTGACAGACTGTCATTTTAAAAAGTGGATCCTGGTGGTAAAAAGTTCGGGAACCACTGACTTAAGTTCATTATCCAGGTTTGCACATGCTGGAGCTACAACAGGATTCTGTTAGATATGAAGAAGACAAGATGTAAGTCATGAATCTTAGCCCAGCCATGGTCACACTCAGTGATTTGTCTTGCCTCTAGCCACCATTTCTCAGTTTCCACCTATCTTCTTCTCCTTCCCTCTGCAACACAGAAAGAGAGCAATAACAGAACACGTTGTTGTAAGGTCCTCTTTCCCTGCTATAGCCATTGTTTTTCTTTACTAAGCTCGCTTATACAAAATGGGCAGCCCAGTTGTATTCATCACTGGCTCAGCTGAGCTGCATGCCCTATGCTGTATCCTGTGCTTAAACTGGGCAGACTGGTGGTTTCCTCAGGGTAAGGGAACTTTTGAGCCCCAGTCGAGAGGGCTATACTCTAATGTGCAAGACAGGTTCTTTGCTTAGTGGACATCTTGTTTTTGGTACCGAGATGAATGAGGAATTTCACAAAATTGTACCGAATTGAATAAGTCTTTATATGGGGGGTGGGGTGTGGGTGGGTAAAAACCGTTCTGTATCTGTGTATCAGAGCCTCTGAATTGGAAAGATTGCATATATATTTTACGCAGCATGTATTCTTAATGTATCAGCCTAATAATGCATTGAGACAGCATTAATAAATGCTAACAGTGTTGAGTAGAAAATGAAATCCAAGTCTAAAAATAAACATTTTTGGTTGGGGCACTCAGAGCAGTTAACAAAGAATTTACATAAGACTATCTTCTCAAGGAACTTGCATTTCTGGGTCTGAATTAACACAAGATGCATTGTCATTTTGTGAAGAGGCTTGTTGTCTGTTTACCACTGCTCTAATGACTCAGTATTTCTTTTTTTTTCTTTTCCCAAATGGATTGTTTATCCACCTACACAGCTGAAAATGTTGTTCTTGTTTTTAAAAGACTTTTCAGTTTTTATGCTACATATGTTTCCAGATGTTTTATTTTCATGTGTAAACAATACTGCAAGATAACAGACTTTAGTCCAATTTTATTCTTAAGTGTATATCAAAGTGATTTTGTCCTTAGTATACGTTACTGTTGCATGAGGAGCATTAAATACGAGGGTCGCCCAGAAAGTAATGGACCACATTTTTTTTCTTCAACAATTATTTATTGAACACAATGAAACTTACACACAAGAAAGAATGATGTTTCTTCTACACTCCCTATTTTTCCATGTAATCTCTGTCCAGTTCTATGGCCTTCCTCCAGCGAGACACAAGGGCATGTATGCCCTGTCGGTACCACTCCTCATTCTGGTCATGAAGCCATTTCTGCACTGTGTGAATCACCTCTTCGTCATCCTCAAAATGTCTTCTGCGAATGGCATCCTTTAGTGGCCCAAACAAGTGGAAGTCTGAGGGAGCTAGGTCAGGGCTGTAGGGTGGATGGGGTAACACAGTCCAACCCTGTTTAGTGATGTGTTCCGAAGTCCTCAAACTTGTGTGAGGCCGAGCGTTATCATGTTGAATCAAACATTCACCTGGGTTGTTATGGCGCCGAAGTCACTGGAAGCGCTTCTTGAGTTTGGTTAATGTCTTCACATATGCTTCAGAATTAATGGTGCTGCCTCTTGGCATCACATCAATGAGTATGACACCCTCACAGTCCCAAAACACAGTGATCATGACCTTACCGGCGGAAGCAGTTGCTTTGAATTTTTTCTTCTGTGGAGATTGAGGATGACGCCATTCCATCGACTGTCGTTTTGTTTCGGGCTCAAAATGGTGAACCCAGGTTTCATCACCTGTCACAATCCTGGACAAGAACGCTTCCCCCTCATCTTCAAAACGTTTCAGCAACTCAGAAGAAATGTTTTTTTCTGAGAGATTTGTGGTCCACGGTAAGACAGCGCGGAACCCATCGTGCATACACTTTTGAGTAATCAAGAGCACGGATGATTGCATCCACACTTCCTTTGCTGATTGACAGCTTCAGTGCCAACTGCCTAGTCGTTATGCGTCGGTCCTCGCGAATGAGCACATCAGCAAGCTGCGTCTTGTCAGGTGTGACAGCGTGGATGGCCGTCCCGAATGCTGCAAATCTTGGAGCTCTGCCGAACCGCCTTCTAATGGCCTCACCCTCTGTGCCCAGCGACTAACCGTACTTCTGTCGACTACAGATTCTCCATAAACTGTACACAAACATTTGTGAATGTTCCCAACAGTTTCTTTCTCTGCAGTGAGAAATTCAATGACGTCATGCTGCTTGTAACGTACATCACTTACAGACGCCATTTCGAAACACTGCTGCAGCTACGCTATCTGTCTGAAAAAACCAAAAATTTGTGTGCGCACTCCTGAAAATTCAAATAATGTATATCTAAAGTTTTGCATTCGTACCATTACTGTAGGCTGAGAAAAAAAATGTGGTGCATTACTTTCTGGGCGACCCTCATATAATGATCACCTAGCGCACATGTGCGTGTGGGGGGAAATTACTTCATTTTGCAGAGAACTAGTGATAAAAGTCCTCCTTTTACTCCAGTGACCCTGACTGTATTCTAGCGCAGGGGTGCCCAGACCCCGGCCCTGGGGCCACTTGTGGCCCTTGAGGCCTCTCAGTGCGGCCCTCAGGGAGCCCACAGTCTCCAATGAGCCTCTGGCCCTCCAGAGATTTGTTGGAGCCCACACTGGCCCGATGCAACTGCTCTCAGCGTGAGTGTGACTGTTTAACCTCTCGCGTGAGCTGTGGGATGAGGGCTCCCTTCACTGCTTCTTGTTTCACGTCTGTGATGCAGCAGCAGCAGCAAAGGAAAGGCCAGCCTTGCTTTGTACAAGGCCTTTTATAGGCCTTGAGCTATTGCAAGACCATCATTCATTCATATAAGTTCACCTTTAATATATTCATTTATGTAAACTTATGTAAATTTTTTTCAAATTTTAAACATAAATTAATTTTTTTTTCCCCCTGGTCCCTGACACAGTGTCAGAGAAATGATGTAGTGGTTACCAGGATTACAGAGCATGTGCTGTGTTAAGGCGACAGCATTTGTGCTGCATGATGAAAGATTGGAACTCTTCAAAGTTTGGAAAAATAATTGCAAAGAAGTATACAAAATAACATACAAAATAACAGCAGTGGGACTGAGCATCAAATGATTCTTGGACATAATCACAATATTGCAAATAAATCCACAAAATTCACTAGACCACAAATGTGTTTACTGACCTATACATACATATGTTTGGCCTTTGTGGCCTGAATCAATTTAAAAAAAAACAACCAACCCAAATGTCTCTGCAAGTTTGCAGAAGCGCCTGTGTCTTTAGAAGATTCTCACCTGCTGCAGGCAAAAAGGTGAGTGGCTCTTTACAAGCCTGCCTTAACCCATTTTTGCCTGGCCCATAGGTGTACACATTTGATCCCTGTTGTGTATATGCAACGTTAAGCAGAAATGGCTTAACATCCAGAATAAGAGTTCTTTTTCATACAACGAACTCTTAAAGGTAAATATAAGAAAGAGCTCTGCTGATTTGGGCCCAAATTCCATCTAGTTCAGCAGCCTGGTCAATGGCGTGTCAAGGGTTTGCGTCACCTGGTACCGGAGGTCAGTGCGTCATCCATGTGCTAGACCTCCTCCCATGCAGTGGGCATAGCAATGCCCCAGGCGATGGGTGTAGTGATGTACCAGTGCTCTGCCCCAGCTGGTTTTTGGGCTCTTACGTTTGATAAAATAGAGATATTTCAACCCAGTTTGTTTTGTTGCATTCTGCGTGAAATTACACATTGAATGGTATATAACATGATGGTATTATTCTAAAATACTAAGATTTAAACAATTTTGACCAGTAGTTGTGTCACCGCCCTTGTGTGCGTCATCCGGTGTGGCCCACACCTAGGGCCTAGGATAGGGGGGTAAAGGGGGTAGTTTGTACCTGGGCTCAGGCTCAAAAAGGGGGCCCAGGAGCCAAAGGAGGGGGCCTAGACATTTTCTGGATCTTTCATTTTCCTATCTACTCAGACTTGTTGCCTGCACTGGATGCTGGGGACAGTACCACGAGCATGTGGCTGCAGCTATTGGCAAACCATATATGCTGGGCTGAGCAGTGCGTACATGACACCCCTTAACACAGTGTCAAATCTGGAAGGAAACTGGCTGCTTCACTAGCTCTTTGGCTTGTGGATCTGCTTGCTATGAAGGAGCTCAGGGACAAAACTGTGGGGCTGCAGTTGCTGCAGAAGCAAGTTTTGGTATGCATAGGATGCTTTCCATTCTAGCGTGAGCCTAAATATGATGATGCTCATTTTCTACATGATTTTCTTTATTTAAAAGATTCTAGAGAGTCTTAGAAATGTGTTTGTTTTTTCCATATTATTGTATCTAGCTGCCAATGGTACATGGGTGAGTAGACCTGGGCTCCAAAGATTTTTCCAACTGTCCCCCCTTTTTCAGAGATTTTTCCAGTATTCATTCCTCCCTACCCGTCAGCTTGCCTGTCACCACTCTCCCCTGCTGTTTACCCCTCCTCCTTTGCAAAGGGGTCCAAAAGAAACTTTGTACCCCCAGATAAAATTCCTCTCAGAGGTCCTGCCCACGCCCCCTAGCAACACCACTGATCCTGGTTTCTCTCAGTGACCAATGAGATGCCTATGGTAAACATCCAAGTAGGAGTTGAAGGGGAAGGCTCTTACAGTCTCCAAATCTGGAGGGAGCATACAGAGGGGGTGACTAATAGCTATTGATAGACTTATCCTCTATGCCAGCATTTCTCATACTGTGGGTCGGGACCCAGTAGGTGGGTCACGAGCCAATTTCAGGTGGGAACCCATTCATTTCAATATGTTATTTTTAATATATTAGACTTGATGCTACCATGGTATGTGACTGCAACTGGGGAAATGTTGCAGCTCTGTCTTTTTAACAGTAGCAACCGGTGTAAGGTCATAGGTTGCAACCTCCAGAATGAGACTGCCATCATATGTTCCCTCACTCATGCTCACTGGAACAAGCTTGCTGGGGAGCATTGAGGCCATCTCTTACCCATGTGATCCACAAGCACCATTACTTGCTACAGATCCAGGGTTTCAGGAGTGATGATACAGTACTCAGATGCCAATTTGTGACCCCCCTTTCCTTAACTTTCCCCTTAACTTTCTTAACTCCTTAACTTTCCTTAACTTTCCCCCTTTCCCCCAGATGCCAATTTGTGACCCCCCTTTCCTTAACTTCATTTGCCAATGGCAGCGTAGGAAGATGAGACTGATTCAGGGCTGGAAGTAGAATCAAAGCATATTTTCCACAAAAACTCCTACACAGGAGTTCAACAAAGTTGTTCCCTCACCAGCTAGAGACCCCTTATTCTCCTGCTCTCTCTGTTGAGCAAAAAGTAAGAAACATCATATTTAGACCTGCAATTTTTCCACCCAATTTCAATAATGTACCTGTGTTTTTTATTAGTGAAGGTAAGTGGAACCGCAGTATCTGTGGGTCTGGCATCCGCGGATTTGACTTACTGCAGGTGATACAGTGGATACTGGGGTCCACGTTTAAATGCCTTTTGAAACAAAAAAAAGATTGTGAAAATTCTGGAACAATGCTGAAGGCAGCAATGGTTCTTTAAACTCATAACAACAGCTGTGGAGGCTTAGAAATGGCACAGTTTTGACATGAAACTGTAGAAGTCCTGATTTTTGTGTATTTGTTTCAAAGGCATTTAAACATGGACCCTAGTATCTGCAAGGGGTTCTGTGGATACTGGTGTCTAACTTGTAATATTAGCTAGAGTACTTACGTACTGTTTTTCAACAAAAACAGTAATAAAAGCAGTTTACATAGCAAAAATATAAAAAATGAAAAGTTGGTTCCTTGTCCCAAACAGGTTCATAATGCAATACCTCCAAAGTATCATAGAAGTTAGTTCAATGTGACTTGGTCTGTATTCTATAATAACCTGTCAGAACATGGGAATAGGAAATACCAACGTCTGGTGAACTTGCTCAGATTTAATCTTCCTGTTGCTCAAACAGGACTTCAGCTTTGTGATATTTAAGAAAACAAGAAGCATCTCCCTTATATTCAAACTGTCATGAATAATTGATTAATAATAATCCAGTTCTCAAGATTAAATAGCCTATTATATGCCAAAGTTTTACAGATAGAAAGGTCACTGCCATCCATCATTTCAGCTTCAAATTTATCCTCTTCTTTGCTAAACATCCACCTGGTTCATTCTGGAAAGGGGATATTTTCATCCATGTGAGGAAGGACAAACTTTGGTCAGATCTGTTGAATTGTCTTATGAGCCTACTCTTCAGTAAGATGAATTTAGTTCATTTTACCTTGCAAGGCTTAAAGCAAATGTATTTTAAGGCAATGCATAGTATGCTATTAAAAAAAATCTATAGTATTTAGTAAAACTGAAGTTGGTGTTTTGTAACGCCCCTGTTTTCTGAGTACCTGAGTGCTGTAACTCAGTGGTTCTCAAACCTTTTAGCATCAGGACCCACTTTGTAGAATGACCATCTGTTAGGACCGCCTGGAAGTGATGTCATTTACCTGGAAGTGATGTCATGGCTGGAAGTGACATCATCAATTTTGACTTCAAATCTAAGCTGCAATCAGCCAAAGTCTACATTACACCTCACTCTTCTGCCGTCATTTCACACAGCTCCTAATTCAAGCATTCCAGCTCGGAAATCAAAGCAGAATGCAGACTTGAAAACTTCTCCAACCACACAGCCCTCCCCCCTTTCCAGCATCCCATCTTCCCAACTATTCAGGGCAAAGTACCATGCCTTTCTCCCACCTGGATTCTGCCCTGCCCAGAACCTTTCAACCTTCAGTGACAGCTGAGCTAGGTGCTACCTGACCCTCCTGAAATTGGCTCACGACCCAGCTAGTGGGTCCCAACTCACAGTTTGGGAAATGCTGTTTTAATTGTTCAGGGGTGGGCTAGTGCCAATTTCAGTGAGAATCTGTGTTGCAGGAAGGTTACAAATGTGATAGCTTGCTTATGTTAACTCTTTATTCTGAATCTACTATCGCTGATGGGGATTCTTTTACCATGGTAGCTTACGTAGGGGTCCTATTGATAACAAAAGGGAAAGTGACTTTGCATTTGTGCTGGAGTTAGTCATACAATCAGATGAAGTGGTAGTGATAACACTTTTAATAATGTACACAATTTTCCTTGATTGCTTTTGTAATGTTTCAGGTATGTGCTGTATAAACTAGCTCTTGAATGGAGAGAGAATCCCTCAGATATGGCTTTATTATTTTCTTGCAAGAAGCATCAGTCAACATATCGCAATCAAGTGCTTTCTATCAGTCTTTTTCCTTAGATTAGGAAGTGCTCTTTAATGTTGATCTTAAAGCTCAGACAAGAATATGGACTGCCATATTCTTGCTACCTGTTCAGGGGTGGTGTCCCCATTTATGGCATACTAAAGTTGGCTGAACCAGCAGGCAGCATAAGGATGAATTAAAGTGATCAGTGTATCATCCAGAATGAATAACTTCATTTTCCTGGATAAAATTGATGTCTGTGACTTCTGTAACCAATGTTTTAATCCTATCTCCCACCAGTTTGTATGACTTATGAACTTCCATGCGTGCTTGGGCTCTCTGTTCATGAAGAAAGCAATAGAGTCTAGTGAACGTTTTGGTAATGGAAATTTTGGCTTTATTGATGCTTTCCTAGTATGGTTTTCGGCTTGTAGTTTGGAGAAAAGGTATCTGAGAATAAAAATCTGAAGACATTCACCTATGGCTTGCAGCAACTGTACATGAAGCATTTTTTACTTGCAGTATTTTTGGTGGGGAAGAAAATTCCTTAGGTCCATTCATGTGGACGTTTTGGGAATATTTGTAAATGGTATGCATGCAAAGTAAATTGAAACAGGACCATTTTAATTACTTAAAAAAAAAAAAGCTTTGGCTTTTTATTGAAATAAAGTCTTCTTTTAAATTGCATTTTAACACAGCATAACAAGGACGCTGCAATTCTTCAGCATGCTGAAGTTAAAGGAGAGCGTTCTGCTGATATTTGGTGCCCACTCAGTTAATTCCGCGAGATAAGGACTTCTGAGTACCTCTGGCCTCTGCTGTATTGAAACTATGCAAGCCTAATGATTTCATAAAGATTTATATCTCCCTTCATGAACTGAGAGGAGGATCAGAATTTTAACTTGCTTGGGAGGAAAAAAAAATATAGCATGGATAATTTCATCCCTTTACCAACTCCTCAGTGGACGTTCTGTTACAAATTTACAAGAGCAAAGATGAGTGGGTATTTTTTTTTCCACCTTTCTCACTTTGAAACCATGGGGCCATTGCCTGTTAAGTGACATGACACCCAATATTCTAGTAGCAAGAACGCTGTAACTGTTAGGGGGAAGTTTGAAAGCTGCATTATGTATGAATTGTCTCTCACTAGTGTCAAACGGCTTGCACTTCACTTCCTTTCAGAAAAGTGAGTGCATCACTTTTGCAGGAAACTCTTACCAATAATTCGTCCTCTTTTACTCGAGCAGAATACTCCTGAGAAGGACAGGCAGGAACTGCTTTAGTAATGTAGTTAAAATACCTGTGTCCTGTTATGAAGGTTCTTTGCTAGGCTCTTTGCTATTTAATGCAATTTTTAAAAATCGTTACGTCTCCTGCCAATACAGTAAATCTGAAGCACTTTGTTTTATAACGGGTAAGTCTAAAATCGCTTATCTTTCAAGTAAACCTTTATATAAATGAATCATGACCCCAAATTTTCTTGTAGTTTTGTTTTCAAGTGCTAAGCTTTTTTTGGTTTTGATGTATAAATGATTATTTTTCATTTGCTTCATACCCACAGTCCAATCCGAACTAAATTCCCCTGCGATCATGCAGCAGTGCCGGTGCAGACTACGCTGCAATCTGTCGGGGAATTTTGGCTATTGGAGGTCTCCTTGGAGTAAGGGGACATTTATCTCCTTGCCCTGGGGTAAGTCCCAACAGCTGCAATGGTTCAACTCTGACCATTGCCGGTAATAAGGCTGGCACAAGTCTTGAGTAGTTCTGTGTTGGCGGATCAGGCACAGGAAGGGGGATGCACCAGCACTGCCAGTCCCGCCCCTCCCAGCCCTGATCTGCCCACCCCATGGGTTTACACACCTCACTTCAATGCTGTCTCCTTTCTGGGCTAGATGTACCTAACCAATGGTTTGATTCCATATAAGGTAGGGCTTTCTAAACCCCAGTCCACAAGCTGGATCCAGGGTTTGGGGAAAATCTTCTGCTCCATGAGTGGAGCTTACCTCTGCACCACGTGTAGTATGAGTAGATCTAGCCACAGGGATGCTTTGGGCAGTCGTGTCTGCCCAGATGTACTGTTGCACAACCTTCTGGGAGGCTGGGCAACTGATGTAACTGCACAGATCTACTCAAACTTCATGCAGCATAAAAATGGAACGGTAAGCTCCAGTCTGAGTGGGGACCAATTTTTCCTTGGACAATGGTTGTGAGTTTGGTGGCCGCTGATATAAGGCATCCTCACATCTTCGTATGTGGAATGCTAACCCTTTGGTCTCTCTGCTGACTAAGGAAGTTCAGGATGGTGATGCAAGCCGTGGGTGTTTGCTGATGCCTTCTGCACCTGTATTTGGAGGGCACCAGCCAGGCCATTTACACTATGGGAACAAGATTTTTAAAAAGGGAAGGAGGGGGGACCCGGGAAACTATAGGCCGGTCAACCTAACATCTATACCGGGTAAGATGATGGAATGCCTCATCAAATATAGAATCTCAGAACACATAGACAAACAAGCCTTGCTGAGAGAGAATCAGCATGGCTTCTGTAAGGGTAAGTCTTGCTTCACAAACCTTTTAGATTTCTTTGAAAAGGTCAACAGGCATGTGGATACGGGAGAACCCATGGACGTTATATATCTGGACTTGCAGAATGCGTTCAACATGGTCCCTCACCAAAGGCTACTGAAAAAACTCCTCAGTCAGGGAATTAGAGGGCAGGTCCTCTCCTGGATTGAGAACTGGTTGAAGTCCAGGAAACAGAGAGTGGGTGTCAATGGGAAATTTTCACAATGGAGAAAGGTGAAAAGCGGTGTGCCCCAAGGATCTGTCCTGGGACCGGTGCTTTTCAACCTCTTCATAAATGACCTGGAGACAGGGTTGAGCAGTGAGGTGGCTAAGTTTGCAGACGACACCAAACTTTTCCGAGTGGTGAAGACCAGTTGTGATTGTGAGGAGCTCCAGAAGGATCTCTCCAAACTGGCAGAATGGGCAGAAAAATGGCAGATGCGCTTCAATGTCAGTAAGTGTAAGGTCATGCACATTGGGGCAAAAAATCAAAACTTCACATATAGGCTGATGGGTTCTGAGCTGTCTGTGACAGATCAGGAGAGAGATCTTGGGGTGGTGGTGGACAGGTCGATGAAAGTGTCGACCCAATGTGCGGCGGCAGTGAAGAAGGCCAATTCTATGCTTGGGATCCTTAGAAAAGGTATTGAGAACAAAACAGCTAATATTATAATGCTGTTGTACAAATCGATGGTAAGGCCACACCTGGAGTATTGTGTCCAGTTCTGGTCGCCGCATCTCAAAAAGGACATAGTGGAAATGGAAAAGGTGCAAAAGAGAGCGACTAAGATGATTACTGGGCTGGGGCACCCTTCCCTATGAGGAAAGGCTACGACGTTTGGGCCTCTTCAGCCTAGAAAAGAGATGCCTAAGGGGGGACATGATTGAGACATAGAAAATTATGCATGGGAAGGATAAAGCGGATAGAGAGATGCTCTTTACACTCTTACATAACACCAGAACCAGGGGACATTCACTAAAATTGAGTGTTGGGAGGGTTAGGACAGACAAAAGACAATATTTCTTTATTCAGCGTGTGGTTGGTCTGTGGAACTCCTTACCACAGGATGTGGTGATGGTGTCTGGCCTGGATGCCTTTAAAAGGGGATTGGACAAATTTCTGGAGGAAAAATCCATTACGCATTACAAGCCGTGATGTGTATGTACAACCTCCTGATTTTAGAAATGGGCTATGTCAGATGCGAGGGAGGGAACCAGGGTGCAGGGCTCTTGTTATCTGGGGTGCTCCCTGGGGCATTTGGTGGGCCGCTGTGAGATATAGGAAGCTGGACTAGATGGGCCTATGGCCTGATCCAGTGGGGCTGTTCTTATGTTCTATGTTCTTAAGAGTGTGACTTACCTGGCACCATCCACTACCTGTTCTTGACCATTTTGAAGCATCCACAGTGCCCATTTTGAAGTCTGTCCTTGCCATTCTGAAGCTATTTATGGTCATTCTGAACCTGTCTGCTGCTGGCATTTCTGACCAGGTTAGCTATCCCTTCTCCTAACCCCACTGATCCCATAGGATCTATGATTTGGTATCCACTGATTCGAGATCTGCTGGGTTTTCATTAACCCAGCCCCAGAAGATATGAGAATTGAATGTACTTCCTCCACTTCTCTTGGTCTCTTCTTCTCTTTGTCTTGTGTACAGTCAGAAGGTGGCAAGGCAAATGATATGGCTACACATTTCTCATCTGGCAGCCTTCCAACCAAATTGAGCGATAAGGAGTAATGGATACAGTTCGGTCTCAAAATGCACCAAACTGCTAGAATTTTTGGAAGTGTTTTTGTTGTATTCATCTTATCCAATGTTTTTTTTCAGTACTTCCATATAATGGTATAATACAGCAATTTCAGCTCACAGTGTACTGACAAAGTGCTAAAATTTTCAGGGCATACCATCTCTTTTGGCCAATTGACAAGGCACACCACACTGCTGGCAGAGGCTCACATCCCCAATGACCCTACTAATAAATTTACCTCCCCCAAATTCCCATACAACACCTACAGACCACTTGCAGCACACCAATATGCTATGGCACATTGCTTGAAAACCGCTGCTTATATGACTGGGGCTTCAAAGCCAGAACAGTGTCACTTCCTGGGGCAAAAGTCATGTGAGGAATCCCCAAGTGACGCAAGTGTGTGCATGCACCAGCTGCCACCCTACCCCATAACCGTGGCGCATTGGTTGAAAATTGCTGACCTGGTCAGTATAATATTTTGGCACTGTAAACCTCAAGTACTATCATCAAACACATTAACTGAGAAAACAAAAATAAAGGGAACAGGTCCTGATTTGTACGGAGGTAACACAATGAAAACCTCCTTAGAGGAATAACCACCTGCCCTGCCCTGAGATCTCATAAATTTTTATGTGACAGTAAACCAAACACCCCTGATAATCTGATTAATGAAAGTGTAAGATGCTGATCAAGAATACTAATATGTAAAATGTTAGGGAGACTATAAATTAGTGTTATAAAATGTTGATCACTGTTGTAATTGGTCATAAAATTAGTGGTTTTGGTTAAGTGCAGTGAACATGTACAAAACCAGATATGCAGATGTGCTGTTTTCTTCCCTGTTTCCTTGTAAAGCAACGTTGGGTATTTGTGACCATGGTCTCAGTTTGCCGTCATCAGGATGCTTGGCTCCCACATGGGCTTATGGCAGCCCAAATTATTCCTAGCTAAATGAACTCCAAGACTTATAATCTCAGAAGATATTATTTTCCTGCCACTATAAAGCTCCCTTACTTTGAGTAGACCCAGCAGTGCTTCCCAGACGCTTGAGCTCTGATAGTGATGACTGAAAGCCCAATCCTGAGCTTCCCAGGTCTGCAGTGGCGCCACTACCGCTGCATACCAAGGGGCTGGGAAGCACTGCTAAGTCTACTCAGAGTAGCTTATGCTTATGCTTTCTTACCCCTTGTAAACCCCAGGCAGCCCAATGGGTGTCCTGTATCCACTATTGATTGGGCGCAGATTTGAGACCTGCGTCGGCTCTTCCAGGCCGGGAGGGCGGTTAGGAAATGGCCATCTCCTCCCCCTCCTGCCCCACTTCCTCCCAACACCATGACTTCCCCTGCCCAGACTTACCTCTCCACCGCCTAGCGCTTGACCAGAGCTCTAGGCGGTGATCCACTGTCCTCCACTCAATGGAGACTGTCGCAGGCATGCATTATGGCACGTTTGCGACAGTGCACTCCGGTGCTGGGCTGGCACATGTCGCTGTGGTTTGGGCCCTGAAAGTCTTTGACAAAATGACTGTGGGCCCAATCCTATCCAATTTCCAGTGCCTTGGCAACTGTGCCAGTGGGACGTGCACTGCATCCTGTGGTGGGGAGCTACTCAGAGAGACTTCCTCAAGATATGGGAACATTTGCAGGTTCGCAGCTTGGGGGTTCTCCTGGACTCGCAGCTCCTCCTGGATGTCCAGGTGTCAGCTGTGGCCAGGGGTGCTTTTGCCCAGCTTCGGCTGGTGCGCCAGCTGTGGCCGTACCTGTCTCAGGTGGATCTGGCCATGGTGGTCCATGCCATAGTGGCATCAAGATTAGATTATTATAACGCGCTCTATGTGGGGCTGCCCCTGAAGATGGTCCGGAAGCTACAGCTAGTGCAGAATGCAACGGCTCGTGTAGTTGCTGGGGGTCGGCGGTTTGACTTTGTAACGCCGTTACTCTGGCGGCTGCTCTGGCTGCCTATTCGCTTCCGGGCTGAATTCAAGGTGCTGGTTATGACCTTTAAAACCCTAAATGGCTTGGGACCAGCGTATCTGAGAGACCACCTTCTTCCATATAATCCGGTCCGTTCTCTTAGGTCATCAGAAGGGGCCCTGTTGGTTGTGCCGTCATTGAGAGTGGTGAAGGGAATGGCGGCCAGAAACGGCCTTTTCGGTGGTGGCACCTACACTATGGAATTCCCTTCCCTTTGAATTGAGAGCAGCTTCCTCATTATTAGCGTTCTGGCGGGGCCTGAAGACTTTTTTATTCAGGAAAGCCTTCGAGGCACCATAAGGGCTATTTTTATAAATTTGTCTTTTACTGCGTGCTATGTATTTTATCCATGTATTTTATTTTGTTTTAATTGTTTTTAACTGTTCTGTATTTTTAACGTTTATCTGTTGTTTTGTATTTTTAACCTGATTGTTAGCTGCCTTGGGTGCCCTTCGGGGAGAAAGGTGGAATATAAATCGAATAAATAAATAAATAAATTTGTTCCCTTACCTCAGGACTGCATTGCCGCTAAACCAGTACTGGAAAGTTGGATAGGATTGGGCCCTGTGTTGGAGAGTTGGGAATTTCTGTTTCACTCGATGAGGTCAAAGTGGACTGTGGATAGCGTCTGGGCTTTCTCCTTACTAGACCCTGGTGAGACATTTTTGGAACAGGCAAGTTAGTAGAAACCAAAGAAGGGCCTCGTGTAAGCATTTGGCAAAGAAATGGGCCACAATGTGTATCAGACCAAAAGTTCTGAAATTCTTCCTCCTTCCCAACATTTTGCCCCCTGAAAAGAATATAGGATTTCATGCCTGGAGGTTTTCCATCTGATTCAAGATTGGTGATGTGGCAAACATTAATTACAGTGTCAAAAT
Source organism: Tiliqua scincoides (assembly GCF_035046505.1). Classification (NCBI taxonomy): domain Eukaryota; kingdom Metazoa; phylum Chordata; class Lepidosauria; order Squamata; family Scincidae; genus Tiliqua; species Tiliqua scincoides. The sequence continues at coordinate 13,811,043 of NC_089827.1, read as the reverse complement.
GCCTGTTCTCAGGTAGGAACCCAAATATTTCCGTTTGCTGTTGAATAGAACCCCTTGGTAAAACTTGAGCTGGTACCTGACATGAAAGAATGTTTAAATTTGGCTTGTGCACAAGGAGGAAAGGTATGTAAGCAACCTTAATCTTTTTGTCATTGTGGTATCAATCTGCTTTCAACAATTTTTGTTCCGATTAGATTTTTATTTTTTTAAAACACAAGCATGGTGGTGCTTGTGGTTGTGTTGCTCTTTCCTAGTGGCTGGCAGGGTAGGGGATGTGTGTCCCCCCCCAGCATTGTGTGCTCATAGGCCTTATCCATGCCCCCTACTCGGTTCACCCTGGTGGTGTTTTTCTGGCTTCCAGTGTTTGGGGGTGATTGGATACAGTGATTGGTTGACACACAGATGATATGCTGACTTCACAGCTGTGAGACACAGATGATGCGCAAATGTTAAGGTGATGACTCGCCATTGTCATGGTGACGCACTGCCATTAGGGTACCGCTCCGTGGATGCTGGGAGTGTTACTGAGAAGCCAGCCCTGCTTTGCCAAGACATGCTAGGCAATTCTCTGTTGCTTAGCCAGCACGTTGTCAGTACAGCAGTGTTTCTCAAATTTTAGCATCAGGAAGTGATGTCATTAACCTGGAAGTGATGTTAGGGCCAGAAGTGACATCATCAATTCTGGCTTCAAACTCATCAGCCAAAGGTTCTATTACACAGTGCGCTCATGCTGTTATTTTGCATAGCTCCTAATTCAAACATTCCAACTCGGAAGTCAAAGCAGAACACAGGCTTGGGTTCTTCTCAAACCACACAGCTCTCCCCTCCTTCCAGCATCCCATTTTCGCACCTATTCAGGGCAAAGCACCTTGCCTGTCTTCCACCAGAAGCCTGACCTGCCCATGAGCTCTGCACCTTGTATCTTCAACTCTGTATTTTCAACAGGGGCTGAGCTAGGTACGTGACCCACCTGAAACTCGCTTACAACACACCTAGTTGGTCCCAACCCGCAGTTTGAGAAGTTCTGCAGTATAGCATTGCTAGGATGGGCTTAGGATATGGCAAGTGTCACGCTGGTGTTTGTGCAACTTCGGTGCAACGTCTTAAATATTGTAACTAGCACTGATACAGATTTTTCCATATCTGTTTTGCCTTCCTACTTTCTTTTTACCTCCAAAATGAGAAAGATGGTATGTTCTAAAACATCAATTGCATCTTATAGTAATTTTTGTCATCTTTTATGAATATCTCTAGACCCATACAAACATTTCTCAGTGTGAGCTTTCTGTGAACGTATACCTGCAGTTTTGCCAAAGTATTTCTCCACAAAGGAAACCTTGTTTCTTCATAATGCCTGTCTTGTAAAACATAAGAGCTCCCCCCCCCAAAAAAAAAAGAGTTGATGGATCTTAGTTGGCACTCTGTTTTTCTCTGTAATGTCAGCACGATATAAAAAATTCAGCGTGAAAAAATGATTTTAAAAAGGCGAATTGCACCTTGATCATTTTCTTGTTATTTAGTTAATGTATGCTTTCTGTGATGCAGAAGCTGCAGTATATGCTATTTATTTTGCAGGAAATATTCAAAAATAATTGCTGACAAAAGCCGTTTTACAGGTTGACTCAGAGGTATATCTTCTAACTTCAATGCTAATATTCTAGATGGCTGTGCAGTTACCTATTGTTGTAGTTTGAAGATTTGAATGGAGGCTAGTCGGGCTTTCAAAGTTTTACATCATTATTGGCATTATGTATTCATGCTGTAGACACTTTGAAAAATTGGGGAAAAAATGTTGTCATCCACCAAAATGGATGACACTTTTTTTTAAAGATGACTATATACCATTTTAGGTTAGCAGTAGTAGGAAACTTTTTTTTTGGAGTTCATCTATTATCTGTCCTCCTTCCCCAAGCAGGTGGTAGGCTAATATATAAGAGTAGTCTGTCAAACCTACACATATGATCCATACAATAAAGTTCTTATTTTTCAGGGGATTTGGAAATCTTATAGCACTATTCCAGAAAGAGATGACTCCTTGATTCAAACATTATTTTTTTTTCCCTCTCCACAGAAGATAGCTGGAAAATCTACCCTGGCAAAATATTTCATGGGGGATTTCCCCCAGTTATACTTCAGTGAAGGAATAGTTGGTTCTGATGAAATGTTTTAAGGAGTAAATGAAAGAGTGACATCATGAAAGATTCAGACTTCGTGGTATAATCACTTTATACTAACTTGGCGACTTGGCGGCTCTGTGGAGGGCTGCCGCCGGATCCTGCGCCTCCCGCGCTACCACGGGAGGCACCTCCCCTTCCCCCTGAGTAAGGGAAGCAGCCCCCCAATGGGGCTACTCTCTTTACCAAAAGGTCGGCGCTAAAGTAAAGGCGCTCGTGTAGGGCGCGCAGCCCTCCACGAGCTCCTTGGATCCTGTGGAGCTCAGCCCTGCGGATCCGCCTCTCCTCCTCCCCAACACACCTCCCGCCCACCCCCTGGCACGCCTCCCCCCTCCTGGAACGCCTCCCCCACATCCCCAGCCACACCCCTGCCTCACGTTTGTGACTGTGGTCCACGGCATGGAGCCGTGCCGCGGACCACAGGATTGGGCTCATAATCTCTTTATACTAACTGAATGCATTCCCTTCCATCTGTTTCCTGAATTCATCCAAGGGATCCCACCAAACAATACTTATTTAGCATTCCTGACAGTTACAGCTTGATACTATTCTATGCATTAAAAATAAAGAAGCCATTTTAACTGTATTTCATTCATATTATTGCCTTTAGATTGTCCTATGCCCAACAGTATAGACAACTGGTTCCCAAACTTTGTAGCATTTGGGACCCACCAAAAGCAAAAAAAAAAAAAAAAAATACCAACTCAAGTTTCAGTGGCTATAAAGGTTATTTGGCCATAGTGCTCCCTCCCCAAGTGGCAGATTGTTTTACTTTGATGCACATAGTCTAATTGTCTAGTCATAGTCTAGTTATTGGCATAAACAATAAAACCAGGGTGTTAAACAGAAAAGTGTCCATATATATATAGTCTAGTCTAATTATCAGTTTTGTGACCCACCAAAAATTGGGTTGGGACTCACTGGTGGGCCATGGACCCACATTGGGAATCACTATACTGTAGACCAAACCTCAGTATAGCTATTTTGTAGTGGGTAATAGGTGAGCATGCCAGTATTTTTATTTTGTTAAAGAGAAAAGCTCAAAATTTTAAATGAAAGTGAGCTCATTGCCAAATAATGCACAACTTATTGCCTCCCATAATGCAGAAAGTTCTATTTAATTTTACTGTTAAGATGTTGTTTTACCAAAAAAGGATATTACTGTATTCGTAAACTTACTAGGCACTGCATAAGAAATAACAAAGAGCCCTTCCCTTTCCCCCATGCGCCTGAACAATCCCATATGGAATGTGGTAGGGTTTTTTTTTTTTTTTTTATTCAGTGCTATATGATAACCAATGGATAGAATATTGTAGGATGCTGATATACTGTAATGCAGCGCTTTTCACCCTTTTGAATCTTACGTTACATGGGCAAGGTGCTAAAATTGTCAAGTTTTTTTGACAATTGTCAAGGCACCCTGCTTTGCTGGTAGGAGGCCTCACATCCTGCAGTGGCCCTACTAATAAATGGCCCTCCCCCAAACTCCCACGGAACATCTGCAGACCATTCACGGCCCACCAATATGCCACAGCACAGTGGTTGAAAATTGCTGCTATAAATTGCTAGGGCTTTGAAGCCAGACCAGTGTCAGTTCCTGGGGCAAAGGTCATGGGAGGCGACCCCAAATAGCACATTTCCCTCCATGTTGGGAAAAGTGTGGTGTTAACTGAAGTTAACCCGTCCCACTACAGTTAATGTCTCATGGCAGAAAGGAGGATTGATACCTGGTAACATCAGCTGCTCTCCATCACTTCCTGGGAAGCCTTGTCCTTGGGCCCTGGGCTTACTGGACAAGGGTGGGGAGTAGCAGCTGCGGGATTTGTAAAATGCCCTTGAGGAAGATGACGATGTCTTTCCGACATCTTCCTGGTAAGCCAGCAAGAGGCCCAAGCTCAATGGGGAGGTTTACTGGGAGGCTGTGGGATTGGAGGGACAATCTTGTGGACTGTCTTCTCTTTTTCTTTCCCTAGTGCAGTTTAAACAGTTGCAAATATCACAGCTCCCCAAATAGTGTTGGAGGACAGGGCATCCAGGGATTGGCTCTGGGGGTATAAGAAGATTTAGTTGCCAAGTAGGGATCTCCATGGTCCATGGCTTTACTCAGTTATGTTGGGGGGTGGGGTGGCAGCAGCAACTGTGGACCTTCACTGCTCAAGGGCTGGCCAGGCACAGCTGTGGGCCTTTGCATGAGAATGGACTCCTGTTATGTGAACTATCATGTCTTACTTCTTGTTTTTCTGAAATAAGTGAACCAAACATTACCATACCTATATCCAAACTTCAGGAACATCGCAGATTGAAATCAAACCCAAATACAGGTTAATAATAATATAATAATAATAACCGGTATTTATATACCGCCTTTCTTGGTCTTTATTCAAGACTTTATTCAAGGCGGTTTACATAGGCAGGCTTTTATTTAAATTCCTTATTAAATAGGGATTTTTACAATTTCAAAGAAGGTTCTTTCTTTCAAGAACAACTACATTCAAGGTGTTTCATTCCGATCTGGCTTCACATTCTGGCCTCCATCCTCCCACGCTCAGAGCAGATGGAATAGCTCGGCTTCAGCTTGTCAGCTGCTTCAAGGTCGCACGGTGCCGGTGGCCTCGAACTGGCGACTTTGTGGATGTTATCTTCAGGCAGACGGAGGTTCTACCCTCTAGACCAGACCTCCTGCCCAACCTAATCTGAAATGCTAACCTGAAATGCTCCAAAATCCAAAATTTTTTGAACACCAGCATGACCCCACAGGTGAAAATTTCCACACCTGACCTCTTAGTAACACCTTTGCTTTCTGATGGTTCAATGAATACGAATTTGGTTCATGCACAAAATTATCAATAAAAAATATTGTATAAAATTACCTTCAGGGAATGTGCATAAGGTATAATGTATACTTGTATAATTATAAATGTGTATTATGTATACCTGTGCATAATGAAACATAAATGAATTTTGTGTTGAGATTTGGATTGCATCCCCAAGATTTCTGTGTATGCAAATATTCCAGAATCTGAAAAAAAAACTCCAAAACACTTCTAGTCCCAAGCATTTTGGATAAGGGGTATTCAACCTGTAATTCACTCCATTTATAAATATAATTGGTATACTGCTCTGTGTATTTCACAGTCTTTGTTGGCTTTTATTCCTGGGTGCAATGTGTTCAAGTTTTATGATCTGCTTGAAAATGTATGTGTATAGAGATGATATATGCAATTAAAATATGTTTGTCTACACCCATATGCGTACCCCTACAATCCACAAAATGTATTCAAGCAAGACTTTTTTTTTTTTTTGGCCAGCTGGAAATCGCAGCGAGTTTGAATCTGAACAGGGCCATGTATTTTGTTCACAGTCTCTAAAATCGGAGTAATAAATACATGTTAAGATAGTGGAAGTATTTTATGCTTCCAACTAACCTCACAATTAAATTACTGGGTAAAGTTGGTTAAGGAACACAAAAGTTATTATATTAAAGTGTGCTTCAGGAAGAGACCAATGACAGAGCTGCAGTGAAACATGCTAATAGATTATATACTGTAGCAATATATTACCCTTTTATTGCTTTTCCACAGGCAGCAGATTCATGTATAGTTATTACTGGCAACATTATCTGCTAGTTTTCTATCGAAAGTGATTCATTCTATTGAATCATTAATCCAATACTTATCATTCTTGGTGAAAATTCACTAGTATTAACACTGTATAAAACGTTGACCTAAATTCACTGGTTTTGCTATATCTTGAGAACATTTTAATGAAGTAAGCACAGTATTTCTTAGGAGATTTCGAACAATTCATTGTGGATATTTAAGAAGGTTGTGGTGGTGATGTGCTTTTTTTAAAAAAATTATATACTTGGTGGCTATATTGGTGACTAAAACGGATTTAAGATGCTGAATGTTCATAAATGTAGGAGAGGAAAAATTCATGTGTGTTGCATTAGTTACTGAATAACAGGAATAAAATTTTGCTCGTACATTGTGCAAAATGGGGTCTTTTGTAGTAGCACATGGTCTGTTTAGAATGATATAACAGACACCGAATGTTCACATATCAAACAAAATGCCATCTTTCTGTAGAAAAGAGGTGTCAAAAAGTTTCTTTGTACCTTTAACGCCTGTGATTATGTAGTACAAAATGCAGAGTTTGTAAAATTTCTTGAATATACAGGCAAAAAAATGAATAATTCAAAACAACTCATAAGTTCTACATTCTATTGTATCTTTTATAACACAGGGAGGAGATAGCATTGTGTTCCCAGTAGAGCTGAATTTGCACAAGTTACACCTCTGAAAATGCCAGATGGTCTATGGTCTACTTTTGAGAGCTGTCACATATGTAAAGATTTGAAAAAAAAGACAGCTGAATGAGAGCAGCGGATCATTAAAGGAAGAGTGAGAGTCCCTGGGTATCCCTGTGTTTTAAGAAAGCATTGTGCCATTTCCCATATTACCCTTTTTCTGTCCTTTTTTTTCCCCAAGACCTACACAATCTTTAAAAATAAGATTAAAAAAAAAACATTTCTGTTTTAAAACGAATGGTTGTGGCTTAATCTTAAAACTGTCAAATGCTTTTTTTATTCTCTGCACTAGAATGCAGTCATATGGGTCCTAATTGGTTTCAAGTGTATTTTAACCATAAGATTCAAGTCTCCCTAGTGAAAAATTATCAATAAAGTTAAGATAAATTTAAATTGGTATAACTAATACATTTGGGGGTTTTATTCACTTTTGATTTGACCTACATATCATATGTGAATACTCTTAAAGCCAGTTAGCTTTAAAAAAAAAAAAGTTGTATGTTAAAAGACTGAAATAAGAACACTTTGGGAGCCGTTTTATCTTTTGATCCTCGTAAAAATGATAAAATGACATTAAAACAAATAACTTTATGTGGCTCAGTTTTGCCAAGACTTCCCATTGTCCCGTTTAATTGGCAAAATAGGCTTAATATATAAGAAAGGAAAATGTGATGGTGTGGCATGTGTATGTAATATGATATTGAAATGTAAACAATTGCAAAAAAAACAACACAACAGTTCCCCATTTTGCCAGTTTCTAAAGGTCATAGCTGTCAATTCCAGTAACGTTGCCATTTAGACTTACAGAATTCTTTTTGTTTTCTCTCCACTTATTGACAGAGGATAATAGCTCTCTCAACGACTGGGTAAAACATTGCATTTTATATCCAAGAATTCCAAGTAATATAACTACTTGCCAGGCTAAGTAGACAAAGTGTTTCTACAATGAAATGCTTCCCCCCACCCCCTATCCCTGTATAAGACGACAATGGAACAAGACTGTTTTGGTCTTGTATAGGAATAGGGAATATTGAGCTCTATTCTGGGTCAGTGATTAAGTTGTCTTTGCTTACGCACGTGAAAGGAGTATTCTGTGAAATCTGTCACATTTTAAGTTTCTGGTAAAACCTTTGGGGATTTTCCTTGTATCCGTGTATTATTGGAGTACACATGATTATTTTAAAGGAGTTTTCTATGAACCATTGGAGCTTTAGGGTTGCGCCCTCAATTCTGAAAGGTAGTCTGGACCAACAGACTTGTATTCATTGATATGTTATCAGCTTTGCGTCCGCAAAAGAATCCAGGTATCCCCCCTCTATCAGCGGATCTGGATATACGTGGTTCCCTGCGCAACCTCCCACGCCCCATTACCTTTGTTTATATGGATTATATCCTCTGAAGTGATAAGGTGTCTAGCTAGAAGCAAAAAGCTTATACTCAGGCCAGCAACCTGCAGCGCAGTAGGGAGACTAAAAGCGAAAAGCAGGAAGCAAATAAAGGAAGGAGACCTTTAGCCTCCTAGGCTGTAGGCTACTTGCCTACTCGTCCAGCTATAAGCTTTTTGGGGGTATCCAGGATCCAACTTGCGTGACTGCTGCTGAGATCTGCCCCCTCCTGTCTTTGAACCACCCCCCTGGTTCAGCTCACTCTACAAACCACAAACTGCCCCCCTCCACCAATTTACCTGCACCAGTGGAGCATCTGGGTTGTTCTGGCACACAAATGGAGCCTTCAGCTGTTTCTACCAGCATGTCTGTAGCATGGTGTTTCTTCTGCTGCAAGGAGAATGTATAGCAGTGGATATCACTAGATCCGCTGCTGTAAGTCCCCAATAGCAGTGGGGCTTCAGTTTCAATTATCTGTGCTCTTGTGTTGCTGCATTTTAAATGTTACGTTTAAATGTTCGATTTAGTTGATTATAGTAGGTTGTCTTTTTAATCTGTGTAACTGTGATTTTTAAATTCATAATTACAGGGATGTCTCGGTATCTGTAGGGGATGCTTTCCTGTTCTATCTCCACGAATACCGGAAACCCTGGATATGGGGAACCCCCCCATGCCCCTATTTAGTAATGTAAAAGCTTTCCACATTGTTTTTTCTTCCTTAAACCGTTAGTGATGTTAGTGCTTCCTATTGACCTTCAAGTTTTTTTTAACATATTCTGGCTTTCGGGAGGCAGCTTGAAGACCACCGTAAGCACTCGGTTTAAGGAAGGAAGAATATTGTGCGGTAAGCTTTTAAACTGCTAAATGGGCACACACAATGGGGTTTTCCTTATCCGTGCATGTCAAACCGTGAATATGGCCCCTTCCGTATACTACTTTGAATACTTTTGTGTAGAAAAGTGATTGTAAATGACGCAAAACGAATGCTTTGACTTCCAGGGAACCTGTGGTAATGCAGCATGTGTGGGGCTGACCTTGAAGACAGTTCTGCAATGTCATCTGTCCCATTCTGTTGATACCTGCTATGTCCCATTCTGTGTATAAACTGCTATGAGGATCTGTTTTTAAACATTATTGGCTATCAGTTTGTTTCTGGCCAATTCATGCCGTAAATGGTTTGGAGTGTTTCCCCCCCCCCACCACCAAGAGTTTAGTGAGCATGAAGATCTGCTGGTGATATCCTTCTCTGAAAAGGCAATTGCTTGACGTTTGGTTATTTGCTCTTAAGAACACAAATACATAAGAACAGCCCCGCTGGATCAGGCCATAGCCCCATCTAGCCTAGCTTCCTGTATCTCACAGTGGTCCAAATGCCTCAGGGAGCACACAAGACAAGAGACCTGCATCCTGGTGCCATCCCTTGCATGTGGCATTCTGAGGTAACCCACTTCTAAAATCAGGAGGTTGCACATACACATCATGGCTTTTAATCTCTGATGGACTTTTCCTCCAGAAATGCCCTTTTAAAGGCATCTAGGCCAGGTACCATCACTACAGCCTGTGGCAGAGCAAGAGCTTATTTACAAGGAAGAGCAAGAGCTACAAGGAGGAGCAAGATCGCTAGTGTGGTGGCTCAAGAATTGCAGAATTCAATTCTCTTGAAGCTTTGGAGAACTTGATTATATGATCTTTTGCAGGGGAATGAAGTTGCATCTATTTACACCTTCTTTTGGAAGGGGGTTTGAATTTCAGTTAGTAAAAGTTGGTAGCTCTTTGTTCTGTTCTGTGCCTCTTGCGCTCTGGTTTTTTTCGTCAGCTGTGTGTATTGTAATCATGGAGGTTTTAGCAGCATTGTTAAAATGGTTGTAATTGTTTAATTTTATGTAAACTGCCTTAGGAACTGCTGGCTAAAGCATGGTCTAGGACAGGGTTGCTCAATAGGTGGATCGCGATCTACCGGTAGATCGCGAGGCAAAATGAGTAGATCGTGGAGCCCTGTCTCTCCAAACTGTTAAGACGAAACTGACATATTTAGCTGACACTAAACTGAAACTGACACTTTAGCTGCACTTCAGGCATGCAGCAACAAAACTGACGAAACTGACTAGACTCCAGCAGGGGCTCCATACATTAAAGGGGGTGTCTGTCAGACGCTTCCTTCCCCCCGCTAGATCTCCGGGCCTTGCTGGGTTTCAAAGTAGCTCTCGAGCCAAAAAAGTGTGAGCACCCCTGGTCTAGGAGTATAGTAAATAAATACCATGGATTAGTTTTAAATCCATATTTTGCGAATTCTGTTCTGGTTTAGAGCAGGGGTGTTAAACATAAGGCCCACGGACCAGATACGGTGTGTGGAAACCTTTTATTCCCCTCCACCCCCGTGATAATTGAATTCTCTCAGAAATGCCTTTTCAGCACTGCTGCTTCTCTGAGGTACTGGAAGGGAGAGATGGAAGGAGGCTTCAGAAGTCGATGAACACCATGGGAGAAGGGGGAGGCTAACTGACTGAGAGGGAAAGATGCTGCTGTAGCTCTGGGAGAGCCCATTAGCACACAGGCTGCCCTTTTAGCAGCGCCACGTCTGTTGAGGGGTTAGCTTTGCGTAGTGCCTTGGCAGAAGTAGTGCAGCCCAAGTGATAATTGGGCTCTACCAGTGCCACCCTTTCAGCAGTGCAGCTTCTGCTGAGACTCTGGGTGGGAGAGAAGGAAGGAGGCCACAGAAGCTAGGAAGGCTGCAGGGGAAGGGGCCGACCAAGAGGGGTGAGAGAAGAAGATGCTGCTGTGGTGCTGGGAGAGCCCAATAATCATGCAGTGACCCACATGATAAGTTCAGCAGTGGCACTTCTGCAGCGGCATCATTAAGAGAACCTAAGCTGTGAATGCCTCGACAGAAGAGCGCCGCTGAAAGGGCAGCCCGCACAATAATTGGGATGTCCCATTTCTTGAAAATATGATAAAGATTTGCATATTTTATCTTCTATCATTTGCAACTGACAAATTGTCAGTCCCCTGTTGCATAGCCTGTGCTGGCCTTGTTGCGTCACCACACAGGGTTTTACTTACGGTTGGACTGCAAATTTACGCAGATTTTTTTTTCTTATACTTGTGGCCATTGAGTAAAAAGCTTCCTCTCATAGATACCAAGAGAGGAGAGGGGGATGGCAGCCAGAAATAGGACCTTCTCAGTGGTGGTGCCTCTACTGTGGAGTTCCCTCCCCTTTGAGTTGAGAACACCTCCTTCATTGTTAACCTTCCAGCGAGACCTGAAGCCTTTTTTCAAATTTCGGTAAGCCTTTGAGGCTTCATAGGGAGTATGATGGTTGCTTTTTAGTAAATTGTTTTTAACTGATGGTTTTTATTGCTGCTGCTGTTCCGTTTTTCGTTCCCTATTTTATAGATTTATTTATATTTTATAGCTTTTGATGCATATTTTATGTATTTTAATTATTCTATGGTAAGGCCACACCTGGAGTATTGTGTCCAGTTCTGGTCGCCGCATCTCAAAAAAGACATAGTGGAAATGGAAAAGGTGCAAAAGAGAGCGACTAAGATGATTTCGGGGCTGGGGCACCTTCCTTATGAGGAAAGGCTACGGCGTTTGGGCCTCTTCAGCCTAGAAAAGAGACGCCTGAGGGGGGACATGATTGAGACATACAAAATTATGCAGGGGATGGACAGAGTGGATAGGGAGATGCTCTTTACACTCTCACATAATATCAGAACCAGGGGACATCCACTAAAATTGAGTGTTGGACGGGTTAGGACAGACAAAAGAAAATATTTCTTTACTCAGCGTGTGGTCGGTCTGTGGAACTCCTTGCCACCGGATGTGGTGCTGGCGTCTAGCCTAGACACCTTTAAAAGGGGATTGGACAAGTTTCTGGAGGAAAAATGCATTATGGGGTACAAGCCATGATGTGTATGTGCAACCTCCTGATTTTAGAAATGGGTTATGTCAGAATGCCAGATGCAAGGGAGGGCACCAGGATGAGCTCTTTTGTTATCTGGTGTGCTTCCTGGGGCATTTGGTGGGCCGCTGTGAGATATAGGAAACTGGATTTGATGGGCCTATGGCCTGATCCAGTGGGGCTGTTCTTATGTTCTTATGTTGTTAGCCACCTTGGGTGCCCTCTGGGGCAAAATGCAGGTTACAAATCAAATCAATAAACAATAAATACTAGTTTGTGGGTGCAGTCCTAAATACACCTTTTTGGGAGTATGCTCAGTTGAACACAACGGGACTTACTTCTGAGTAATCTTGCTGTGTGTTTTTGTTTTAGGCGCATGGATGCGGCACCTTCAAACACACACTCCGCACCATCGTCTTAAAATAAAACAATACAGTGCAAAAAGAAGGTAACCACTTTAACTCTTTTTTTCTCTTTAAAGCACAGCCCCAGCGTTTGCCTCAACCAAACGCTTCACCGCTTGGAAAGTGTAAGGAAGAAGCTGGCACGATACAAAACGGTCACGCAGGTCTGAGTAATGGAAGTGGAATTCATAGTGGAGTAAAACTTGTAACGACAGACAGCAGAAAATTTGCAGCCCCCGTCTCCCAAAAAATGCACCGAAAAATTCAGTCCAGCTTGTCTGTCAGCAGTGAAAGTAGCAAGAAAAGCTCGGCATATTCTCAAAAGCCGGGCTCTTCACCTGAAGGTAAGCTAAAACCTTATAAGAAAACTGAACAGAGAATAACCAAAACCCATTCTCTCTGATAATTACACAATCAACTAAAAATAATTGAAGAGCATGAGTCGTGCTCCAGAAGCAAATAGAAGTCATTACAATAAAACACAAGTTACTTCCCCAAAGGAAAATATTAAGTATTTGGCAGAAATTGAAATGAGAGATTTCCTGCCTTTCAAACATTTGCACACCTCCCTCTCAACAGCATACAGTGGTGGAGTTGTTGCTCATGGCTGTTTGGTAGTGTCGTTGCAGGGGCAACAGAAGAGTGTAAAAGTTTTGTATTAGGAAATTGGTCAATATTTTGTCACGGTAAGCAATTTGTGAGCAATTTTTTTTCCCCCTGAAAATGACATAATACATTTCCCACAGGTCCATTCATTCTGATCAGAAGGGATTCCAAACTTAGGCCTGTGCTTTAATTATCACCAAACACAATTAGACAGACCAACACACATTTTTACTATCTTAAAGCTTTAGGCCTATTCTTGGGTATATTTGGAGTGATGATTCCAAAAATGGCATCGGTTTTGCCCGATCACATCTAGTTTCGGAGATATGGCATGGCCTCATTAGTGAATGGTTCAAGCAGCTTCCATTAATTAACGAGGCTATGCTGTATCTCCGAAACAAGACGTGATAGGGCAAAACAGATGACATTTTTGGAATCGGCCCCCAAAATTCTTTTAAAAAGTCATAAATTTTGAAAAAAGTTTTTCTGACCTGCAGTTTCGCAGGCCTGTGTTATTTTTCTAAAATCAATAAATAATTTGAATGTACGATTGCTTTTTATCCCTCTTCTCCAGCGCAGAGTGTGTATCAGCAAAGTAAATATATTTTCTTCCTGTGTGAGGTGTGTGTATGTTTATCCACTCCTGCAATTACTCTAATGGCCCTGGAGTTCCTGAGCCTATTTTTAATCTTCTGCATTCTCATTTAGCATCGCTATACTTGGTGTGTTTTGCTCTTGTCTGCTAAAACTGAAGTCACTATAGAAGCGGGTAAATTCTCTGGTTTAGTAGGTACATTGAGATACCACTTCAACCCCCCCCCCCCCAAAAAAAAACAAAAAAAAACACAACACACCCAACTTTGGAAACACAGAAAACAGATCCAAAAAGGCTCCTGGACTCTAGTCCAGCAATTTTCAACCTTTTTCATCTCACGGCACACTGACAAGGTGCTAAAATTGTCAAGGCACATCATCAGTTTTTTGACAGTTGACAAAGCACATTGTGCTGCTGGTGGGGGACTCACATCCCAGAGTGGTCCCACCAATAAATGAACTTCCCTCAAATTCCTGCTGCACACCTAGGAACCATTCATGGCATGCCAATATGCCACAGCACACTGGTTGAAAATGGCTGCTCTAGTCAACAGGGAGTTGGAAAAGGACATGGAGTGAGGTCAGATTTGCACAGCATTTTCCATTACTGAGTGTGTGTACATGGTGACTGGAATTTCAGCGTCCAAGTGCAAAGTCAGAGAGTCAGTGCCTCCCTGTTGTGCATGCTGACACAAACTAAAATAAAAATATTGCTTGGTCTAAATAGCCAAGGATCAGAATGGCCTTGAGACTATATTCCAAGAGGGTACAAGAGTTTGATGGGAGGCGGGGAGGAGAGATGCATCTTCCAAGCATAACAAGAGTACTGCTTCTGGGTATAGCCCTGAACCTCAGATAGAAACAGGTTTCTTGGCTAACCCCAGATGTAAAACAAAAGAATTGTAGTTCTGTGGCAAAGATTAAGGTGCTTCCAAAGTAGGGCAGAAGGGATCCATTTATCTTTTAAGGTGAAGCGATCAAGGGATTGTGAGTGCTTGGTCAGGATCTGGGCAGGCAGTAGGCAAAGGTGTGTGTGTGTGTGTGTGTGCGCGCGCACGCGCACGCGCTTGCATGCAGTTTTTCTGAGGTGAGACCTTTGTCTGGCTTGGCCTAACCAGACTCTCCATGGAGCCCCATGTCGAGAGAGAGGAAAGAGAGGGTGACGTGGCAACAATAGCATTTTGGATTGCAGGTAGAAGATTGCACGTTTAGTGCTCCTTCACAATAGTTTCTACAGGAACTGGTATTTTAGCCTAGGTTCTACTGTAGCCTGATTTCTGCCTTTCTAGGAAATTCTTGACACTGACAGAGGGGGGCTCACATACACACGCTTCCTGTGTCTGAAGTGTATAAGATAAAGCTGTATCATTTCTGAATACGTAGATTTAGCAATAACTCCTGCACACTAAGCAGAACGTAATACAGGGTCATATATATGATTTAAATATCTTTAATTTAATGCTCTTTTAATTGAGTATTTTGGAGAGGAAAGAACACTGTTTAACTGCGAACAGCATCCATCAATTCAAGCTTCCTTCTTAAAAGTTGGTAGTTACCTACTTTTTTCCTCCACATCTGATGCAATACCTGGTGTTTATGTTTGTGGGAATTGCAATGTTCTTGTTCTGAAGAGGTCTTTTACTTAGGAGAGTAATTTCCTCCCAGACCTCTCGTGACATTTTGGGAGGAATATGATGAACCAAGAGGGAATGTCTTCATGCATACTTGCCATTGGGATGCAAATGGTTTACTAGTGCACTAAAACATTTCAAATTTACCCTTAATATGCATGTCTTCATTAAATATGCTCCTTTATCATAATTTGGACATGCGCAGGACACTTTAGTATCTTTATTTAGATCAATTCCTTATGTATGTTTACAATAGTGGAATATTCAGTGAAATACTGTGCCCTTTTTGGCAACCAAAATTAAACTTTCTGAATCATGGTTTGTGTTTTAAGAACTAGTTATTTTAGATGACCCCAGCAGCAGTTCCCTGGATATGTAATTCTCTTTTTTCTAACCACGTTCCATTTGGAAGCCTGATAATGGAACCAATCACAGTCCTATCTTCCCCCCCCCCCCAAAAAAAAAAAAAATTAGTGACCAGCGATGTTTGAATGAACAACATCATCATTAGGATATTTTTGGGGTGCTGAATCCAAAAATGGCATTTTTTTTGGCCAGTGGACTAGTTTAGGGAGTATGGCATAGAAGACCAATGATTTTCAACCTTTTTCATCTCACAGCGCCCTGGCAAGGCACTAAAATAGTCAAGGCACACCATCAGCTTTTTGATAATTGACAAGGCACACTGTGCTGTCAATGGGGGCTCACATCCCACAATGGTTCTATTGATAAATAACCCTCCTCCAAATTCCCACAGCACACCTGGGGACCATTTGCTGCACACCAGTGTGCCACGGCACAGTGGTTGAAAATGGCTGGCATAGCCACTTTATATGCTGATTCATGCAGCTTCTTCATGAGGAAGCTGACACAATGGCTTTCTCAGGAGGAGGCTACTTGAAGTGGCATATAAGGTGTCTACATATGTCGAACCCCTGCCAACGTAGAGCCAATTGGGCAAAACAGATGCCATTTTTGGATTTGGATATACCCAAGAATATGTCAAACTTTTAAGACAGTAAAATGTATGTAGGCCTGTGATACATGTCTTGGGCTGCAATTCTATGCTTGCTTGAATGCAAAGGGCAGCCCAGTCCTATAGGGGGGGCCAGTACCACGCGATACAGCAGTGCCAAAATGGCCACTGCTGTATTCCGTTGGACCAGAGCAGCCAATGGCATCTCCTCAGGGTAAGGAAACATTGGTTCTCTTACTCTGTGTAGAACTCCACTGGCCCAAATGGGTCTCCTCAAATCTGCACCAGCTTAGGAGCTGGCACAGGACCGAGGAGCCCATGTCTGGCTCCACTGCTCAGGAGGCGCATAGGATTAGGAGGCAGCTTCTGCCATCGTCCATGCCCCCCCCCTCCTGGTCCTGATACACCCTGCCTGGTTTGCCCTTCCCCTGCCCAGTTCCACCCCCGCCCAGCTTTCCCGTTGCTTCGCAGGGATATTTACCACTGGAAGCTCTTTACTGGTGTCCTTACGGCTCTGAGACCCAGTGCCAACCGGCACTGGCTGGTCTGCCAGCACTGGATGTCTCCCACTGGTGGGAAAGTGCTTTTTGGCACTTTTGGGTCACCCATCGCCAGAGCAGCAGTGCCCGTGCTGGGGAGGTTAGAATTGGGCTTTTAGTGTCATTGAATTCAGTTGGGCTAACTTTTGAGTAAAGATGCCTAAGATTGCAGTGTTGTTTTTGGCTATTATATATGCATCATAGTAGTCATATGGCTTCATTTCTCTCCCAAATCTTCACAATCAAATGAGTGTTCTGCACATTTTTCCCTGTATGCGTTGCGTAAAAGCATAAAGCCGTCAGAGTAGAAAAATATTAAAATAAGTGAATTTTCAGAGTGTGGAAACCCATACAACTATTTGTTTCTGTCTCTTCCTTCCTTACATTTAAAAAAAAAAAAGTCAGAGAGGAAATGGTGTTAGATTTATTCAAGTACAATCTCCATGACAACAAGCTAATTAATCCCCATCAATCTGGCTTTGGCCCTCTTCACTGAACTTGTACTCCCCAGCTTCACTTCACATGTCACATCTGCTGAGCTTTGGAAGAAGGTCACTTTAGGTATATTTATACTTCCTGTAAAGAGGCCCCCTTTAATACGCGCACCCAGCCTTCTTATTTTACTATCTCGATTATTGGAAAATGGGCAAGAGAAATATTTTTCACTACTCCTTTCTATGAATCCTAAATGCTGAGTTTGTGGGTTTCTGTCCATCCTTTGCAGGCTAACAAATGTGCATAAAAATACTTAAGCCAAAATCTTCATACATGCAATGGACACAATTGAATCTTCCTGGTAACCTTCTTGTCAATCGTTTCTCTATCACTCAGTTCAGTTAGGGTAACATCTTCTATAAACCTTTTTTTTTGGGGGGGGGGGGGAGTGTCATTTTTCTCTCCCTGCCACCCAACATTAAATGTATAAAATTTCTACCCTACCTTCTCAAAAGACTGAAAGGCAACTGACATTAGTATGAAAACCTTAAAGAATAAAACACAACACATTGCATGTAAATAAGGTTCACATAAACCAGGGCTATTGAACCCCAGCCTGGGGACTGGATCCAGGGTTCAGATGAATTCGTCTGCCTGGTGAACAGACCTCACTGTTCCACCAGGTTGCCACGTATAGTTCTCCTTGATTGAAGTACAGGGATGCTCTGGGCAGTTGTGTCTACCCAGATGTCCTTTTGCGCAGCCTTCTGGGATGCCGGGCAGCAGACCCGACTGCCCAGAGTGTCTCTGTCCCTTGATCAAGGAGGAGTACATATGATGACCCGGCAGAACGGTAAGATGTGGTCCGAACAGGGACCACATTTCCGTTGCACAGTGGTGGTGAGTTTAGCCACCGCTTACATAAATGGTGCCACAGTTACAAGCAAACCAAATGCTGTAGCAAACCCTTAATTATTAGTGGTTCCCAAATGTACCTCAGTTACTACATCCCCGCAGCCTCTTCTTTCGAACTTAGCCGGCTGCTATCATCTTGGATCTAGCACAATCTTATGAGAGCCAAGATCTTGTGAGAGCCAAGAGCCCAATTCTCTCTGAGTTTATGAGAACTCTTTTTGTTGAAAGAGTGGGAAAGCTTCCTTGTCTGAGTGCACTACGTTTCCTTGCTGACACCAGGAAGCTGTGGGTGAAAAACAGGATGGGCTTTGTGGTTAACTGAGAAAAGTAGAAGCAGCATTCTTTCACTGTACATCTCAAAAAGCAAATTATACTTCTGCATTACCTATCATGCAGCTAAACACTGTAGCAACTTGCTGCAATGGGCAGCAGCAGTTATTTCTGGCTAAACCCAGTTGGATGCTGATGCTTGGGAACATCATGGCCCAGAACCTACAAAAACTACTGCCAAAGCAGTTGCTGCGGCTGCTGCTTTGTAACTATTCAAACTTAATACCAACATGAACTTGGAATTGGTTGTAACTATAAATGCACAGAGTTCAGCTTTGGGACAGGAGAAGCAAGCCAAAAAAGGAAGAAAAACCCTGCAAGAAGAAAGGAAATTGGTGTGGGGGGAAATGACTAGAAAGATGAACATAAAAAGAGCCCCACTGAATCAGGCCAAAGGCGCATCTAGTCCAGCTTCCTGTATCTCACAGTGACCCACCAGATGCCTCAGGGAGCACTCAAGGCAACTCAAGGCAACAAGTGCATCCTGGTGCCACTCCCTTGCACCTGGCATTTTGAGGCAGCCTACTTCTAAAACCAGGAGGTTGCAAGTACCTGTCGTGGCCTGTAACCAGTGATGGATTTCTTCCAAAAATCTGTCCACTCCCCATTTAAAGGTTTTTAGGCCACCAGGTCCTGTGGCAAGGAGCTCCCCAGATAAATTACCCCCCTGGGTAAAGAATAGCAGGGATAAAAAGTCACTTGTGGTATATGCGCAATACTTATTTTCCTGTCTCCTCACCTTGATTTTATGGCAAGTGTGGAAATGTGTCACTGGCCCTCCGGGAGCCACCCCGACCCCTCATTCCT
This sequence comes from Tiliqua scincoides, assembly GCF_035046505.1. Taxonomy (NCBI): domain Eukaryota; kingdom Metazoa; phylum Chordata; class Lepidosauria; order Squamata; family Scincidae; genus Tiliqua; species Tiliqua scincoides. Next base: position 13,792,033 of record NC_089827.1, on the reverse strand, counting down.
CCTTTAGAGCTCCTGCGTACAGGAGCCTCTTAACCCCTCACCTGTTCCGTTGCTTGGGAGTTTGCACCTTGGAATTTGCTGCCTGGACAGGGCTTCACCAGTGGTGAATGTTAACACCTTATTGGCTTTGAATACATTACCAGTGTGCCCCTTAGTGCTGAATCCTTGAAATTGCTCAGCCCATGGGCAGGGGACCAGGCCTGTGAACTGTGGAATATGGGTGGAGAGCAACCACTTTTGTTTGGATTGTTCTCTGCCTTTTTGTTTTTTTAATTTGCAGATGGAATGCAGTAATAAATTACTTTCTTTTGTTCTTCTCTCCCTCTCCTACCCCCTCCCCTTCTCCAACACACTGTGGCCCGGGTGCTTCTCAGATTGCTGTGTCCACTGTATCTTGGCCTGCTTGTTCTGTGAATTTGTGACCCTTTGTAGCCTTGTCCTGGGACAAACATCGTGTGGCATCTGTCCAGTAGAGGCCTGCTGCTGCTGCTGTGGGGAAGAAATGGGAGATGACTGCAACTGCCCTTGTGACATGGACTGTGGCATCATGGATGCCTGTTGTGAATCTTCAGACTGTTTGGAAATCTGCATGGAATGCTGTGGGATTTGTTTCCCTTCATGAAATGTTCGGCATATTTATGGCTTGGGGTTTTTTTCCCCCTTGCTAAAAAACTGGAGAGGGTTTTTTTTTTAAAAAAACAAACCCTTCCTGAAGGACACTGTTAAGACTCATCACAGCCTAGTTACATGCACTGTTAACTTCATTTTAAGGAATTCTCGAGAAACCCATCCAAAAAGAACAAATGCTCCATGATGCTTGATTTGTGAACTTTTCAAACTGGTTGCCTGTTCTTCCAACACAGGTGAAGCCTCTGCTTCATGCTGCCTTGCATAAAAACAGAAAGATTGAGCCCGTTAGATATTACCATAATCTTAAACTTTTTTTTAATCAGTTCAACTAACCGATTTCTGGAAGAGATTAAAACTTGTAGGGTTGGAGTAAACACATGCTGAGTTGTATCCCAAGTTGAATTGTAACTAAAGAAGTTAGGTCATGATTAAGTCCCATTGATTTCAAATTTAAGACACAACCCAATGCATCTTCCAAAGTTTGACTTTCTCAGTGTTAAATACTTTTTGTTTTAAAGCAAGTAACTTTTTCTTTCTTGACAAAACTGCTATGTATCTTTTAATGTTTTTAACAGCAACATAATGAGCTTCATGTTGACTTTTGGTTCAGAGGCTTATAAAATATTTTTTCCCATCTACACATTACATAGCTAACTGTCTTATTCATGTTTGAATGTATTGTTTAGCCCCCTACCAAATTTGTGTTTTTTGTTAACTGTCTTTAATGTGTTTGTGCCAGTGGCATACCTGAGGAAAGGCAAGGGGTGCAAATGCCCTGGGCACCAAACTTTGGGGACAGCACTACACCACCATCCACCCCTCTGGCAGTGCCCCCCATAGCATTCAGTTGGTGTGCTATGGGCCACTGCTGAGGGCCAATCTGAGGGCCACTGCTGAACGCCTCTTGGGGAGAGACAATGGGCAGGGTTGTGGCACCTCCAGTTGGGGGGCAGCACCTCTGGGGGTATGCCCTGGACGGGGCAGTGGTCAAGAATGCCACTGGTTTGTGCCATTAATTGTGAACCTTTTTTAGGAAAGAATCATGCACTTGACTTCTTCCTCCCCAAAGTCCATAAGTAGCTTCCAGGTAGTGTTCTCAATGAAGTCAACAAAAGCAAGCATTTGATCATAACTAGCTGTGTAGGAAGTGCTTTCTATGCAAAGTTTGAATTAAAGTTAAGTGGATCTTTTGAAGGTTTTGAAATGTATTGTTTCAGAGTTTGATTTGGTATTGAATTTGATCTGTTTTAAAGGGAGAAGGAATATAGTTGTGTATTTGGCTTTAATAGATGGCTTTGTGATGAAATGTTTAGAACACGTTTTTCTTTTGTTGTACCAGACATCTTTCCTGGCACAGTCAAAATCTATCCCAGCATATCAACTGACTTCAGAATTTTCATATATTGGAATATCATGGTGCTAATTTGCCTTAATATCTGTGAGGTTTTTTTTCTTTCTTATGACACATTAGCTTATTTAACCCATTTTTGCCCAGCCCACAGGTGTACACATTTGGTCCTTGTTGTGTATATGCAACATAGGGCAGAAATGGCTTGAATAAACTACCTGGTTACCTGGTGATCTTTTCCCTATTAGTCCAGATGTCCCAGTGGCTTGTTGGCTTTCGTCATCTCTGCATTGTAAGGAATGATCCATGTGTGACAGACACACACAATCTGGAAAAATGAAAAGTTTAAGCCTGAACCTACAAACACTGATTTGTGAATACTTACTACTGAATTGTTATGACACTACTTGCTTGCTATCACATATCACATTTTAATGCAGAGGGACTATCATTCCCTCCTCTGCTAGCATGTTCTCATTCCCCGTTGTTGCTACTTACATTTGTATGACTGGATTCTAGTCTTTCCTCTATTGTACGTCAGAGAAGAATCTGCAGTAAAAATAGTGACTTTTACACTGGTATGATTTCATTATGGAAACTCTTGGATAGTTTAGTAACTGAACATGTTATAACTGACAAGTAAGTTCAACTGAATACACCACTGAGCCCAGGATCAGGCCAGTGGGGGCTGAGTTATGACTTCTGAAAGTCAGAAGCCTACCTGGGAATGGAAGAAGCAGGTAGACTGACTGGCAGTGCCTTGGGGCATTTTGTCTTTTTTAAAAACATAATGCCTCTGGGGTACCATGCTGAGCAAGAGGGACTTGCAGAACTTTGGGAACAGGGAAACTTGTCTTATTGCACAACTGGTAGATGTGCATGATGTTTCAGGAAAGGGGAATATATGCAGCCCTAGGCAACCATGCTGTCCATTATTAAAATGATACAACAGGCTATACTAGGTTGCCCCAGTCTTTGGAATGGGTTTTCAGTCTTGTCAATGGGTGTGACTGATGAATCTGAGGACAACTCCTTCTGTGTTGAGTGCAACTTTGCCGTAACTGTCATTCTGTGATTTTGATAAATAAATAAAAAAAAGATGTATGTGGCAAGCTACAATGAATCTCACAGTATTTAAGGAGAATTCAGTAATTGTTATCAAAAAAGAATTATTGTTATGGCAAGGACTATTTAAGATCTGTTCAGATTGTTTTTCATCATTGGTAGAATATGTGTAATTTTGTTGACTTATAGAATACTTCATAAAGAGAATCTTTATTATTGGTCGATTCACATAAATTCTGGACAATATAATTCTCCTAGAACAGCAATTTTCAGCATTTTTCTTCTCGCTGACCTCTATGGCCTTCACCTCTTGAAAGGTTATTTCCAGCTTCCGTGAACTCTTCCATGTTCTTTGGCTCTGTTTCAAGGGCAACCCGCTTAGACCCGGCAGAGGAAGAGGAGCAGACAATTCATTACTACAGATAATTGTCCGAAAAACAGAACCACAGAACTTGGAAGAGTTTTTCCAATGATTTTCAAGCACTGTGTTCCAAACTCCCATGGCACACCTTCCATGACACACCTGTTGAAAATTGCTGTCCTAGAAGGTGATCCAATATTAAAACAAAGAAAAGGTCCACTGTTTTTGATGATGTTAAAATTTGTTACTACTCCGGCACAACCCTGCCTTTGTGTATCCTTCAAAGGCAGAATAGTCCAAGTGGAAGTTCTGTCTGCTCAGGATGTAATAAAGCCTTCAGTTGACTGAGGGCCCAATCCTATGGTCCGCACCGCGCCTCTGCGGCGCAGACCACAGTCACAAACGTGCCATAAGGCACATTTGTTGGGCTTACTACTGGGCTTCCGCTGGAGGTGGCTCAGCACTGCCTGGCGCTGAGCCATCGCCCGGTGGGTGCCCGTGTTCCACAGCTCGGCGGTGCCTGCCACCACCGGGCTGCGGAACAGCAAACGGGGAAGGGACAGGGGCGTTCCGGGAAGGGGGGAATCCAGCGTGATGCAGGGAGAGGGCAGGGAGGCCGGCGTGGCGTGGGGAGGGGGGCGTGTCAGAGGCGTGCTTGAGGGCGGGATGGAGGAGGAACCGTGGAGCTCTGCTCCGCAGGATCCTTGGCACTCGTGGAGGCTTCGTGCCTTACATGAGCACCTTTACTTTAGTGGCGCCCTTTGGGCGCCGCTAAAGTGAGTAGCCCCATTGCGGGGCTGCCTCCCTTATCCAGGGGAAGGTAGCGCGGGAGGCGCTGAATTCAGCAGCAGCCCTCGTGGTGCTGCCGAGTGGGGGCTCCCCAGGCAGCTCAGGATTGGGCTGCCCATTAGGATTGGGCAGTGAGTGATCAGATTATTATCAGTTTTTATTTCAAAAGTAAAATGTTGACTGTGTGATTGGCTTGCAATGCTAGATATATCCTGTTATGTGCCATAGAAATATTATCAGTCTGTGATATTTATCTCTGCAGGGGAGCACACTAGTGAATAGTTTAAGAAACTTTTTTCTGTTTAATTTCTTAAAATTCTCCATCACTGTCTTTCCTAGAGCCAGCCTTATGGGAACAATATATGAATAAAAAGTTAAGTAGTACAGAAGTGTGGCTGAAGTAGCAATGTACTAATTGTCTAGTCGGTCCATTGCAATGAAGATAGAGGTCTTCAGTTACACAGAATTCTGAACTCATCACCTCTTTTTTTTCTTTTACTTGCGCTATGAACTTTCTATTAACTGGATCGTTTGTTTATAAAACGTTATTTTGAAATAAAGAAATATATTTTGAATCACTGTCTTGTGCTTTTGTTTTAATTATGGTGTGGTGTTTTAATACCCTAGGTATGCTGATGGCTGGTGAAGGAAACAGTGTACTCTCTTTGACTTCCTGAAACGCCCTTTGCTAACTATCCTGTTTGTTTACTTTGGAAGTCTTGGATGTTGTGAGTGGAATACTTTACCCCTGCATAGCTTACTGAACTTTTAAGTTCCTGAAGAAATAATTTTAGTTTCAGTGATTTCATTCTCATTTTCTGCAATACAAACTCCAAATAGACAACTATATCGCTGGCACAGGTTCAAGTTGACCCATTGTAGTTGCTGGGGCTTACTCTGGGGCAAAGGGACAAATGTCTCCTCACCCCAAAGAGACCTCCATCACCCAACCCCCCCCCCCCAGCAAGATGCAGCATAGCCCGCACTACATTGACCCAGGGGGGATTTAGTTAGGATTGATCTGTCAGCTACATAAATGCTGCATTTTAATATTAAACAGCAACTTCTTAAAATTCTACATTTAACAACATGAGTTGAAACATGCTAAGTGATTACCTAGCAAAAACTAGAATCTCATTCATTAACTTCTCAAAATTCATTTTTGGGACAACATGCCACACTAGATATGGAAAATATAAAAGGTTTGCCAGGCATTCCAGAATTGGCTATGACTCGAAGTGAAAAGGCAGTAGTCGTGTAGAAGGTTTCAAAAGAAGTACAAGCCAATAAGGAACACATAAGACTGTAAAAACATGCCTACACAAAGGCAAATGTGTGTGTGGGGGAGGGGGGGAGAGATGTCGGTATATATAATGTAAATGTATGCAGCTTTGCCCAGCAAATGGAATGTGCATGGTTAACCTCAGAAATATTTTTTTAAAACTAGTTTTAATAAGCAATGAATGATTTTCTAGTAAATATTGCATGAAGTCTAGGCTATGTACTTCCAAACATTAAATCAAGGAGTCTGCTCTGAACAGACAATGACAAGGTTATCAGGGAGGTTTTGAAGCCAACTTCAGAAGACACAAAGCAGCCCTTGACCTCATAAACATCGGTTCAGGTTTGCTAACTGATTTTGCATTACACATTGTGAGTTTTTGGGAACACAGTATGTTTTACCCTTTGGTTTCTGTACAAGTTGAGACTGCTTTGTGTACACAAGCGTAAGAAGGAATCTGTCAGCATATGAATGTAGCCTGCCTTTCGTATTAAAATAGGACCTGAGATTTAAAATTTCTGGAACATTTGAAGCAATGGACAGGGTAGAGGGAAAGGAGCTAATTTTCTTTTTCTTTCCAAACGAAATTGAAGTACACAATACACGTCCTGTTTATCCACGGATTCAGAACCCATGGATTGAACTCACCACAGGTTCTGAACCCGCAGTGGAGGGTCTGACCTGAACTCCTGAATGCACCATCTGTGTGGCCTCCCTGGGACTCAGAAAGCCCCCCAGAAGTGTCTGAAAGGCACTTGCATTTTCATAAAAACCAGAAGTGCACTTTCAACACCTCCAAGAGGCATTCTGAGACCTTGAGGGGCAACATATGGTCTCCCCCAGTTTCAGTGTTGGGCCTTCTCAACTGGAAGGTGTGTCCAAGAGCACAGGTCAGGCCTTCCACTGTGGGTTTGGATCCTGCAGTGAGTTGGATGTGCTTCTAGTTGTGTCTGGAGGTCAGGTAAGCTCCAGTCCGTAGATCTGTTTATCTGTGGGTTTTGGCCTGCACAGCAGTTCCAAGAACAGAAAGAGGTTAAGCTGTAGTTACTTTCTTATCAAACTTACAGCATAATCCTAACTTGCACTGTAATGGGGAGGCTGTTAGGCCTGCCCCATATCCATCGTTTGGGGCTGAAAGTGGCTCAGAGCAGGGCAAGGGGAGTTGCTTCCCCTTACCCGGGGGAGAGCCACAGCAGCCCCAAAGGTTCTACTCGCATCTGCGCCACCTAAAAGGTGCCGCAGATCCGAGTAGCCCGGAGCTTCCCGGGCTGCCTGGGAATGGGGTCAGGATCCAGCATAATTGCTGGGTCCTGGCCCCACCCGCTGTTCTGCTGGGGTGATATCCCCAGAAGAGGCCATCTCTTTCCCTTTACAAGCCCAGGCTTCATGGCACCTTGATGCTGTTCCTCAACAGCAGGCAGACTGAGTAATGAGATCAGGCACACCACCTACTGCAGTCTGGCTTGGCCGCTAGGCACTGTCACAAGGTTTGATATCAACAATTAGGGAGTTTATAAGCATTGCATTAGGGCAGGGGTGCCCAAACCCCAGCCTTGGGGCCACATGTGGCCCTCGAGGCTTCTCAATGCGGCCCTCAGGGAGCCCCCAGTCGCAAATGAACTTCTGGCCCTCCAGAGATTTGTTGGAGCCCACACTGGCCCATCACAACTGCTCTCAGCGTGAGAGCGACTGTTTGACCTCTTGTGTGAGCTGTGGGATGAGGGCTCCTTCCACTGCTTGCTGTTTCATGTCTGTGATGCAGCAGAGGCAACAAAGGAAAGGCCAGCCTTGCTTTGTGCAAGGCCTTTTATAGGCCTTGAGCTATTGCAAGACCTCCAATCATTCATATAAGTTCATCTTTAATATATTCATTTATGTAAACTTATGCAAATATATTCAAATTTTAAATGTAAATTAATTCTTTTTTTCCCTGGCCCCCGACACAGCGGCAGAGAGATGATGTGGCCCTCTAGCCAAAAACTTTGGACACCCCTGCATTAGGGTCTGCCAGTCTGCATAAGACTAAGGAATTGAAGTTGATTCGGAGCAGTGAGTTGCAGAAGTTGCTCAGTGTTCAATTTTTATGTTCACGGCTTCAGGTGTTCATTCAACAATGCCACCAAAACAAATGCTATCTGAGGACACAGCATCATCTTCTTGGCAGCATGAACCTTTGGAACCCTTAGCCAGGTTGTCTGTGCTGAATAGTTCAGCTCTTGAGACAAGGGATAGAGCTGGAGGTCTCATTAGGGTAAGGAGGCATTTGTCCCTTTGCCCCAGCATAAGCCCCAGCAGCCACAATGGGTCAACTTGAACCTGTGCCAGCAACAGAGCTGGCACAAGTCTGCGTTGATCCATGTTAGTGGATCAGGTACTGGAAGGGGGATAGGATATGGCTTGCGCCTGCACCACCAAGCCTGCCCCCTCCCAGGCATGGTCCACCCACTCCCATCACCACCCTCCCTTTGCCCTGTTCTGCCCCGTCCCCGCTCCCACCCTCCACTCATGTGCCAGTCTCTGGCAGACATCCTTCTCCCCACTGGCATACATGGGAAGGCTCTGACTTTCCCGTCCGCACGCATAGCCTCTCTCCCATCACAAGGTGCTTTATGGAGCTTATATAACTGTGTGAATGCTTCATGTGCTGGAGAAACACACATTCTGGCACACCTCTTAGATAGGATTGGGGCCTAAAACTCTACTGTGTGTTTAGAAGCAGGCAGGAATGTTAGGTTTCTGTTATTGTGAAATTGGGTTGCTATTGGTTTATGGAGTATTCTTTTTTTATTAGCCTTGAATGGCCTATCTGCTTGGCAAGATACTGTGCCACTATATAAAACCACAGTATGAGGTATTGCATCTGACATGATGTACCTAGGATTTTCAGTATATTTTAACAAAGATGGTGAACTAGAGTATTTAAAACAAACAAACAAACAAACAAAAACCCACTGGTGGGGAATATGGTACAAAATGGAAGCCAAACAAGCCCCCTTATGGAAAGGTATAGCCTGTTTCAGTGAAACTGTGTAAAAGAATAGTTTGTCTCTCCTGTAAAGACACTTACCTGAGTTATTGAGGAAATAAAAAGGAAAAGTGATACAGCAAAGAGCAGGGCTGTTATTGGAGTGTGAAAACCACAATGTCCCAACTAAAATTCAGTGCACTGAATCCCTGTGGGGAAGATCCGTGAGAGCCATTGCTGGGGCTCTCAAAACACTACATGGTATGGTTCCCTCCCCTGAGCACTGTCCACAAATCTCAGGTTACTCCAGGTTTATGGTCCCTAACTTTAACAGTGTTTGTGAAATGAAACCCATTGTTGAGCTTTCTTTCCTGGGCATTTTAAGCTGAAAGGCTGAGTGAGGGTCTCCTGAGAGTTGTCAGATCATATAACAGTTGCTTTCTAAGTTGTGCAGAAATATTGGCAGGGTGCTATAGATGTACAGTGGGCCTCTTTATTTGCGGGTATCCACGGGTTTCGGTATCCATGGAGGCTGAGCCCACTACTGGAGGGCCTTAGTGGACCTCCCAGGTGCAACTGAAAGTCACTTCCAGTCTGTGTTGGCAACTTCAGGTTGCGACTGGAGGTGCTCTGGGGCCCTCCAGCTGTGGATTTTGAGCCTGATCTATGCTTTGCACATTGGCTTGCTGCTGGCACACACTGTTGCAAATGTGCCATAAAGCACGTTTGCAAGCAGTACCATGAGCCCAATGCCGAAGCTAGCCTGGTGCGATCCCACGCTGGGTCATCTTTGGCACTGGGCCTGTTTTCTGCTGCCCGGCGCTCACCTGGACTGCTAGGTGATGGAGAAGTGAGTGGAGGTGGGGGGAGGTGTTCTGGGATGGGCGGCTGTGTGGGAGGGGTGGGAATGGCGGAGCTCACCTCCACTGGATTTGAAGCCCTGTCTGTAGCCTGCCATGGGACTCCTAGATTCTGCACCACCTAAAAAGTCACCACAGAACTGAGTAGCCCAGTATTTCCCTTCCCCTGAAGAGCCACCGGCGGCTGCCTGGCACATTCAGGATCCTGTGGTAGCCATTTTGGGGTTGCAGGAGCCCCATGAGCTGGGCAGCTCAGAATTGGGCTTTGTGTTATCCATGGAATTCGGTATCCATGGGGGGTCCTGGAGTGGATTCCTAGCAGATACTGAGGGCCCACTTGTAATTCCAGACTCTTTGGTTCTATTCGCAGCTTAGTGGCTGTAGTCAAGATGCTAGATTGTAGTTCCACTTTCCCATTGGGTGTTAGGATGTATGAGGAAAGGTAAAAGCACTTTGCCCAGTGACAGACAGCAAGTCACAGCCAAGTTCTTTGAATTAGTCTAATCAACATCAGCGGGAGTAATTCCCGCATTTAGCAGACAACCAATTAAAGAAGAAAAGTGTCCCAGGTGCTCTGTTTTGTGGCAACATTTTAACATCAAAATGTGTAATTATATTCACAATATATAAATGCGTTACGTCCTTCATCTTTTGTATAAGGTGACTGAGGTGCTATCTTATCATTTCTGTGATGAGACAATATAAACCTTTGACAGTATACATTTCCCGCATGTAAACTTTCACTAATCGCAGATTGATTGGTAGAGCTGGAAAAGTTCAGTTGGAGGCGAGCGATATACAGCCTCGTAAGTTGACGATCTTGTGCCTAGAGGAAGATCAGTACATTTTTCTTAATGCTGGAAAATCATGTAGTCGGTTATGTCCATTGAAGTGTATTAGCTGCAAAGCATTGCTCCAGTCCTTAAAGTGCTCTGCTGACACACAGATCATTAATTTGCTTTGGGGGCAATAGTGGTACTGCACGCCGAGGATAGGTCTTTTTAATGTAAAGTGAATTATGATTAAACAATATGGTTTAGCCAGTGTACCTATAAAATATAACTCTCAATATGTCTGTTCTGTGATGTGAAGGCAAGACTCTTTGATTACATAATAAGCTTCAAGTGATGGCTCATAATCTACAATAACCTTCAAGGTCATGAGCTCTGTCTGTAGCAGAAGAAATCTCTTTGTGGGTAACGGAGATCTCTGGTTTTGGTTGAGGGTAGCTGCCTTCACTAGGCTTTGCGTATAAGGGCAACAAGGCACACCTATGGTTGAGCATTTATATTCGCTTTTATTCGCACAAGAAAGATTAATTAACCATATTTACGCAATTACATTTTGGTAAACTATTATGCAAGTTTAACTGTAACACAAATTCTTACTAAAATATATATTAAGGAGCAATTCAAAAAGCAATTTAGCTGCAGAAAGGCATTATTTTGTATGTAATTATTCACAAATTAATGAAGAAAATTAAATCCCAATCACTGGAAAAAAAAATGAAGTGGTGGTGAGAATCTGAAGTACCGATTACTTAAAGCAAAGGTGTGAAATGCATAATAGAATTAAAACATTCTTTTATTCAAATTCAATGCTTAAAAAAGAACAAGTCCATCATCTTGAAATTTGACTTGTAGCTTGACATTAAAAATAATATGAGTAGAATTTTCAGTGGGGTAAGCACAAAACTAGTTCAAGTAGTGTCACTCTCAATTAATGTACTCAGGTGGTGTGCCCATTAAAATTCCCACTTGTGGGTTCTGTTCTCTATGCAAATGGGGTCATTACCCGGAGAATTTAATTGGGTGTGACACTGGGAGTAGGAATTTTCCTTTTAAAATAAATCTACTTGCACACATTTTCACTAGAAATTTGATTGTTACACATCCTTCTATTGTTTGGCTCTATAAATATTTACCAAAAATCTGGATTGTCTTCACTTATTTTTAACAGGTGATTCATAATGCATCAAAAATGACTTTATATTATTTCATGTCTTGCATATGCAAGGCTTGCGAGAGGCCTTTGATTTTGTATGTGTTATGTGCTTTGTTTAATATAGTATTTGTCATTTCTTGACAGTCCAATCCTACCAAAATCCCAGCACGGTGATGCAATGGTGCTGGCACGGCTTCTGCGGTATTCCGTGGGGATTCTTGTCTGCTGGAGATCTCGGGGGTAAGGGGACATTTATCATCTTGCCCAGGGTTCCAGCAGCCACAACAGGTCAGCTCAGACTTGCGCCATGCTGGTGCAGGTCTGTCTTGATCTGTGCAGGTAGGTCAGGCCTGAGAAGAGGGTTTGAATAGGTGTGCGCTGGCATTGCTGATCCTGCTCCTGCCCAGGCCTGATTTACCCACTCCTGCTCTGTTCGCCACCCCATTCCGCCCTCCACCTGCCATCCCTGCCCTCCTCCCACCCTTGTACTGGACTTACTTCCTCCATCAGACATCCTGATGGCCACTGATGTGCACAGGAAGGCTATGGCCTTCCTGCTGGTGCACCTGGAATTGGCACTGTTGTAAACTACGGCACTTTTGTGACAGCACCTGCATGTTCTGCCAGCATGGTGTTTTGGTTAGATTGGTCTGTGTAGTATTTTGGTAAATTTCTAATTTTTTTGGGTTTGCTGTAGACATCTAAAGATTATTTGAGAAGCTCACTTTACAAACCACATATAGAACATTCTCCCTTATATGTATGGCCACTAAAGGAAGTATGTGTTGCACCAAAACATCTAGGAAATCCAACTATTCCATAAACTGGGTTGCTAATTCATTGTATGTGCAAGTCATGGGTGTGTGAGTGTGAACAGACACTGGTTTGAATCCTAAGGTGCTCTTCTTGTGAGCAGCAGGCACATTCACTTACATGTGGGAGTGATTTTTGCCAAGGCCCCCATAACACATGCTATCAACTTCTAGAGCAGGGGTGCTCACACTTTTTTGGCTCCAGAGCTACTTTGAAACCCAGCAAGGCCCGGAGATCTACCAGAGTTTTTTTTTAAATCCCATTATAGTCAGTGGGGCTTACTCCTGTGTAAATGTGGACAGAATTGCAACCTCAGAGCCCAACCCTATGGTGTCTACTCAGAAGTAAGTCCCATGCTAGTCAATGGGGACTACTCTCTGGTAAGTGTGGATAGGAGCTTTAGAGCAGGGGTGCTCAAACTTTCAACTTTAGGGATCCTGGACCTTTAAAATTGTGTCGGAGAGAATTTCAGCAGGTGCAGCTTGTCATCTGTGGGATGACAAGTTGCACCTGCTGAAATTCTCTCTTCTATACACTTGTTAAAGGTCTAGCATCCCTAAAGTTGAAAGTTTGAGCACCCCTGCTTTAGAGCCCAATCTTTTGCATGTCCCCTCAGAAGCAAGCTCCATGCTAGTCAATGGGGCTTACTCCCGGGTAAGTGTGGAGAGAATTGCAGCTTGTGTGCCCAAGCCTAAGCCTGTCTCCTCAGAAGTAAGTCCTATGCTAGTAAATGGGGCTTACTCCCGGGTAAGTGAGGAGAGGACCGCAGCCTTGGGCACCTGCATCTCTCAATTGCTGCTGAGCTTCCCCATCCGGAGGCTGCCACCACCCTGCATCAGCGGCACTTCTGAGTGGCCCCAAGCAACTCCTCCAGACAGTCCCGGGCTGCTCCCGAGCCCTTCTGGAGACACTCCTCAGGTTCTCCAAGGCACAACCGAAGTTCTGCTCCGAGCCTTCCCTGCAAAGTCAAGCCCAACCCTTGTTTAGCTCCACTACAGTTACCTGGGTGTAAGAACCATTGACTATAATGGGATTTACTTCTGAGTAGACAGGCATAGGATTGATCCTATGCACATTTACCTGGGAGTAAGCACCATTGCCTATAATGGAATTTAATTCAGGGTAGAACAAGCATAGGACTGTGTTGTAGGGCTGCAATCCTATCCATACTTTCCTGGGAGCAAGTCCCATTGATTAGAATGAGATATACTTCTGAGTAGACATGCATGGGATTGGGCTCCAAAGCCCATTTTATCAGATGCATAAAGTGTCTGCATTTAGCAAACAGATGCACAGGGGGATACAAAGAAAAAGTTATAGGGGGAAAAAAGCGATTAACAGTACAGTTTTCTGCATGTTTACTCAGAAGTAAATCTGTGTTCAAAGAATTCACCTCTGTGTTCAAAGAATTCACCTCCAGGGAAGTGTGAAGTGATGGTACAAAACAACCTCGCAGTTCCATTGGGACTGAATTGAATATGTGGCTCAGTTTTAGTTCCATGAAGCCAGAGCCCCATCCTATGCATGTCTACTCAGAAGTAAGCCCCATTAGAGCCAGTGGGACTTCCTCCCAGGAAAGTGTGGACAAGCTTGCAGCCTCAGAGCCCCATCCTAGGCATGTCTACTCAGAAGAAAGCACCATTAGAGCCAACAGGGCTTACTCCTGTGTAAGTGGCTAGCACTGCAGCCCCAGCCAGGCTCCTTCCCACACGTACCTCGGGGCAGAAATCCGCAGCAACCTCTCCCACGTGGCCCGGTTGGGAAAGGTCTAGCTAGAGCTCCGCAATCGATTAGTGAGGGCTGTCCTGCAAAGTCAAGCCCAACCCTTTAGCAGCTAAAGGCAAAATGAGTCGATTGCGGAGCCCTTAGTCTATAGACTAGAGTAGACTAAGGGCTCTGCGATCGACTCATTTTGCCTCGCGATCGACCGGTAGCTCGGGATCGACGTGTTGAGCACCCCTGTTCTAGAGGATCCCCAAACCTTTGCAGGGGCAAAGGGTGAGATGAAAAGGCCTGGTTCAAAAAAGGAAGGATAGAATCAAAGCTAATTAATTTGGAGAATTAGGAATTTCAAATTTAGAAGAACTCTGTGCTATAAAATCAGTGATCCTTACTTGTCATGAGTGTTATAAACTCCTCATAAATGTTTTGTCTGAATAATGAGAGTGCCAGCCCCCTTCCATCTTTTATACATTTTATTTGTGCCTAACATTGTCTCCATATAAAAGCTCTTCTAGTTAGTGTGGGTAAGTGTGGATAGGATTGCAGTCTCTGGGATGTTTGGGGAATTTTTTTAAAAAACAGATCAGCAACTGCTTTAGGAGGGTTATTCTTTTATTTTTTTTTTTAAAAAAAATTATACTTACTGTAAACTTTGAATTTACTTACTTGATTGATTTTGGTCATATAGGGGGGTGTTAAAAATTTTCCTGCTTGATGATGTCACTTCTAGTCATGATATCACTTTCACGTTAATGACATCACTTCCAGTGGGTCCCAATAGATTGTCATTCTAAAAACTGGATCCTGGTGCTAAAAAGTTTGAGAACACAAAGCCAGTTGAGAACATTTACTTAAACCAACGGTCTAAGATAACCCACAAAAGGGAACATCTTCCAAGTGGTGGGATGAAAAAAATCTGCTCAGGCCTAATTGTTTGAAGAACAGCTAATTTCTCCTGCAAAAGGGTAAAAATACATTCAGTGTTAATTTGAAAGGCAAAGCTAAATTGAAGTCCCTGAGAAAATACTTTTAAAGAGATGAACTACCTGGAAAAATAAACATCATAGATAAAAAAGTGAATTTGCTTAATATAAGAAGTTATTAAAAAGTGGGGGTGGGAGAAGTGAACAGCAATTTACTGCTTGTTAAGATAAATAGGCCACTCACAGAGCAATAAAACATCTAAAGTTCAAACATCTCACAGGGGCTTATTGAAAGTTTACAAGACAAGCTCCAGCCTGACATAATAAAAAGAATGTTGAGATGTCAGTGTCTGGAAGGACTGTGACTTTGTTCACCATCTCAAAAAAGAAATTAGCATCTCAGGACTACTTTCCATTTTACTTTCTTCCAGTTGCTGTTTTGGCCCTGATGGATAAAACGGTAACATGAGTTGGGATAAAGGCAGTCGAGTCTTGAGGCAGAAGAATAGAGCACGGTGTTGCAGGCTTCACAAGGAGGTCTTAAGACTTCACAAGGTCTTAATTGGCATTGTCCACTTGACCCCAGGATGGACTGTCTTAGGGCCCAATCCTATCCAAATTTCCAGCACCGGTGTAGCCATAATGCAGCCCTGAGGTAAGGGAACAAATGTTCCCATACCTTGAGGAGGCTTCTGTGACTGCCTCCCCACCAAAGGATGCAGTACACGCCCCATTGGCACAGCTGCACAGGCATTGGGACATGGGATAGGATTGGGCCTTCATTCTGCTACATGTGTAGACCAGACCTTAAGGCTGCAATCCTGTGCACACTTACCTAGGAGCAACCTCCATTGCATAGTGGGACTCACTTCTGAGTAAACATAATCTGAGATCTGTTGTGGGCCATGAAAGCACTTTCTGATAAGCCATGCAAATGCACCCCAGAAAAGGCAAGTTGATGTAGATACTCTTGAATTATTTTCTACCCTGTTCATGGCTGGCCGGGGCCCTGTCCCCTCGGGGTCTACGGGTAGAGGAGAGCTTACCCCATCTGCTGATGGCTGAGTTCATCAGATAGAGGAGCAAGGAGATGACAAGACTGCTTTATAGAGGTGATTTAATCTCATCAAGTTCTTTACATTCATGGATTCCAGATACGTTACATGAACATCCTAGCGTGAGGGCCTCCTGTTCCTAATTCCAGAAGAGCACCTGACATGATCCCACTCCCCAAAGTCAGTCTTGAGATGGCCCTGTCCAGCACCAGACAATGGGTGGTCAGTGGGGTTGATATGGTGGTTCAGCCCCTCCTGTCTGCTATTAGGAGACCGCACTGGGGCAGGCTGATGATAGACTGCTGCCCTAGCTGGCCAGTGCTTGGCCAGGTTGAACCCCAGAGGGTCCCAGCCCTGGGTGCTCCCAGGTACAGTTCTCAATCCCCAGGACTGGGGTCCCTAGGACCCCTTTCAGGTGAGGGACAGGCTGAGGAGGGATGAGGCCTCTGCCTCATATGGCTGCCCTCCCAGTACCCTGCCAGCATTCCCTTATGAGCCCAGCCACCAGTCCAGCTGGCCCCACCCCTTCTGGTCACTGAGCTGGCCCATGATCTTGAACTTGCCTGCAGACTAGCCAGGCGGCGTGTCAAGTGGCCATGCCCAAGTGCCGCTCATCACTTGCTCACCTGAGAGCCTCCCAGCTGCTCCATCACCCTGAAATGTGCTGCGGTCTGCAGTCATGCCACCTGGGCTGGCGTGGCTCAGGGTCCCTGGGAGCTTCACCAAGCCGGAGCTGGACCTGCCCAGTCTCTGGTGGGCAGCAAACGGGGGGGGGGGGTTTGAACCCTTTGCCTCTCCATTGAGGGTTGTCCTGTGACAATACTGCTGTGGTAGATAAACTTCAATTATTTTGAAAGCCTCTTTATATTTTATCCAAAGCTAACCATCTTGATTTTTTTTTTAATTTTTGTCTTTGCCTGTTTTTTCCTTTATCCGTCTCTCATGAATGGCACAGATAACTATTTAAATGATCTTCTCTGTGTGGGACTTGTTCAGGCTTCTGGTATCATTTATAATGTGCAAACTCTGCAAGGTACCAAACACACTTCCCACAGACATACAGAGTATATGAAGCGCCATGAAGATTTCATGGGTTCATTTATAGCAATCCTTGTGAGCAGAAGTGCATCTGTCTGTCTGTGGGGAAAGTGTAATCAAGAGTGTTATTGACTGCAGAACCTCTGACTAGTACAAGTGTCAAAAACTCATATTCACTTAAAATAAATACATAGGTGTGTAGGGTATTCAGAGTTCACATTCATGTCTCATTTGGCAATGCTCCATTGACCAGCCCCATAGACAAAGTCAGGATAAGTCACCCTACTTTGCAACAACTGAATTAGAACTGATACACATGTTACGTAGCAGTCAGTCTGACAAGTTAAATCAACGACTCCAAATGCATTTTACCCAGTTCAAGAGCACTGGAAAAACTAGGGCATCGAGTTGAATTAACACATAAAATAACAGAGTTGGCCCTGTAGGTATTCAACACATAGGGATTCTCATTCCACATTAGAAAGTCAATGCAAGAAGTGCTAATGTTTCCACAGGAGCTAAGAACTGAGCATACAGACTCAGAGCTTGCAAATGGAAAAGGGAACAATACAACATGAAGGATATGTTCCTCTAAGCCAAAAAAAAAAAGTTATTCGTTTGCCTGTTGGCTGTCCACAGCTTGATATCATGGGAATGGCTTCAATTCCATGCAGTGATATCTGCACATATTTTGGTACTCATGAGTTGATCTGCCTGTGATTGTGAGCATATGCAAGCTTATCAAGAGGAAGGGATCATAGCTCAGTGGTAGTACACATCAGTGGCATGCAAAGAGGGTGGGCACAGGCTGAGGAATGACAGGGCACAGGGGGTTGTTGGGGGCAGGGGGGTGAACTGTGTGATGTGCTTCCCCCCTGCAGCACTCTGGGTGCTTCCTGGGTTTGTCACTGGGGTGTCTGTAACACTTGTCACTGGAAATTTGTCACTGACAAATTGCGTCCACTCCAAAATGGAGCCATTCTGGAAGCAGGTGCAGGCCAAGTGACACAGCAACACAGAGGGGGTGACATTAGGCCCTGGGACACTGTTGGCATACATGCTTTTCCAGTCACAGAGCCTAAGTTTAGCTCCTAGCACCACCACATAGTGCAAGGAAAGACTTTGGAACCCTGGAAAGCCACTACCAGTCAGTGTAGATGGTACTGAGCGATGGTCAACTGGATATAAGGCAGGGGTGCTCAATAGGTGGATCGCGATCTACTGGTAGATCGCGAGGCAAAATGAGTGGATCGCGGAGCCCTGTCTCTCCAAACTGTTAATATGTCAGTTTCGTCTAGTGACTAGACAACATATTTAGCTGACACTAAACTGACACTGAAACTGACACTTTAGCTGCTCTTCAGGCATGCAGCAACAAAACTGACGAAACTGACTAGACTCCAGCAGGGGCTCCATACATTAAAGGGGGTGTCTGTCAGATGCTTCCTTCCCCCCTGGTAGATCTCTGGGCCTTGCTGGATTTCAAAGTAGCTCTCGAGCCAAAAAAGTGTGAGCACCCCTGATATAAGGCATCATCTTCTGTTTTTGAGAATCATCTTACCAAAAGGTCTTGGCACTGCTGTACCAATGAATTGGCCCTAACTAAACCTCATTCTTTTCTGAGATTCTGCCAGTATGCCTGTGTATTCTTCTCTAGGTTCATTTTATTGTTGCTGCCCTCTCTGTGTAAGATGGTCATCTGTTTCATTTTCATTATCTTTATTTCACAAATTGCTATCTTAGGAAAAATAGACGTGGCTTTTCTTATTTTACTCGGAGACATGCTAATTTTAATGAATACACACAACTTGTTCTTCCTCTGCATTCTGTGTCCTAGTAATTTTTTCCTCTTTACTTGTCGTGCATGGAGAATCTCATTTTCATGTTTATTTTAGGGGCTGTTCAATGACATACACCTTGAGTCACTGGAATAAATCTCATTTTGTTTAAATCAAAAGCTTTTTTTTTTTTTAAATAATCAATGACCTCCTTATTCAGTGGTAGATTGCCTCTGCATATTTAGCAGCTGAGTTCATCATATATGGAGATGGTGTATTATACAAAATCATGATTCAAGGACAGAATCGTTCTCTTGATTGGGCTTGAAATCTATTATTTTTTTGTTTTCTGATGTCTAAATATCTGGATAAATATTTCTGCAGTCTTATTCCATAGTGGTTCACAGGTCCATGCCTTCTCAGGTCCCTTTTGTCACTGTTTTTCTGGCTTCTTGTTTTGAAAACTGACAACAGTAGTTGGTGCTGCACAGTAGTACATGCTGTGAACAGGTTTTTCTAGTTCTGCTCCTGGGCTTACCTCTGATCTTTCTAATGTTCAGAGCAGTACAGTCTTCCCTAGGCTCTCATATTTTCTTAACTTTTTCTTCTATTTTTAGAGCAAGAGAAACTTGCCTAGCTGTGCAAAAAAAAAAAAAAAAAGTCCACCAGAAAAAATGGCTGAAACCCTGCCATTATAATGATTTGACTTCCTTTGATTTCCCCTACTCCTGAAACCAAAACATAATTTGTTTGTTCTACATCAAGATGGTAACTCCTAGTGAGAATGGCCATCTTTAAAACTGAAAAATTCCTGACTTGGATTCATGACTAAAACTGTCTGGGTCTTACCTTTTCTGCCAAAGATCTCTAAAAAAGAACTCATCTAGTTCCTCTCCAAGGGCACAGTTCTAAACAACTTTCCAGTACCAAGGTAAGGGCAATGCAACTCCAAGATAAGGGAACAAGCATTCCCATATCTTGAAGAGACGTCCATGACTCCCCCCCCCCCACCGAGGGGGGAGCAGGATGCAGCACATGCCCCACTAACACAGCTATGCCGATGCTGGAAAGTTGGTCAGGATTGCGCCCCAAATGTACTCAAAATGTTGAGGATTTTCTGCCACAGGCCATCATGGGATCATTCACCAATGATTTCCAATTAGATTCTTTATTCCTTGAAAAAAGTTGGGTGTATGAATAATCAGGTTGTTGAAATTTAGTGATGTGCCCCACTGTGAAATATCAAGGATGGGAATAACAGAAGCACTTGGACAGGTGGGTACGGAGGATAGCTGCATAATACTATGCATGCCTACTGAGAAGTCTCATTGAATTCAGTGGGACTTACTCGCAGGTAAGTACAGTGGTGCCTCGCATAAAATTCATTCCTCGAGTCCTTTCGTTATGCGAGTTTTTCGTTTTGCGAAGCGCGTTTTCCCATAGGAATGCATTGAAATTTAATTAATGCGTTCCTATGGGCAAGAAAAGTCAGAACAAAGTCAAATTTGGTTTACAAAGTGTTTATTAAGTGCTCTTTAAAGGCATACATACTGTACTGAGGATTTCAAAAATGGGGGGGGGGATGCTGAGTGGGGAGCTTGAAGGCTGTAATCCTGTGCACACTTTCCTGGGAGCCAGCACAATGGGACTTACTTACATAAACTGACATGAAGATCCTCCCCTTACTAGGGTGGACGGGATCATAAACTGACATGAAGATCCTCCCCTTACTAGGGTGAACGGGATCATGAACTGACATGAAGATCCTCCCCTTACTAGGGTGGACAGGATCATGAACTGACATGAAGATCTTCCCCTTAAAACAAACCAAAACAAAACAAAATTTGTCTTGCGAAGCACAGGTCATAAAAATTCATTGTGCGAGTTACCAAACTTCGCAAAACGCTTTCGTTCTGCGAGTTTTTCGCTGCGCGAGGCATTCGTTATGCGAGGTACCACTGTATATAGGATTGCTGCCTAGATGACTGTAAGGAAACTGTATGTCATAAGGAATATTACAGTACAAAATTACAAGTTTATGTTGTGTTCGACAGGGCTTACTTCTAGGAAAGTGTGTACGGGATTGCAGCCTTTTAGCCCAATCCTAACAAGTGGTCAGCGCCCATCGTAAAAGGCGCTCTGGCAGTGCACTCTGTAGTGTGCCACCGTAACGCTGGTAGGAAGGCTGGAGCCTTCCCTCCCACGCTAGTGGATTTAGTGCTGCCCCCTGCTAAAGGTAAAGCAGTGGGGAGGCAGTGGTGGGACGGTGGAACAGGGAAGGGTAGGCAAAATGAGGTGAAGTGGGGGAGGCAGAATGGGGCAGTGAGGAATGAGGAAGGCAAATCAATAATAATAATAACTAGGTATTTATATACCATCTTTCTGATTATTGGATTACTCCTCTGACTTTATTCAAGGCAGTTTACATAGGCAGGTGTTTCTAAATCCCTCAAGGGATTTTTTACAATCATAGAGGTTCTCTCTTTCAAGAACCAACCACATTTCAGAATGGATCTTCCTGGTTTGGTCTCACTTCTGGCCTCCAGTTCTCCCATGCAGGCTGACAAGCAGCTCCATTTCTCACATGGAGGGAGCCAAGACGCTTCTTGCTCACACCAAGAGCAGGTGGAATCACTCATCTCGGCTTGTCAGCTGCTTCAAGTTCTCGCCATTCTCAGCCCTTCAGGGAGCTGCCGGTGTCCTTGAACTGGCGACCTTCTGATGTTATCTTCAGGCTAACGGAGGCCCTACCCTCTAGACCAGACCTCCTGCCCAAATCAAGTCTGGAAAGGGGATGGGTTTTGCAGCAGCAGTGACAGCAAATTCTAACCTCCTTCTCTGACTGGATGCTGTGACAGGGGGGGGGGGAGAATAAGATTGGGATGTGTGTGTCCTTTCTGTTAGGCATGTGCAATGTCAATGAGGCAGTTGTTTGTATACACCCAAGTGACTATGAAGCTTTGCTGAAATTCCCCATGTGGGTAGGAGAGAATAAATGGGAACAGACACAAGTCTGAGGCAGTATGTAACATATCTCAACACTCGGGTGGGTCATGCACTTCAGTCATGCAGTGTTCCCAATCAATATTGCAGGGCCTAGAAGAAGGGGGTAAAGGGGGTAATTTGTACCCAGGCACAGGAGCCAAAGGAGGAGGCCCAGAAAGTTCCTGGGATCTTACATTTTCCAATCTCACCCAGACTCACTGCCAGAAGTCACACGCAACAAGCCCAGGGATGCATACATTCCTTAACAGTGTCACATCTGGGAGGAAGCTGGCCTGCTCCAGGAGCTCTTTGGCTTGTGGATCTGCTTACCATGGAAGAGTGGATGGGAGCTCAGGGACACAGCTGTAGGGGCTACATCTGCTGCAGAAGTGCTGCCCATCCCCACTGTCCCCCCACTCCATTTCACCCCCTCCCTCTTTGGGAAGGGGCCCCAGAGAAACCTTGTACCCCCTGATAGAATTGCCATGACATCAATGGGCATTGTTTTCTTTCCTTTTTAAACCTGGCATTCATTGCTTGTTCTTGGAGGACAATTCTAAGGATATGTATACTCAGAATTAAGTGCCACCGAGTTCACTGGGACATACTCCTTCGTAAGTATAAAAAAGATTTGCTGCTTTCATTGCATTCAGGCTCTCTGTAAAGTATTTTCTCACTCACGGGATCTGTCTCAAGACTGAGCCAAGCATAATTTGTTTGCAAATCTGAACAACCAGCCCTACCCTAAGCTGTTCATGGAGTTAATCAATTTTTGTCGTCCTTTGCTATGTTTCCAGTTTTGGTTTCTACTTTGTTGCTTTCTGAATGATTGCCTTCCATAGAACAGCAGTGCCTGCCTCTATTTTTGTCACAACATTTACCCTTCTACAGTTTGAATCAATGTCAAGCGGTCCTTCCTCATCGTGAATGAGATTCTCATTTTCCCACAGTTCCTATCAACCAAACTTCCCTTGTACTTTTCTTTATGGAGCAGTCCATGTTGTCTAGAAGTCTTCTCCTTGTTTGTCCAAAGGATGTCAGTCTGGTTGTTTTAAAAGCCTCCCAATTTCATGTTTGCTTTTCTAAGTGCTTGTGAAAAGGCACTATTATCTCCAGCCTGTATTTGAAAATTCTACCGGCCTGTCATTTCCCCTCCGTTCCTGACTTGCATTTCAAAGCCATCTGATTCTTTTTATCATCTTGTCTCCTTTCCCATTACAGTTCTTACATTATGATATTGAAGCAGCCTTTGATCGTTTTGTAGTTTGCTTGGGTCCTTGTGTGTAATAAGCTCACTTGCTTGTCTATGAGCATGTTCCCTTGCTTTTCTAGAAGACAGTATGTCAGGGGGGGGAAAAAAGGTACCAACCTAATCTCATCTGTCGCTTAAAAAAAAAAAATCATTTGACATGTTTTGTCTGCCATATCCTATCAGCTTTGTCTTTGCATTTTACCAGAGTCTTTCTTGATAATTAATATATCTACTCTGGGGACAATAATTAATGCATTTTCTCCACTCTTTTATATCCTCTTTTCTTTGATAGTGCAAAATAAAAACCATTATTATTTTTGAAGTTCTTTTATCTTCCCCCCACATGTTCCTGAAGTGACTCTAAAATATCAGCCATTTGTATTTTTCTGATATCAGTATGAAAAAGCAGAAAGATCAGAAAATCAGCTTTTAGTCATATTGCTGTTTATCTTTTATTTCAGCAGTAAAACATAAAGTCCTTTCATACCGCTTTTATTGCCTGTACTTCTATGGTGGTAGTTGCTAGGCCAAGTATTTCAATGCTATTTTGCTCGATTCAAGATCAGGGCTAGTTTTCTCATTGAGTGATAGCATCTTACCGGATGCTTACCAGAGTAGTAGCAAAAGCAGCCAAAACACTTTGGATGGAGTGAGAACTGTGGTCATCTCGTTCTCTCAGCCCCAGGGGTCCAGATTTGCATCTGCTGCCCAGTGGAGGAGAAGTCACATCCTTCGGAACACTCATTGGCTGCTAGATTTTCCCAATGGGCAGTTGCATGGGGGCTATTTAAATCAGGCCAGCTGCCACTTCCAGAACCAGCACAAGCACCCAGAAGGCTTGGCTATCCCCCCCCCCTTTTAATTATGTGAACCACTTGGAGAGGTCTGGTCTGAAAGGCAGCACACAAAGATAAATAAATAGCTGGATCCGGGTGTAATTTGAGCATTTCAGAAGCATGGTTCTCATGTGAGGCTGATGAACTGGTGAGCTTCAATCTCTGGACTTACAAGGGTGGGAAAAAAGCCACCAAAATTGTTTCACTGTTTTAAAATGATTATTTAATGCCTTTGATGCGAGATTAGAAGGATATGTTTGAGTACATTATTTCATTGCCCTGCAACTCAAGATTCAGTAAGTCCCTGGTATAATTGTTTCAGTAAATGCCACACGTGAAGTTGAACCATAGAATTGGAAGGGGCCTTCAAGATCTACTAGTTAGCCCCTTCCCCCAACTTGAAGCAGAAAAGTTCTCTGTCAAGCATATTCAAAAGATGCTTATGTAATTTTTTTCACAGTTTTTTTAGAGATGGGCATAGTACCCTGTGTTTGCTGTGGCACAAAATTATGTGAAAATGTGTCTCAAGAGAAGTGAATGCCTAATAATAATTTAAGAGCTACTTCTGCGATGGCTGACAGATCTCCTGCAGGGGATTTTTTTTTATAAGTTGCTGTCTTCTGTCGGGGTATTTATTTACTACAACAATCATGGCAGGAATCTCCATTTAGTTTAATATTAAAGTTGGCGTTAAACCTCATGAATCAGATTGTGCTGTTGCATCCCTTAAATTATCTTAACCAGATGGGTCTCTTAAATTTAAGCAATTTATTATTTCCTAAAGAGTGGCAATGGAATTCGTATAAAGCATGCCAGTGGTGTAATTACAAGCATATGGTGGCAATAATATTATGCAATAGCAATTTATAAATTACAAGGGGAATATCTCGTGGTACCCTGGTAAACTATTTCTATTGATTTTAGGCTGCTCTTGCCTCAGCATGATGATATGGGTAGTTTTTCCACTGTAAACTGGTGAGTAAACTAACAGTTCTTCCAAATCTTATTATGCAGTTTACCACTAGTTTACTATTTAAACGAAAATCCTCTTTGGAGCTGCTTAATTAACAGCACAATCCTAACTTACGCTGGAACAGACAGGCCAGCAGAATAAACAAGATAAACTTGTATCTAATGCAAGTTTGGAACTGACTGCAGGTGAGACCAGAGCAAGGGAAGTATTTTCCCTTACCCCGGGTAACACTGCAGCAGCCTATGGATGATGTTTGAGGAAGAACCTATCATGCCGGCACTATGTTCTCTACTAGATTTGGTTATCAAATTTATATTATTGCACTATTTAATATTTCCCGAGATTGTTTTGCTTGATTTTTTCTTTACTGTTTATATATCCTTTTTCCCCCTCAATAGTGATTATGATTATGGCCTGATTTATAAGGCACCATCAATGTACATTAACAAAGAGTTCTGTGGCACCTTTTAGGGACCAACAGATTCACAGCCAAATACCACCTAACTCCCTGCACTGTGATGCAACAATGCAAGTATGGCATCTGCTTCATCCTGTGGGGGAGAGTTTTGGTCTCTGGAGGCCTCCTTGGGGCAAGGGAACAGGAAGGTCCTTGTCAGCCCAATGGGTCTGCTCAGACTTGTGTCAGTGAAATCCCTGGCACAAGTCCAGGTGGATCTGTGAAAGCAGGTCGAGCCCAGGAAGGAGCATTTCCTGGTTGCTGCTGCTACTGAATTCTCCTCCTTTCCAGGTCTGATCTGTCCTCCTCTCTGCCTCATTCTCTCCTTGGGGACTGAGACAGGGTTCCAAAGCTTCATGGAAAAGGTGGGTTCTAAGAAGGGGTTTGAAGGTTCCACTAGTCCAGTGATTTTCTACTTTTTCCATTTTATGGGCACACTGACAAGGCACTAAAATTTTCAGGGCACACCATCAGGTTTTTTTGGCAATTGACAAGACACACCACGCTGCCGGTGGAAGAGCACATACCCCAGTGGCGCTGCTAATAAGTGACCCTCCCTCAGACTCCCTTGGCACACCTTCCACATTTGTGCCACACCAATGTGCCACGGCACACCACTACATTAGACTTCCTTGTGTTTGCATCAACCCAGATATCCTCTTACTGTTTCTAGGGATTGCTAGTTTATCACTCAAAAAAACCCTGTGTGCTTTCCGCAGGTAAAGAAATGTACTATCAACAATGTAGGGTGGGGTAATAAAAGGTGAAAATGGATTGAATAAACCTAGGGGCCCAGATTAGATTGCCTTTCTAGTCATAAAACCTTGACACATCTCCTTTAGCTATAAACACACTGTAGTATAGGCTGTGCACACCACAGATAATATTAGACCCCTCTAATATATTCAAACTAGCACTTAATTCACCAGCAGACTAGTATTTCAATGGTTAACATATTGTTAAACCCTTTATCACAGGCAACAACATTTTCACGAACCAGGATTGTAACTTTCCAGTGCAAATGTGTTTCTAAGCAGAGATGATACTGCTTCAACCTCATGAATGTTGCTCTTTTTGCATTATTCAGGGTTACTCAGAATAGGGTGCTTTGAACCAATATGCCTGCCCCCTCCTTTAATAAAAAATACTGAATTTCCATTTTCCTTCCATTTTTGAGTGCCTTACATTTTTCCACTGCTTCCTTATTAATGCCTTTGTTTTAAAAATGGGGCACAGAGACTCATGATCTCAGCAAATATCTTAGTGAGTATACTGTTGCTTTGGGGCAAGCACAACTTAATATTCATAGATCTTGGAATGCGGAAGCAGAACGTGAAGAGAATCAATGTGGATTCTCAAGCATTAGGTTCTGGGGCTAAATATCAGATGCGAACAACTTATCAGAGGATTGGCAACATTATTAAAGTATCATGTTCGAGCCAAGATGTCTGTAAGTTTCAAAAATCCATGGAAAGGAGGATGCCAGTTCTAGTTGACATTTCAATAAAATATGGCTAAGAAGGAAATACCCTGTATAAAGAGATCTCAACAGACAATCACAGAATGAAACAATAAAAAGGGGCGGCAAACCAATAACATCCAAATAGATCCCAGATAGCTCATGTTTTAAATTTGGGAATCTATTAAAGCCAATTAAAACTGCCTGTGTTATCAGATTGCTCACTGGTAATTCAATGCAAATTATATTTGTATTTTGTAAAATAAATAAATTTTTTGTTTGGGGGAAAAAATCTCCATAGGTGTACCTGCATAACAGGCAATGTATGCCTGTTTTTTTCCACTTGGGGGAAAAAAATGACAGCTTTGTTTGAGCTATGGTTCAGCTGAGCTTTGGCGTAGAACTAGATTTCAGTTTCAGGAGTCAGCCCTTAAAAGTACTGAAGGACTTTCAGTCATGAAATTTAACTAGCCCATGTACATCTTGAGCAGGAGAACATCACGTCTAGGTTAGAAGAGATTGTGCCAAGGCTGTGCTAATCCAAGCGCTTCTCATTTTAATGAAATAAGTTCTGATAACAGTTAAATATCAGGGGGTGCTACTGATTTCTGTAAAAAGAACAAGTCAGATGTTGTAGTTCTGTGAAACATAGCCAAGTTCTATGCTGGAGGCAGACTTCCAAACTGTCTTGCATCTGGAAAGTGCTGTAGTGCTGGGGACCCACCTCATCCTCCACAGTGGGTCACAACTCTCCTCGTGGTGCTGGAATGCTTTTAGGGAAGCCCCAGAGGCCTCTCCTGGGTTGTGCTGGGCTGGCGACCCATTCTGCTGGCCTCTGCGAGCCTCAGAATGGCTTGCAGTAGCATCCTGAATTAAAACCAGAAGCTACATTCAGTAAGCCAGAAGTTGCATTCTGAAACTGGAAATGACATCCAGATGCTTCTGCGAGCCATTTGGAAGCCCATAGAGCAGTGTTTCTCAAACTGTGGGTCAGGACCCACCAAGCCATTTTCAGGTGGGTTGCGTAGCACCTAGAACAGCCGACACTGAAAATGTGGGAAGATAGGATGCTGGAAAAGGGAAGAACTATGTGGTTATTTTGCTTGTGCCAAGATTGTAAATAGGTTTTTACCCCCTTTCTGATTCACTTTGCTATTGGAAAATGGCTGAGAAATTACCCAACTTATTGCTGCATTCTCAAGCTCTGGTGTCACAATGACTACACTTCCTGCTTGATGATGCCACTTCTGGCCATGACATCACTTCCAGATTAATGACATGACTTCTGGTGTGTCTCAGACAGATCGTCCTTTAAAAAGTGGGTCCCGGTGCTAAAATGTTTGAGAACCACTGCCATAGAGGCCAGAAGAGTGGGTTGCCAACCCAGGTTGCATCCTGGGAAAGGTCTTCAGAGATTCCCTAAAAGCATTCTGGTACCACAAGAAATCTCTGGAAGTTGGAAGTGACATCACAATTGGCAACGGCCATAGAGGGCAGTGTCCCACATGAAGAAAAACATTCAACATTGCTGCTCTGTGGATTTAAAATTATATTCATTGGTATCTATTATTTTAGTAAGTTCATGATATACAAATGCCTAGATGTTCTTTGCCTGATACGTATGTATATTATCCTGGCCACCAGCTTCCCAGGTATTGGTATTATTCAAGGTGATAAACTGTAATTACTCCAGTGGATGTTGATGATAGCTGGAAGTAGGTAGGCGAAATATGGCATGTAAATTTGTGTGCACAGAGCCATTTTATAGCCCTGTTCAGTGTATGATTCGCAACAAGGTAGGCAAACCCTTGCCCTCCTTCATTCTCTGAATCAGTGACATTCAGCGGGGTGATGGTGTTCTAGAGAGCCACAAAATGTAAACTCCTTGCACTCACTGTCATTTCTGTTTATTTAAATTGTATATTTCTAGTATAAAGCACAAAGTTCCTTCTTCCAATTACACATGAAGCTGCGGTTTGTGCTATATCCAGTGGGGAAATTTTGCAGCCTGGAGTTCTCCTTGAGGTAAGGGAACATTTGTCCCTTGCCTTGGGGGAAGCCCCAAACATGGCAACGGTAAATGTGCCTGCTAAATCATTGGTGCAAGTCCATCACGGATCTGGCCAGGGAAGGGGGTTAGGATACAGTGCCACCAACCCCCCCTCCTACCAGGATCTGATCTGCACACCCCCTGCCCCCTCCCCACTCTCTTCCCTCCCCATTATACCTCCTCCCCTCCTTCTGCCCCTCCGCCGCTCAGCACAGAGCTTACCTCCTTCAGCATGCACTTGGCTCTTCACTGGTGCTGGTGGAACGGCACAGGTCTTCCTGCTGGCACTAACTCCAACACTGTCACAAAGTACTTTTATAACATATTTGCAACAATCTGTGCTGGTGAAGCACTTGCTCTGCCAGCCCAGAGGCACGAGAGAATTGTGTTCTCAGAGATACCATGTTACAAAGTCCTCACTACATGCATTTCGTTCAGTGCAAACCAGATGTTAGCCAATACCTCTTGCCCTTCAAGCTGATCCCCAGACATTTTTGAACAGCAAATTTAATCTTGAGCGCATACATGTTGCACAGGTGGAGACTCACTGGAATTCACAGAAAGTGCTGGTATCTAGAGACGGGTGACTTGTAGCAGAGCTGAAATGGTGTTATCACCTGACATGGACGGCCTCTGCCCAGAAGCAAAGCTGGGGGGGCAGCATAATAATAGTAATAATAATAATAATAATACAGGTATTTCTATACCGCCTTTCTTGGTCCCCAGATTTCTCCTTGGACTTTATTCAAGGTGGTTTACATAGGCAGGCTAATTAAATCCCCATAGGGATTTTTACAATTTGAAAGAAGATTCTATCTTTCAAGAAACCACAACATTCAGATGTTTCTTTCTGATCTGGTTTCACATTCTGGCCTCCATCCTTCCACGCTCAGGGCAGATGGAATAGCTCGGCTCAGCTTGTCAGCTGCTTCAAGGTCGCACAGTGCTGGTAGCCTCGAACTGGCGACCTGCGGATGTTATCTTCAGACAAATGGAGGCTCTACCCTCTAGGCCAGACCTCCTGCCCTCATGCCATAGTAAGTATGGGATGCTCCACAACACATCCTTCCCCCTCAGCGTCAGAACCATTCAGGGCAGCAATGGTATGTTGCCATTGCGGCCCCGAATGGCTCTGACTGAGGAGGAGAGGTGCTTACATGGCGCATTGCATGTCATACTTTCTGTGTGGCCCCCCTCTAGCTCCACTTCTTCCTCTGGCTGAGTGTTGGTATAGCAAGGAGCTTTGAAATTCCCAAATGAGAAGCCTTCAGATTTGGCCAGGTGACTGGTTTGGGGAATGGCTGTGTCTAGAAAACAGAAGCAGTTTTGACCTACAAATCTTTATGGAGAGACCAAACCACAAGCAGATCAAGAGAGTGTGTGGCTCAGCTGAGGGCCAAATTAGACCACCTCTGACTGAGGGAATGGAATGCATAACAGTGACCTTATTTGTAATTAATGTTCCTGGGGGTGAAAACTGCAGGGGAGGGGTCAAGGGGGACAGAAAAAAACCTTCCATTGGCTTAAAAAAACACAACAGCACCTAAAACGCAAGGCCACAATACACATCGGTCAAAGTGTAACTACACATTACGGCTGTAGTTACCTGCCAACAGTTCATACAGGGTTTATTTTACAAACTAGCAGTTGCACATATGGCCTATAGTTATGCAACAAATCTCGCATCTGTCTCTCATTACTGAAAATACTGGACTGCTCTGATCTACTTTGAAATTCAACAAAGAGAGAGAGAAAGAGAAAGAGAAAGAGAAAGAGAGGGAGAGAATGTGAGTGTGTGTGTGTGAGAAAGAGACTGTGTGTGTGTGAGAATGTGAACATGTGTGTGAGAGAGAAAATGTGGGTGTGTGTGCATGAGAGTGTGTGTGTGAGAAAATGTGTGTGTTTGCGAGAGAGAACGTGAGCGTATGTGTGAGACAAAGAAAAGGAGTGTGTGTGAGAGAGAATGTGAGCATGTGTGTGACAAAGAAAAGGAGAGTGTGAGTGTGTGAGAGAGAATGTGAGTGTGTGTGACAAAGAAATAGTGTGTGTGTGAGTGTGTGAGCATGTGTCTGCGTGAGAGAGAATAGGAGCGTGTGTGTGAGAAAGAAAAGGTGTGTGTGTGGGAGTGTGTGTGTGTGAGAGAGAATGTGAGTGTGTGTGTGAGACAGAAAAGGTGTGTTTGAGCGTGTGCGTGAGAGAATGTGAGTGTGTGTGTGAGAGAGAAAGAAATGTGTGTGAAAGTGTGTGTGAGAATGTGAGTGTGTGAGAAAGAAAAGGTGTGTGTGAGAGAGAGAGTATATGAGCATGTGTGTGAGAAAGAAAAGATGAGAGAATGTGAGTGTGTGTGTGAGAACGAAAAGGTGCATGTGTGAGAGTGAGCGTGTGTGAGAGAGAGAGAATGTGAGTGTGTGTGTGAGAAAGAAAAGGTGTGTGTGTGTGTGTGTGTGTGTGTGTGTGTGTGTGAGAGAGAGAGAGAGAGAGAGAGAGACTATATTAGCATTTTGGGGTGTTGAAATTATCTTCTCAGTTAGTTGAATGATCTCTACTTTCTCAATAAAATTATCAGTGCTAAGACAGCAATGTTCCTCTAAGTAAGTGAGAGGAAGCTTGCTAAATTTAGCAATTTTTTTTTTTTTTTTGGGGGGGGGGGGGGCATGGTAGAATTTACACCAAACCTTCATTAAGCAAAAATCTAGTTGAAATTATGATTTGATTTCATCAGAATCAGGTAGCGAAGTACTTACAGTGACTATTTCAGTTCCAATTTATATTCTTTCCATGTGCGCAAAATACTCTCTAGACAAATTAATTTGCACATGAAATAGAAATGGTAAAAAGGTTTTGTTGTATTTAATGGAAATCTTCTACTTAAAAAAAATCTGACTTTATTTCTATGCTTTCCGCGTTGCACTTCATTTAGTGCTGTTCTCTATGACATTTCACATATTGTCTTTTAAGTATCTTCTCAAGAAAATATGAGTGCAGCAATTCAAGAGACAGGACCTGTTGTTATGGTAACTAAAGTTGTAAAACATGTAAATACTGTGTTCTACACATATGAGAACACTTGTGTGAAGAGATGGAGTTTCCTCTACCTCAATAGCGCTACATAAACGAATATCCTTTTGGCTCCCTGTGTGCTAGCCATCCTTGGTGCAGATCCAAGTAGTTTTTTGGACAGGCTGGGGCTGAACACAGGATGAGGGAACACACGTTCCCTTTCCCCTAGGAGACCTCCAGTCTGCTCAAACCCAGCACTGAATAGGATTGGGCTATAAGGCAGTGGTTTCCAAATATTGTAACACTGGGACCCACTTTTTTAAATGACACTCTATTGTGAACCACCTAGGTTGACTAGACTTTAAAAAAGGAGATCTAGAAAGAAATAATGTTTTATTTATTTATAAGTAATAATAACCAGAAGAAAAATACTCTCAAACATTTATCTCCCTATATTTACACATGCTTGCAAACTGCAGGAGCTGAGCCCTTTGCAGGGTCATTAGCAGCTACAGTATCTGATTTTTCAAAGGCCTCTGGGCTTGAGGCAATCAGTTAACTGATCCTTCCATCACCCTTTGGCAACCCACCAAAAATCAGGTCACGACCCACAGTTTGGGAACCACTGCTGTAAGGTATTGCATGGAATACTCTGCCTAAAACACGGTAGACGGATGTCTATAGGCAGAGATGTTTGAAAACAGTGTTATTTATTTTACTCAGAAGTAGGCCCATTGTGTTCAGTAAGACTTAAACTGTAATCCTATCTTACTCACCGGAAACAAACACCTCTATTTATTGAATACCTAAGCATTGTATAAAAATCCCTAGGCAATCTATATGCAGTCAGGACAAGATAAGCTGATTTTGCACTGCGCTTCCAAATTCTATATTCTGTAGCAGTTGTTTTTGACTTTTTTCATCTCACGGCACACTGACAAGGCACTCAAATTGTCAAGGCATACCATCAGGTTTTTTACAATTGATAAGGCACACCATGCTGCCAATGGGGGCGGGCCATGGCCCCCATTGGTCCTACTAATAAATGACCTTCTCCCAAATTCCTGTGGCACACCTGTGAA
Source organism: Tiliqua scincoides (assembly GCF_035046505.1). Lineage (NCBI taxonomy): Eukaryota > Metazoa > Chordata > Lepidosauria > Squamata > Scincidae > Tiliqua > Tiliqua scincoides. Next base: position 13,759,366 of record NC_089827.1, on the reverse strand, counting down.
CTACTCATGGCACACCAATGTGCCATGGTACAGTGGTTGAAAATGGCTGTTCAGTAGAATACCTAGGCATTCTATTAAAATCCGTAGATAAACTTATCAGGTCAGAATGAAATACACTTATTCATACTTGGCTGAAACATGGTAGGCTATCACTATCCAATACCCTAGTTGCATACAATGCTGAAAATATATGTATATTTTTAGTCATCTTACATGGCTGGTGGAAATCTGAGTAGCTCCATAGGGAAGGCTAAGGCGCTACCTGGGGTAAGGGGAAATATATTCCCTTACTCTGAGGAGACCTGTAGCCACCTCCAAACCTGTGCTGGATACAGTGCAGGACACAGGACCTGGCTGCACCCGAGCAGGTTAGGATTGGGCAGCCCGTTGGATTATATGTGTAATATCATAACCAAATAACCAGAAAAAGAAAACACAACTGCCGTATGTAACAAAAAGTGGATTTCTTTAACTCAAAATTGACTAGTGAGACTGATTGTTCTGAGAGTCAATAAGGTGTTATGACATATCATGGAACCAATGAGTCAGCTCTCAATTCCTTGTATTAGAGCTACTGCTAGAATTCCTATTCAGTTGCGTGAGTGTCATCAAGTTGGCCACTAGTTTTTTTTGTTGGTTACTGATTTGTTGGGTGACCTGTACTGTGATATATTAAAATAAATATGAAGAGGACGCCAAGGAATTACCGTACCAGATGAGACCAACCCTAGTGACGTAACTAGTGGAAGTTTGGGTGTTGTTTGTCTCTGGCTCAGATGACTTTAAACATGGATTCTGATCATTTATGGTGCACTATAGGTCTATCAGTGGTTGTTAACCATGGTGGCTATGTTGAACCCCCAGATGCAGGGGAAGTGTGACATTGGGTACTATGTGCACGGGAGCACCACTGATTTGCATTCCCTGCTTGTGAAGAAATGTTTACTGCATTTATTTTCTGATCTTTATTATTAATTTCATGTCATGACTATTATTGAAAATACTGACATGTCATGTAAAAAAAAACTTAGTCATGTCATGACTACTACTGTTGCATATGGGTGTCAAACATTTATGGGCTCTAGATATCAAATGACCAAGCTATGCTTCTGTATCAGTGTAAAATTCTCTGTGTATTTTCAAAGGTTTTTTTGTTTGCAATAGTCATGTTCCTGTTAAACTTCTGATATCTGAACTTTTCCAGAAATGTGTCTTATATAGACTTTCCCCCCACTTATGGGTAACTTTATAAGTAACCCCCACTTAGAAGTAAGTTTATGCCTGTTCTTCATTGCAATGTCTATTGATGCTCAAGTCATCCATTTTTTAAATTCTGAGTAAAATTGGTGGAATCCCACCCTTCTAACATTTCAGTTCAACTTTGGATGAAAAACTCAGGAGAATCCCAGTTGTTGTTAGAACTTTCTGCAGCTCTGTGTGCATGTGTTTTATTTCTCCATGTCTGTGCTAATATATCCCCCAAACAGAGTTTTTCACGTTGCTCCTTCTTGAACAAAAGGTTCACTGACTTCAGTAAGTGTAGGATGGTTGAATATGCCATTCTTTTCTGCCAAAATGTGACAGAGACACAGCAGGGTGGGAAGGAGGGCTAGCCTTTGAGTAATTTTCTAGTTCTGCCCTTGATGTCCTCAATTTTCATATAGCAACAGATCACTAAGATAATATTTTTAGATTTGGTCTCACAGAGCGGTTACCGAACCATGCCCTTGATTGCCGTACACAGCTAGTGAACTTTAATGTGGGCAGCGTGGATATAAACTAATCCAGCAGAAAGCTGAAAAAAGGCTGAAGAAGGAAGATAGCCCACAGTCATTTCTGCCTTCCACTTCAGAGAGTTCAGGAAAAATAGAAGCAACTTTGTGTGCGTCTATTATATATTAAATTATCTATTATCTATTAAATTATATATTAAATAGAGGCATCACACTTTGTGGGATGTCCATTGATCCATTTTTGTGATTGACCATGGATCACTTTGTGTGATGTCCACTGTCTTCTCTTCCTGCAAAAGGTTAAAAAGGACTCATGTTTCAGATTTCTCTTGTCCCTTTCTGCCTTATAGATTTTGCATTGGACAGTGGTTTCGCATGGTGTGATTCCAGGCCTATCTTCACACTTGCTCACACTTGTGCCCCAATTCATTGCTGTACACAGAGAAACAGCTAGGACTTGAGAATTATTTGGGAGGGTGATAGACAAACATAAAGAATCTCCACACCAGGGCCTCTGAGAGGAATTTTATCAGGGGGTACAAAGTTTCTTTGGGGCCCCTTACAAAGTGGGAGGGTGATGATGGCCAAGCAGAATGGGGCAGGGAGCAGCAAAACAGGATGGGGGGAGGGTGGAGACAGCTGGAAAAGTCTTAGATCAGCTAGTCACGGAGCCCACCAGAGGACAGGTGACTCTGGATTTAATTTTGTGCGGTACGCAGGACCTGGTTAGAGATGTAAACGTTACTGAGCCATTGGGGAACAGTGATCATGCTGCGATCCGTTTTGACGTGCACGTTGGGGGAAGAATACCAGGCAAATCTCTAACAAAAACCCTTGACTTCCGACGGGCGGACTTCCCTCAAATGAGGAGGCTGGTTAGAAGGAGGTTGAAAGGGAGGGTAAAAAGAGTCCAGTCTCTCCAGAGTGCATGGAGGCTGCTTAAAACAACAGTAATAGAGGCCCAGCAGAGGTGTATACCGCAAAGAAAGAAGGGTTCCACTAAATCCAGGAGAGTGCCCGCATGGCTAACCAGCCAAGTTAGAGAGGCTGTGAAGGGCAAGGAAGCTTCCTTCCGTAAATGGAAGTCTTGCCCTAATGAAGAGAATAAAAAGGAACATAAACTGTGGCAAAAGAAATGTAAGAAGGTGATAGGGGAGGCCAAGCGAGACTATGAGGAACGCATGGCCAGCAACATTAAGGGGAATAATAAAAGCTTCTTCAAATATGTTAGAAGCAGGAAACCCGCCAGAGAAGCGGTTGGCCCTCTGGATGGTGAGGGAGGGAAAGGGGAGATAAAAGGAGACTTAGAGATGGCAGAGAAATTAAATGAGTTCTTTGCATCTGTCTTCACGGCAGAAGACCTCGGGCAGATACCGCTGCCCGAACGGCCCCTCCTGACCGAGGAGTTAAGTCAGATAGAGGTTAAAAGAGAAGATGTTTCAGACCTCATTGATAAATTAAAGATCAATAAGTCACCAGGCCCTGATGGCATACACCCAAGGGTTATTAAGGAATTGAAGAATGAAGTTGCAGATCTCTTGACTAAGGTATGCAACTTGTCCCTCAAAACGGCCACGGTACCAGAAGATTGGAGGATAGCAAATATCACGCCTATTTTTAAAAAGGGAAAGAGGGGGGACCCGGGAAACTATAGGCCGGTCAGCCTAACATCTATACCGGGTAAGATGGTGGAATGCCTCATCAAAGATAGGATCTCAAAACACATAGACGAACAGGCCTTGCTGAGGGAGAGTCAGCATGGCTTCTGTAAGGGTAAGTCTTGCCTCACAAACCTTATAGAATTCTTTGAAAAGGTCAACAGGCATGTGGATGCGGGAGAACCCGTGGACATTATATATCTGGACTTTCAGAAGGCGTTTGACACGGTCCCTCACCAAAGGCTACTGAAAAAACTCCACAGTCAGGGAATTAGAGGACAGGTCCTCTCGTGGATTGAGAACTGGTTGGAGGCCAGGAAGCAGAGAGTGGGTGTCAATGGGCAATTTTCACAATGGAGAGAGGTGAAAAGCGGTGTGCCCCAAGGATCTGTCCTGGGACCGGTGCTTTTCAACCTCTTCATAAATGACCTGGAGACAGGGTTGAGCAGTGAAGTGGCTAAGTTTGCAGATGACACCAAACTTTTCCGAGTGGTAAAGACCAGAAGTGATTGTGAGGAGCTCCAGAAGGATCTCTCCAGACTGGCAGAATGGGCAGCAAAATGGCAGATGCGCTTCAATGTCAGTAAGTGTAAAGTCATGCACATTGGGGCAAAAAATCAAAACTTTAGATATAGGCTGATGGGTTCTGAGCTGTCTGTGACAGATCAGGAGAGAGATCTTCGGGTGGTGGTGGACAGGTCGATGAAAGTGTCGACCCAATGTGCGGTGGCAGTGAAGAAGGCCAATTCTATGCTTGGGATCATTAGGAAGGGTATTGAGAACAAAACGGTTAGTATTATAATGCCATTGTACAAATCTATGGTAAGGCCACACCTGGAGTATTGTGTCCAGTTCTGGTCGCCGCATCTCAAAAAAGACATAGTGGAAATGGAAAAGGTGCAAAAGAGAGCGACTAAGATGATTACGGGGCTGGGGCACCTTCCTTATGAGGAAAGGCTACGGCGTTTGGGCCTCTTCAGCCTAGAAAAGCGACGCTTGAGGGGGGACATGATTGAGACATACAAAATTATGCAGGGGATGGACAGAGTGGATAGGGAGATGCTCTTTACACTCTCACATAATATCAGAACCAGGGGACATCCACTAAAATTGAGTGTTGGGCGGGTTAGGACAGACAAAAGAAAATATTTCTTTACTCAGCGCGTGGTCGGTCTGTGGAACTCCTTGCCACAGGATGTGGTGCTGGCATCTAGCCTAGACGCCTTTAAAAGGGGATTGGATGAGTTTCTGGAGGAAAAATCCATTATGGGGTACAAGCCATGATGTGTATGCGCAACCTCCTGATTTTAGGAATGGGTTAAGTCAGAATGCCAGATGTAGGGGAGAGCACCAGGATGAGGTCTCTTGTTACCTGGTGTGCTCCCTGGGGCATTTGGTGGGCCGCTGTGAGATACAGGAAGCTGGACTAGATGGGCCTATGGCCTGATCCAGTGGGGCTGTTCTTATGTTCTTATGTTCTTATGTTCTTATGTCTTCTGAGCCCTGGTCTACCCATCCATGTGGCATCGGCAGATATATATAGTAATATGGAAAACCAAACACACTCCTAAGCATAAATGGCTTGCCAGTAGCTGTAGTTGTGTGCTTGTGGTAGTGGCCCCAGCATCCCATGCAGGCAACAAGTCTGAACATAGGAAAATGTCAGGAAATTTCTGGGCCCCCTTCTTTGGCTTCTGGGCCCTCTTTTTGACCCTGGCCCTGGGTACAAATTACCCCCTTTACCCCCCTCTCCTAGGCCCTGCTCCACACTGATTAATCAGGAATTTGAAAATGGTCTTCCATCCGATTGACAGCTCCCACCCTGTATTGTTTACTTGGCTTCTTAAGTAGATGTGATCACCTTCTGTCAGTTTCGAACCCTCGGATGAAGTTAGACTTAACATCACAGCAGAAATTGCTATGAGTTCTTCATCCCTCAAACTTGGTTCTAATTCTTATGCTTGTGTATATAAATACACCGATTTATAAAAGGAGACAAGTTGCAGTATCTTGGCACTCCTAGACTAAGGACTGTTACCAGAGCTCCTTTCCTGTGAGTAAATCCAATATGCTTACAGCAACATCTATAAAGAGAAATGAGAAAGTATGGCTGGCTGATATTGATGGGGAGGTCCAAGACCCCCTTGTTTGCATGGAAAATGTCATTGAAGCACTAGTAAAATCTGAGTCATCTGTTTTATATTTAGCTGGGAAAGGTGTCTCTTCCTTATTCCTTTTTTAAAATTTTTTTATTGTGGGCCCTTTTCAGACAGGGAACCATCTTTTCATTTATTTTACTAAGTAAACCACTTTGTGAACTTTTGTTAAACAGCAGTACAGGCGTGTGTATCCACGGGGGTTCCGTCACGGAACCCCAGTGGTTAAATGAAACTGCACATATGGTGAATGCCTGCCCCTCACATTCTGCCCCTCACATTCTGGAGCTGAGGGGAGCTCTGCTCCCTTCTCCACTGGAGAATCTGCTGAGTCCAGCAGACACCACGGACATTCGTCTGCAGTTTCTGCTGTGCTCAGACTGAGCCCTAGAGCTTAAAAAACATCACTTCCAGTTTCTCTATGAAACTGTTTTTAATGTCCTTTAGATATTGGGAGGCCCGGAAAAGTCCTGGTAGGATTGTTTATCCATCTTTGCTGAGGACTGCAAGCCTCAGCAAGAGGGGGCTGCAAGCCTCCAGGACTCTGCAGGAGGCTAGCTCTGCCCCCAAACCATTTGGCAGTGGCAGTGCTGCAATTGCTGCAGCGCCATTGCTTCCCCCCTCTCTGCTTCCCTCCCACCCACACAAATAGTTACCTCGTTCCTAACTCCCTTGTAGGAGTTTAGGAATCACTGTAATAGTGGTAGGTGAATGCTAACTTATTGCACAATCCTGTGCATGTCTACCCAGAAGTAAGTCCCATTGTGTTCAATGAGACTTACTCCCAGGAAAGCGTGGATAGAATTGTAATTGTAACTGCAATTGTAGCCAATTTATATTTACATATCTAGGTTGTTCTCATGGTAACTTTTCTAAAATACTTTGAGAATAGTTTTTCTCATTAGTGGTGGGGTTTTGTTTCTGGTGAGTAGGATAGAATTACAGCCTAAGTCTTACTGTACACAATGGGCTTGCTTCTAAGTAAAATAAATAACACCTTTTTCAAACACCTCTACTCATTAGGAGTCATTGTCTTCTTAGGTAGAGTCAGGATGATGTAGTGGTTCGGGAGTTGCACTTAGACCTGGAAGATCCAGGTTCAAATCCCCATTCAGCCATGATGCTTCCTGGGTAATCTTGGGCCAGTAACTATCTCTCGGTCTCACCTACCTCACAGAGGAGCCATGCACACCACCCTGAGCTCCTTGGAGGAAAGGCGGTAAACAAATGTGAAAAATATATATTTTTAAAAAATGAAATAGATATTGTTGTCATGGCAAGGCCAGCCTGAGAGCCTTTTATTCTTGTAACAGTCCCGGGCTATGGTTCTGGTGCAGTGGTTCCCAACCTTTACAAGAAGGTAAGGGAACCATGAAGTATATGGAGGGAGTATACAGGGGAGTATACAGGGAAGTATACAGGGGAGTGGTGACAAAGTGGTGACAGCACTGTCAACGATAATAGCACTTCTGGGTTTGTATCAAGATGATGACAAAGAGTGAAAAGGGCTTTTTGGACTTGCCTGTGTTCAGTGGCAACTGTAGATGCAGCAAAACTTGGGTTCTCACTGCTGCCTAACACTGATAAGTTAAAAAACCCTTTTTGAAATTTTGGTGGTGGCGCAAACCCAAAAGCGTCGTCATCGTCTTATCACCATTCCACTTAAGGGGAAAAACAGTGGTTCCCATTGCCCGGAGGGGGGGGTGGCATCCCCCACTATTCTGGCGATTCATCCAACTGGGCAACCACTAACAGACCCTAAAGATCTCAGCTCTCGACCAACTGACCGCTGACAATTGTACATTATGATCTGTTGATTTCAAGAAGCAATAACAATAGGTGAACAATAGGTGACATCAGCAGCAGCATTGTTTTATGTATTGGGATTATTTTAGCTGTCCCTGACAGCAGAGGTAATCATTTGATCCAATTAGTCCTCTTTTCAGAATGTCAGGTGAGGAATTCTTAGTTCAATATTCTTATTCTTAAGCCTGACTTTTAAAAAACAAAGTGACTTACCATGTTGATCAACAAATAGCAGCAAACTAAAAATATAACCGTTCGTCTAAAATGCACAAATATGAATGTCTTCTCTCCCCTGATCTTTGGGGAAAAAAGTCATCCTAATTCCCTTTTGACTTCTCTAATTTTAAAGATAACTTTAGTCAGCTGGAAAGTGTCTGGTAAAAGGAAACAATTCAGCTGAAACAAATTCTCTTGCTTTTGTCTCCAAGTGAACTGCACTGTGAAAGGACATGAAATGTGCACACATCCTGCCTGAGAGGTTTTGCAGGGGAGATCAGGTGCAAGCTCATGGCTAACTGACCACTCTTCATTAGGATAGCAAATATGCACAGTGAGAAAAAGCCTGTTGGCTAAAAAGCATCAAATAAAACAAGTCTTGGGGTCAAAGTATTTGCTCTTTGCAGGTCTCTACAAGTCTTTCTCAAGAGATACTATAGATAGACATAGCAGAAAATGGTGAGAACAAAAAAAAAACACATAACATAGTTTTCTGCACCTCTCATTTTTGTTAAAATGAAACCTAAAATCTGCAAAAAAAACCAAAACAAAACTATTTTTATTTTATTATTTAACCAATTTTTGCCCAGACCTTCAGGTGTTTTTTTTATTCCTGTTGCGTATATGCAACGTTGGGCAGTAATTGTGTAATGGAGGTTGCATAGATAATGACTGCGACTGCATCTGCTGACATTATACCACCTATATCAGCTACCAAGTACACTTTTTTAAGTGATTATAATGTAAAATTATAAATGTTGAATAAAAGACACATAACGCCACTTTCTACACTTTTGGAAAACACCTAAATCTGCAACAAAATAAAAATATAAAGCAGATAATCAGTTAAAATCACAAGAACAACAGTGAGACAGAAACCACCCTATTTTCTTCCTGCTCACCCCTCTGGCCATCCCAGTGTTCACTTATGCATTACAATGGCTACAAATCTCCAGTTTTTGATGATCATTTATTCTTAATTGCTATTAAAAGTATCTTGAAATTCCATGTGTGTAAGGGTGCCAGCATGCGGGTGATCGTTGGGTACCGGGGACCGTTTTGTACAACTGTCCCCATAGACACTGCTGAAGGTCAAAAGGGAGGCATTCTGAAAGAAGCATTCACAGCCACATAAAGCAATGAATGAACTGGTCTGGCTATGCTCTGAAGTGGGGTTGTTTGTGAGCTGTCTTGGTTCATGCTTGTGATCTGATTTTGGAAAATATGCTCCTTTCCATCCACAGGAGAAACATATTAAGGCAACATCAGACCTTTCATGTTTCATTCACAGAAAACATTTCCATGCAGGAAAAGCATGAACAAGCACACATGTATTCACTGTTGATTATTGCACAAACAGGCGGCCCTCCATACCCACGGGTTTGGTACTCACAGATTTGAATACCCATAAGTTCTGAACTCACAGAGTGGGCCACCTCCAAACCTTGGAAGCCGACCAGAGCTGTGCTCCATTCAGGTCCAGAGGCCCTTCAGAGGGCCGAAAACCATGACTTAAGGTTACCCCCCCCCCAGATTTGCAGATTCCAACATCTGTGGATTTCTGTATCCATGGGGGTTCTGGGAATGGAACCTCTGTGGATAATAAGGGCCACCCTGTATGTCCATTATGTCACATTTAAACATCTGATAATCACATGGCACAACCTGCAGTTTGCATGTCTTTTGTATTGAAGGTGGGTTTATGCAGAAAATGTGTTAACATTTGAGGCATCCATCATAGTGGATGGTGATCCATCATCATCATTCTCCTACTACTACCTTGGGATGCAAAACAGCAAGCAGTTTTTTTGTTATTATTGTCCCCACTCACACACAAACACTGATATACTATGGAGCTATCACTGAAGTTTTCAAAAGTGGTTGGCAACCTTCAGTCTCGAAAGACTATGGTATAAGCCTACAGCACCCAGTATTCCCAGGCAGTCTCCCATCCAGGTACTAACCAGGCTTGACCCTGCTTAGCTTCCAAGATCAGATAAGATCAGGCACATGCAGGGTAACAGTGAAGCTTTCAAATAATGGAACAAATATAATATAAAAAGAGGGTTTAAAGGATCTGTGGTGAAATGGGACAATATGTGGTTGATAACTGAGAAGAGATTCATTTTCAAATTCTTTTATAAGGAATATTTATGTGGTTCCCAATCTTTACTGCATCATGACCCACCTCATCCAACTTGTTTGGTTCACCTCCCCTGCCTCTCCTGACTGCACACCCCTGCATATAACCTGCACAACCCTGCGATCTTGGTCAGCTACCTGCCCAAATTTGATTATGGGCAACTAGCATGCTGGTTTTGACCTCCAAACCAACCAAACATTAAAGAAACAAAGAATAACATGGGTGCATTCAAAGCAGAAGAACACTTTGCTTCCTTTAATATGTAGGACCTGTCTCTAGTGGGCTATGACTAAGGTTCACCCTATTTTTGTTTTTAACAAAATGTTCCTTAAGAGTTGAAGAAAGCGATGGGAAATGCATGTGCAGTTTATAGTAAAACATTGAGTATTTTATCCTATATTTTGTGGTTAAATCTCATGAAAGACTGAAGATAGTTCATATCTAAAGCTCTTTGTTGGTTCTCTCTATGTTGGAGCTTGTCTTGGACAGGAAGTTCTGTGGCCTAACCTTTTGTTCTCCTTTTAAAAAGGAGCTTTCCGCATCTTTGGTTAGAGATGCTTCTAAATCCGTGTCTGTGCGGAAATACTATTTTAGAGAACCAAGGAGTGCCTGAAATGGTACCCTTTATTATTGTTTGAGGGCTGCAGACTTAAGCCTAAAGTTTGCACATCAAAAAAGTGAACACAATTGCACAGAAAGACTTTGAATAACAATGTTAGGGATAGTGCTTTAAATTTTTTAATAGACTGAGTTTTTCCTGTGATACATCTATTCTTTTTGATGTTAGCGATAACATACATTATATTGATCTGTCTCCCTAGTGACTCGCTGAAGTTTATGAGGACATGTTGGTAGTGTATCTATTAAAATGTTGCTTACAGTTCATATAACTTACTTTTGCTCTATTAATTTATCCCTGCACAAATTAGTTCTTGTTTAGGCGGAGAAAAAAAAAAAACAAGAATCGACCTAGTGAGTGAGGACTTTTTTCCACTGTTCTTGCCAAGCCTATTAAGAAACATTCCAGCGATTATTCCAAAGTTAATGTTTACCTTTTCTAATACTCTTGACATTTTCCCCTTTTGTAATCAGTGCATATCAAAATTCTCACTGATTGCTTTGGATAATCTTATGTGCACGTTGTATGTTCATCGCTTGTACTGAAATAACAAACAAACAACATTAAGGCACAATATAAATGACTGGGAAACATCATGATTAAAACAATGTATGCAGACATAGTATAGTCCATAGTTTGTGTACAGCACCCCTACCTTGTTTTTTTTGCTTGCAGTTTTATGTGGAAACCCTTAATAATGTTTCTTGGGGGGGGCAGCAAAGGAGAGGCAGGGTCAAGAAGAGGAAGTGTGGCTTGTGTCAGTAGAGAAAGGTCAGACTGTGTTTGTGATTAAGGAGCATGAAGATGCCAAAATTGCCCTTTCTTTTACCCAACCATCTGTTGGAATTTGGAGGCAATGCCACCTACAGGCAGTGGCATATATAGGATGTGGCAAGTGGGGACATCTGCCCTGGTTGCCACTTGAAGGGGGGTGCCAGTTGCAAACTTACCAATATTCTACCGACGGGTGAGTTTCCGCAGCACCACCAATGGTGTGTTTCAGGGAACCTCCTGTTTCAGGGGGTCCTGAAACAGGAACTGTTTCGGGGGACCTCCAAAAAGGATCTGTTTCAGGGGGACCTTCAAAAAAGGATAAATGCCCGCAGAAAAATTTCAACGCATTTCCGTGCACTTGAAGCATTGTGAATGCACAACGTTAGTAAGAAAGGGAATCATTTTTTGCAGTACTGTCCAGGGTGCTGATGTATAGATCCTGACCTAAGGGCGCAATCCAACTTTCCAGCACTGACATAGCTGTGCCAATGTGGTATGCACTGCATCCTGCAGTGGGGAGGCAGACAAGGGGGTCTCCTCAAGGTTAGGGCGTGTTTGTTACCTTACCTTGGGGTTGCGTTGCTGCTAGGTCAGTTCTGGAAAGTTGGTTAGGATTGTGCCCTGAATCATAGTCATATAGTATAGTGTTCTTCAATTGTCAGGATCCCAATGGGGTTGCAAAGCCTCAGTTGTGGGAGTCACAGGAATGAAAAAGATTGAAGACCACTGGACTGGAGCACCACCAGGAAAAGCGGGAGGCATCTGGTATACCCCTTCAGGTACCAGGAGATGGTGTCCCAGTCCTGCTCAGGTTCTTAACAATTGTGCTAAAATAGCTATCAATAGTGTCAGGCTTCATGGTAACCTTTTCTACTCTCTCTAATAAGAATATTTGGCTGCAGTAAAGAGTGCTGGGACAGTGTAACAGGGGCAGAGAGTGGGTGACAGCAGAGGTGGGGTGGGCAGATAGGGTCCTGGGAGGGGGCTGGATATACAGTGTGGTCTCCAGTCTCATACTTTGTGTATTTATATATTAGGGCCATGGCATGGAAAAGACCACTGTAGAATAGTATAGTATAGTAGATGGGACTCGTCAGCCTGGGAAGGCAGCTCATCTGAGAGAAGGAAAACTCTGATCCCAAACCTCCACTGCCTTGTGGCTACATCCAGTTGTGGAAAAGGCTTCAGGAGTCAACCTCGAGGCAAAATCCGGAGCCGGAGTCCCTGAGGCAGTTCATGGCTGAACACAGTCACGTTCTGGCAACTCCTGCAACGCCACTGGAACCAACCGTATTGGCCTCTGCCTTTCCATTGGACCATTTCAGTGACATGGAGAGGGGGGATTTGCTGCATGGGTAACAGCCTGTCCTCCATACCTACTTTACCCAGACTTCGCGCACTGGAGAGGACACTGTTCCAGAACCACCATACAGAGCGTGACACCATAGTCTTCCGAGACTGAAGGATGCCAACAAGTATAGTATAGTATAGTTAATTGCCTCAATCCAGAAGGCTTCAAGATGAGCACTGCACGTGCTGTGCAGTTTTTGAGTCCCCCTTTCTGTAACCAGCTCCCCAGTACTGCTCAACAAATTGCCATTGGCAGGTAGGGGTCATGTCCAATAGCAGACTATGACCCAAGGCAAGTAGCTGCTGTTCAAGGAGGAAAGCCTTACGCACCTTGAAAGTCCTGTCTGGATTGTGACCAAAACCTGTTATCTTTTTAGCAACCTGTCTCCAACCGCGGCATTGACTGTATTCCTGTATTGGGCAAGGTGACACAAAAGTCAGCTGAAGGATTTCTGCTAGGCCTAGCAGAAGAAAACATATCAATTTAACAAGGAAGTAAACATGGACACTTTAAAACACTGAATTCAACCAGGGATTCTAAATCTTGTTTTAAGTTTTTAAGGTTATTTCTTATTCTGTACATCAGTACTCTGTTGACTTTACAATGCAAGCCTTCCATAATTCATTCTGCTTGATTAGTGTCTTTGATGACTTGGAGTGTCAGCTCGTGCAGGATTTGCAGTACGGGAAAAGGATACTGAGAGCTTTTTGTGTACTCGGTAGTGCTGACTAGTTGTAGAACTACCGAGGTTAACTGCACATTTCTTTGGGTCCCCTGATACTTAGTGGCATCTATGCTTTGGAAATTTTTCTTCCCATGATTCTCTGCTGGAGCTACATTCATTTCACTTCCTCTTACTGCTGGTGTGTATGTGATCCATACTCCTTTAAGCCATTTCTGCTCAATATTGCATATATGCAGCAAGAATCAAATGTGTACACCTGTGGGCAGGGCAAAAATGGGTTAACCTGACCAGTTAATGTTGTTCATGTATGGGTGAGAGAGTTAGGGCCCAATCCTATCTAATTTTCCAACCCTGGTGTAGCCATTCTAATGGGGTGTGCATCACATCCTGTGTTGGGGGGACAGTCATGGAGGCCTCCTCAAGGTAAGGGAATGTTTGTTCCCTTACATTGGAGCTGCACTGCGCCTGCATCAGTGCTGGAAAATTGGATAGAATTGGGCCGTCAGGCTACAATCCTATCCACACTTTCCTGGGAGTAAGCCCCATTGACTATAATTGTACTTACTTCTGAGTAGACATGCATAGGCTTGGGCTCTAAGGTGTTTATATTCTGTGTCACATATTTATTATTTTATATGAAAAAATTTATATCCCCCCTTTCCCCTGTTGAAGCAAATGCCCACGGTGGCTTACAAAGCTCCATAATAAAATGTACAATGTATCACAACAATATGTAAAATAATTAAAACAGAAGCAAAACAAAAACCACACACTGTAGAGTTAAGGCTCAGTCCTCTCCATCTTTCCAGGACTGGTGCAGCTACAGTGCAGCCTGAAGGTAAGGGAACAAAGTTCCCTTACTTTGAGTAGGCCTCTGTAACTACCCTCCCATCACAGGATGCAGCACACACCCCATTGTCATCAGTACACCAGGGCAGGAAAGTTGGATACATGGCCCTTAGTCAAGCCACAGAAGCAGTCAAGCCACAGCACCATTGCAGAGGCTCAGAGGGCAAACACCCACTGGCATACCTAAGGGGGTCAAGGAGTGCCACACCTGTGGAGGTGGCACCACCTTCCATGCCCCCCACTGCCACGCCCGCCCCCACTGCCTTCCTCAGCCTATATGAGCCCGAGGGCCTTCAAAGGGCCGGGGAGGCCATGCATGCCTTCTCTGGCCCACTGGAGGTCTTCCAAGGCCTTCGGAGAGGCTTTGAACCCCACTTCCAGTTTTTAGATGAAAATTGGAAGTGATATTTTAGGCCCATAGAAGACCTTTTGAGGGCCGAGGATAGCCTCCACAGCCTCTGAGGGGGGGCCTTTAAACGCCACATCAAGTTTTTGTCCAAAAATCAGAAGTGACATTTTAGACCTCCCAGACCCCTCAGAAGCCCCCTGGACACAACAGGGGAAGAGGCTTTTTGCAGTCCTGGCCGCTGGTGGCACAGAATCCTGGCACAGTCCAGGATTGCCAGTGCAAACATCCATCCATTTACCAAATGCCAGACAAAACAGGTACATTTTAAGCCCTCACTGAAAAGCCATGAGGGAGGGAGTAGTTCTTAATTCCCCTGGAAGGGAATTCTTTAATTGTGGTGCCACTACAAAGAAGGCTTGTCCTATGCTACCATCCCTCTAACGTGGGACAGAGGCAGCACTTGAAGGAGAGTCCCATGTGATGACCTAATGTTATCTGGAAAGTATTGGGAGAAGGCAGTCCCTCAGATAACCTGCTGTGGTTCCTTCCCACCGACCCACACCCCAGCCCAGGAACTATGACTGCCGAGAAGTCTATGCTGGGACAAGGGGGTCATTTTTCCACATGGAGAGGTTCATATCAATTTCATTTGTAGTAAATGGCAGGCTAGGCTCCTCTTGCAACTGAACTGGGAGGCAGGGTGACTGACAAGAGCAGAGTTCTAGATAGACTTGGTGGCCCACAGTATGAAACTGGTTTGACACCCCTGTACTAGCACATGACTTGAACCTGTTAAGTGGGTGAGCGGCAATTGGCTTGCTCTAAATGGAGCTTCTGAATTGCTTTCACATGCAACCCCGTGGAAATTGCCTTGCAGTACAGGCATGCCTCTGTATTCATGGGGGTTCCGTTCTGGAACCTTCTGCGGTTACCAGAATCTGTGGATAGAAGGGGATGCCTACCTTCACCCTCTGGAGGCGAGGGGAGCTCTTCTCCCCTCGCCTCCAGAGGGTCCTCCTCTGAGCCCAGCAGAGGCCACAGACATCCGTCTGTGACCTTTGCCCAGCTCAGATTGAGACCTAGAAGTTAAAAAAAGTCACTTCCATTTTTTTTTGTAAAATGGGAAGTGATGTTTTTAATACCTTATAAGGCATTAGGAGGTCTGGGGAAGCCCTTCAGTGCTCCAGCTCCAGCACTCTGGGGAATCCCTCCAGCAAGCTTCCATGTCTGCGACCTCTGCTGGGTTCAGAGGTTCCGAGGACATGCGGAGGGCCCCACAGACCTGATCCGCGGACAAGTGAATTCGCAGATACAGGATCCAGAGATATGCCCCCCCCCAATTCAGTTTAGAAGACATCCTGAGCACGAATGACAGCGGCCAGGTCTTTGTCTTTGAATAGAGGACAAAACCGATGTACCCATTGAAGCTGACTGAAGTGATAATTGTATTTCTCTGTATGCTTGTAAAAAAGCACAAAATCTATTCTGACAAAAGAGTATGCACTAAAAATGCACTGCCATGTGCATAGGAATACCATGGATTGATGGGTTCCATCCTCACCGAGTGATTCAGCAATGGCCAGGAGCATTTTGTTTTGCAACTGTATCTGGCAAGAAGCACGCAGCCCTTTCTTTCATCGGGAAGCATGTTGACTGGCGTTCACGTCTTTGTTCTATCCGAGCCAGGCTGCTGTGATGGGCTCGGCATGTGACTGTTTTTGATAGTTGAAAGCTGCAGCGGGTATAGAATGCAGCAGTCTATCCCCTGATGCTCACTAAAACTGTCATCCTGTGTACACTTATGGAACTCTTATTGAGCTCAGTGGGACTTGCTTCCAGGTACGTATGCATAAGATCAGTCTGAAAAAAAGAACACAATGGCAGTGGTGGCAGCAGCAGAAAAGGGGTTGGCACAAAGAGGGCAGTGTGTATGTGGAAGGCGAATTTGTCCTGCATTCAATTCTGGACAGAAAAATAATGGTATATTTCACATTAATAGTCCTATCCTAAACATTAATACACCAAGTGCATGGTAGGTAAAGGTTTGCCAAGGTATGTGTGAGGAGAGGGTAAGATTTCTCTCTTTGTGTTTATTAGGGAGAAACCAGCCCCCTGTTGTATGTCTACTCTAGATCTTGGACTTGGTATTATGCAAGAGAGACATTAGTACATGTCTATGTTTTACTATCAGTGAATGGCTGTTTTTGTTTCTTTGGAGAGGATATGATCCTATGGTATTCAGAGCACTGATACACAGACTAAGGCCCAAATTCTAACCAGCTTTCCAGCACTGGCATAGCTGTGCCAATGGGATGTGTGGGTCATCCTTCAGTTGGGTGGCACTCACGGGGCCCTCCTCAAATGTTTGTTCCCTTACCTCGGAACTACATTGCCCTTATGACGGTGCTGGAAAGTGGGTTAGGATTGCACCCATAAGCAATGACTTATAATGGCTTATCCATTTAGTTCAAAGGGGGGGGGACCAGACCTGTATGTCATTTCACATTTAGCTCCCCTCCTTCTTTTGGATTTGATCATATGGATGTTGGTTTAAGAACAAACTTAAAATCCAAGCCCAACTGAGAACTGATCATGCAAGCAAGTGCTTAGTTTTCATCAGTGACATGCAGTGAAATGAATGGTTGGGGAGGCACTTGCTGTGGCACGCAAGGCATTCTGGGAACTACCTGGAAGCCACAGCATTTGCACAATCAGAGGGGAGGCTAAGGCTATTTTCATTGAAGTACAAAAGGTGGGGCTCTGCCCCCCCCCAGACTGGTTTTCACTGACTTTATGGCAGCTTCTACGTATTTTTAAGTGCTTTCTTGTACAGCTCCCCCTCTCCCTCCCCCCACCCTGCTTTGAATCCTTGACATAAGAGGCAATGGAAGAAAAATCACTTAAATAAAAGTCAAATATTTGCCAAAAGCAAGGAAAAAAAAAACTCTTTCCAAGCTTTAGGAACATTTCAAGAAATGGAAAGTCTTAAAATGCACCCAGAAACGATGAAGTATTTGACAGTTTCTTTTTAAATGAGCCTGTGCTTGCTATCGTAAATAAAAAGTACGATATTGCTCACAGACATTTGCTGAACTTTCAAGTATTCATTTGGCTCAAGGCAAACACAGTTCACTGCCAAATGACTGAAAAAATTCTACGTGTGTGTATGTGTAAAATTTCCCAGAAACCCCATTCCGGATTTTTAAGTCAGTCTCTTTATATTTGTGACACAGTTGGCCGTGTACGTCATATTATGTCAAGTTGCATCACAGAGTTATCTGTAGCCTGCTGGGTAACATCACTTTACATTATAGATTGAATGAAACACTCCTTCTTTTCAAGTCTGAACTGAAGGTGCTAATCACCTGACAAGCCTGCCGCTATCCAGGAAAAAAAAAAAAAAAAGAGCCAGGTGTTCTCACGGAAAGCTTTTCACTTCCTTCAGCCAATGCCTTCCCTATAAATGCTTGGTGTATCGCAGACTTCGAGCAAATAGTGGAGGTACTTTCACAGCTGGCGAAGCTCTTATTGCTTTAGCTCTGATGTCTGCATGTTATCACTCGGTGCAAATTATTTAGCAGCTGCCATCTTATTTATAGGTATGAATTGCACAAATTAATCTCATAAATAATTCATCTCTCTCTCTCTCTCTCTCTCTCTCTCTCTCTCTCTCTCTCTCTCTCTTTTGCTTTGCATGAAAATGCAGGCCGATGTTAAGGATGTCCTTTTGTTGGAAGCTAATATCAATTGTTTGTGGCGAGTTGCTTTTCATTTCCTCCAGTGGAATAAAATGTGAACACCCAGATGTAAGTAATGAAGAAAAGGCGGGATGGGGAGAGATGAAAGCAAAACAAACCAAAGGGAAACATCTTTCACTGGGTACTCTGTAGGAAACTATCGGCTCACCACTCCCTTTCCCATCAACTCTCAAAACCAAACCCCATCAACATATTCAAAGAGAGTCCCAGGTAACTCTCTAAGCAAGCTCTCTGGTTCAGCCCACCATATTCTGCAGTAACATCTGTATCCTTTATAGGCAATTCATAGAAAGTAATTCAGGGACTAGGGATGCCCCTGTATCTTATCTAACAATACTGTGTGGTCTGGAGGTTAAAGCTGTGCCTTGCCCAAAGAGCTAAGTGGGAGTAATCCTGGCTGTAATTTGGATGGGAGATCATCGTAGCTGATAAGCTGTTGTGAGACAATAGAGCCATGAAGAATCGCTGGAAACCCAGATCCAACTCTGTGGGGAGTCTGCAGGGTCCTAAAGGAATGCAAGGCTCCAAGCCCAGGGCATTTGCCCCATCGAGTACATGGGAGGTCTGCCATTGACTCTCAGTGTGAGAAAGGCGGTATAGAAGTACTATATAGCAATACGTAATAATGTCACTCCAACTCAACAGAATTGTAAATCAATGATCGGTTTGGTGGCTATTGACTCACTTTCAGAATTCAAACCAGAAAAATGCATCTTTTCTTCCCAACCACCCATAGTAAGACATGAGAATGTCACTGTGGACCAAACGGAAAGATATCCGTAAGTTTGTTTGCTAGTAGACTCCTAGGGAGCGGAACACAAAAATCCAATAAATAATTAGCTCTCCTGTGACAGGCTTCTGAATTACTGTGATACATTAATTGGACAAAATTAGCATGAATTAAGGCAAATAAGTATAACATGTAATTTATTACTTACTAAGCGTGGTACTGCAGTGGAAGCCTCAGATTTCCCTTAAGATTGCTTTAACAGCTATAATGTATTCCTTAATTTACTCTGTGGAAAATCAATTTTTTCAGAGTTCATTAAGCACCAATATGTTACAATGCAAATCCCTAGAGCACAGAGCCACAATACATTATGCAAATTTCAACCAGCACGGAACCAATATGTAAATAGCAATAATGCCATTGTCAGCTTCCTATTGATAACTGTTCCAGGAAGCATAATACTTTGAAACTCCTTCAGATCTGCAGATGTCTTTTTCATGTGCTTTTGCATATCCAATGGGGTTGCATCATCAGAGTTGTAGTGGTCAGAAGGTTCCCTTTGCAAAGGGAGTGGCATTGAATGCTTTTTTGATGGGTTGGTGACCATCAATCTTAATGAAAACTCACAAATTTCATATCTTGTTGAAGTCAATGGATATTCATAAAGTCCATATTAGTCCATAGTATATTAATATGAATGAGCATCTGTTGTTCACATTGCCACTGAGTTGCCATCATTCTCTGCCATCGTTGTTGCCACCGTATGAAGGCTGTATGGTGGAATTGTTATTCATTTCTCTGTCCACTGCTCAAGAACATCATGTTCTCCCAATCTAGTCCATCATGGGTTCTAATGAGTGCCTTTCTGATTATGCATATATTTTGTAGGGCTTTTACTAGTATACAGTGTAGGAATATCAGTGTACTCTGTTATATTTCCCACTACCTGGAAGCAGTCCCTTTCAGGAATAAGTAGACCACAGGAGAAGCCTGGGTATGGATACACTTATTTGTTCCCTGGCTGAGCCTGGGAAATCCTAACAGATCAAAAGTTTATGTTTAAATCTGTGTATTTTGTATTCACATAATTGTTCACCTCTGTCTATTACCCGCAGACAGACAAACGCATTGAAATATTTGATCAGTAGTTATTTATTAACATTTTTTACCCTGCCTTTCCTCTTTTCAGTAAAAAAAGTTATCTAAGGCTGCTTACAACATTAAAATCAATTTTAAAATATTGTACAGACAATAACTTAGATTAAACAATTGGTCACAACAGCAAACACATTCTTTCAAAGCATCCTAACAAAAAGGCAGAATGAAACAGAAAAGGTCTTCAAATTCTGCTAGAACACTGACAGGGAGGGAGAAGAAAGTTCTGAATTCAACATAAAAGTCATATTTTGCAGGTATCAAGGGATCACTCATCTCAGTCAGTCCTATATCTAGACCTGATCCTATAACATTTGCTTTAAAGGATATGGTGTCAACAAACTGCCTTTGGAACACCTCTGTGGCCACTGCCCTCCAGATCAGGGTTTCCCAAAGTGTGGCTGCATCAGCTGACACTATACCACCTATATCACCTACCTAGTACACTTTTAAAGCGATTGTAATTTATAATTATAATGCATATTTTGAATAAAAACACTTAACACCTCTTTCTGCATATCTACCTTTGAAAAACACAGAATCTGAAAAAACTATGTTCCACCACCTCTGCTTATAAGTTATTTCACTTAAAGTTGGTTTTCGAGAACATTTTAAGTGAGAACTTTCTCTAAATGCTTTGTTGTATAAAATTCATTTTAGTTGGGCTGTGAAACAATATCTTGGGTGACTATCAGGGTAAAAATCAGAAAAATCAGATTTTATTAGGATAAAATCCTTCCTTCCTTCCTTCCTTCCTTCCTTCCTTCCTTCCTTCCTTCCAGTGTGATGGAAGTTGTTTGAGCACTTTGCATGATTTCCAAAAGGACTCTAGTGTGACTGAAGCTTCTCCCAACTTTTGGATAGTCTTTTTGAGTAGGATGGATGGGTTGAGAAAGCTTGTGGTTTATTGGATTAAAAACCTTGAAAGCAAATGCCTCCAAATGCAGAAAATATATACTCAAACCTTTTCCATCACCCTTTAGATTTCATGTCTGTCTTCATTTGGATGAACCAGTGAATATAAGTTAAGATCTCTGAGTCTACCTGGGACATCTTTTGCCACCATTAAGTGCACATCTGTTGAATTCAGTTGGTTCAATTGTAGTCCCTTCTGGTATTTGTCTGCTGAGACTAGAGACCTGGTATCTGAGCTGTATGCAGGACCAGTTTATTTCCTAAGAAATTGTAGATTTCTCCCTGAAGGAGCCACTATAGCTCTTCACCTTGCTGGAATATAGCCATGTCCTTCACATCGTCTAATGAGACACTTGTAATGGAGAGTTCCTTTTGCGACTTTGGCACCAGAAGAATTGAATGGGGTTGCAGAACAGTTTCAGCGGCCAAGAGGATCAGGTAGAACCTTGTTTAAAGGAGCAGACAATATTATGTTTTGTATTATCAGAATCATAATTTACCGAATTATTTCCCCCCCCCTTTTTTTCCAAATTGAAGTGAAAGAGCACCAGTCTAGGTTCAGGCATGGGTGGACCAATCCTGAGAATAGTGCTCTTTCACGTCAGTTTGGCAAAAAGGGAAAATAATCCTGAATATAACGAATGTGTGTCAAAACAACTTCTGCCACACTTTATATACAGGGCAGCCCTCGGTATCTACAGGGGATCCATTCCTGGTCCCCCGCGGATACTGACACCTGTGGATGTTCAAGTCCATGGATCAGGCACCCTGTTGCCCTCTGAAAGCTGTTGGAGCTGTATTCTGGCTGTGTCCAGAGGGCTGAAAAGCACGACTTCCAGTTTTTGACTGAAAACTGGAAGCCGTGTTTTTCAACTCTCAGAAAGCCTTAGAGAGGCTGCCAGAGGGTTGGGGAGGCTGCATGTGGCCACCTCGGCCCTCAGAAGGCTCTATGGATGCAACCGGAGCATATTAATTATTATTATTATTATTAACAGTATTTATATACCGCTTTTCAACTAAAAGTTCACAAAGCGGTTTACAGAGAAAAATCAAATAACTAAATGGCTCCCTGTCCCAAAAGGGCTCACAATCTAAAAAGATGCAAAAGAATACCAGCAGACAGCCACCAGAACAGACACTGCTGGGGTGAGATGGGCCAGTTACTCTCCCCCTGCTAAAAAAGGAGCACCCACATGAAAAAGTGCCTCTTACCCAATTAGCAGGGGTCTGGTCGGGTTCAGAGTGCAACAAGTGGCCCACCTTGCGGGTTCAGAATCTGCAGATACCAAACCAGTGGATACTGAGGACCATCTGTATTTAGTATTTTGAGGCTACATTTCTACTTACAGGGGGAAAAGTGCTTGCATGAAAAAATACATACTTTTTTTTTTAAAAATGTAACATTCTCATCCCTCCTGTTCATCTGCCCTCATCTTAAATTTCATTCTTTCATTCATCATTGAGTTCAGCATTCCCTGATGCTTAGAGAATTTACACTGCTTTGTCAGACTGGTCTGCAAAGCCATTGTCACTCATGTGTACATACTTTGTGATCCCAAGAAACAACTTGTGAAATGCCAGGACCACGTCACATGTTTGCTGTTGGTGGTCACAGTGCTGCATTTTGATGGCTTTCTGATCTTTACTCCTGTTTTTACACATGTCCCCCCCCCCCATTTAAGCCTTTTCTCCATTACAGAATAGCAGTGCTTCTTGTCCTTCCTTCTTATGGCACCCTGCATTTGGATCCATTTCCCATCTCAAGACATGCCTATGTACGTGCATGTTCTATACTCCGAAAGCAACAGTTCTAATCAACTCTGATGGGCCAGTCCAATTTGGCCTCTCCAAGCAGCCTCAGTGTTCAGCCCCTGAACTTTATCAAGAGTTTCCAGCTTTATTTTCATCCAGATATTAAATACAGCAGGACAGCAACTGTTACCCTGCACATGCTTGATCTTGTCTGATCTCAGAAGCTAAGCAGGGTCAGGCCTGGTTAGTGCTTGGATGGGAGACTGCCTTAGAATACTGGATGCTGTAGGCTTGTACCATAGTCTTTCAAGACTGAAGGTTGCCAACCAGGGTTCAGTGGTAACAAACCTATAATACATTATTTTGAAAATGCATGAACACAAGTATTAACTCTTCTTATATTCTTATTATTGAGGGAATGGGTAGAGTGCGTAGAGGGATGTTTATTTCCCTCTCACACAACACCAGAACCAGGGGACAGCCACTAAAATTGAATGCCGGGAGAGTTAGCACAGACAAAATGAAATATTTCTTTAACCAGGGTGTAATTAATTGGTGGAACTCCTTGCCACAGGTGATGCTGCCTGGCCTAGGTGCCTTTAAAAGGGGATTGGGATTGGCCAGATTTCTGGAAGAAAAGTCCATTACAGGTTACAGGCCTTGATGGGTATGTGCCAGGGATGGGAATTTGAGTCAGGCGACTCGAGTCTGAGTTGCGAAAATCAGTGTTTTTCACTGACTCATGGGGACTTGACTCATGCATGTGGAAGACTTGGCAAAATGCTTGAGTAAGGGGCCTCGTGAGCTGTCATCCGCTTGGGTGGCTCAAGTCACCCACCAACAATTATTGCTGCACGGTCTTCATTTTGCCCAAAAAACATTGTGACAAACTGGAAGCTGGATTTGCACGTGCAAAGAGCAGCAGCAGCAGCAGGGTACGCTATGTTCAGAGACAGGGGCTGGGGATGGAGCAAAAGGTTAACCTTTTCTAGTTTGGGCTTAAAAAAAACTTGCAGGGTCTCTTGCTGCAGAACTTGTAGCAAGTTCCAACAAGAATCAATCAATCTGGGGGCACAGAAGAAACCGGCAAAGGGCCCCAAAGGCAAAGGGAAGTGGGTCTTCAGGTGCTGCCTGAATAGTGGAGAGAGGGAGCCAGTGTGATCTCCCCCTGCAGGGTGTTCTGCATAGAGAGTGCCAGCACAGAGAAGGCCATTCCCACATTGCCATCAGTTGGACTTCCAACAGCCAGTCCAGTTCAAATATGGTTGGGGCTGGAAGGCCTGCCACAGTTTTCTGAGTCTGTGACACTGCATGGAAGATGAGTGAGGCTCGATATTGGGGAGCCTGCTTGAAATGAAGCCTGCCGTGAAGCTTGCACCCTAAAAGCAGCAGACTTCAAAATACTGGTGTTCTTGTGCTGATATGTTTTCTTGTGCTGATTCTTGCCATTGTGTTGAACAGGTTTATTGTTCTGCAAGTTTTGCAGAAGTATCAATGGCTTAGATGGCTCAGTAATCCATGCATGTCTACAGAACCTGGGGAAAGGAGGCAAGTCCTCTGGCCCCTGCCCAGAGCATTCACTGGATGGAGGATGTGTAGCCAGGAGAGGGAGGGGGACAGGAGAAGCCTTTTTTTCCTTAGGGACAAGTGGGTTTTGCAAGCAGAAGGAGGGGGGGGGGCTGCAGGAGGCAGGGAGAATCAGGGGGAGGCTGTCCTTGAGTGACAGAAAAACAGCCACCCATGGCTTGCATGCTCATTGTGTCACTCGCTTCCACACTGCAACAGTTCCCTCCTGTCTTGCCGAGCTGGGATGTGTACTCCCAGCCATGTTCATGATGTGAAGGGAGGTGGGTTTTGTCGTGGCTGGGGTGGGAAGGAAAGGGATTGGCTCATTCTGCGCTGATGCCTTAGATGAGATGGGCACAGGGGACATCAGGGGAGTGTTTAAAGGGAACCCTGAAGTACACACAGAGCCCGGCAGTAGCTCCATTTTCTTCTGTGGAGTTGGGGCAGGTTTTTTAAAGGGATTGACTTGAGACTTTAGTCTTTTTGAGACACAAAAACACTCTGGGTAACTTGGAAAGTGCCCCCATTATAACTTGTTTTTGAGTTGAGTTGCAGAGGGAGGAGACTCGACTTGAGTCATGTCACACCCGACTTGCCCATTCCTGGAATGTGCAACCTCCTGGTTTTCGAAGTTGACTATCTCTGAATGTCAGATGCAAGGGAGTAGCAACAGAACGCAGGTATCTTGTCTTGTCTGCTCCCTGAGGCATCTGGTGGGCCTCTGGGAGATCAAGGAAGCTGGACTAGATGAACGTTTAGCCTGATCCAGTGTGGGTCTTCTTATATTCTTAATCATGCAGGTATGAGGGAGATGAAAGTGGGACAGGTGATACAGTACCACACTGGTATTCCAGTTTATTTCACATAGAATGGCTCTGGTGATAAATGAATAATAGTCATGAAGTACCTAAAACCCCTAGTCACTGCTGCACAAATTACAAAATCAGACAGCCTTCCAATCTAGTTAATATTCTGCATTTGCAATCATTAACACAGATTACAACCACTACTCTGTACATAAACATGCACTTAAAGCCCGAAGAAAAGCCCACTCCTCAACTAGCCTGATTTGTAAGGCTACTGAGTGTGTGGAGGTTTAACTGAGTGATTCTCATGCAAGATGTAAATGACAAGGGAAGGACTGTTGGCAATAAGGCACTTAAGCCTCTGAAACAATTGCAATGAATGAAAGGACTGGATTTGCCAAGGGCACATTTCAGTACACTTGTTTTGAAGAAGGAGGACGTGAGGGAGTTTTCACCATTACAGCATTCCCATTGGAAAAGCATTCTTCTAGCACAGTGGTGTTCAAAGTGCTGACCACTGCACAATGGTAATGCATGTCATTGCGCAGCCAGTACTTTTGAGTTCTGGTGCGCCGTGTCTCTCAGTGTCCCCCAACTGGGGTGACGCAACACTCTGGGCAGTCATGTCTGTTTGAAAATCTGGGCACAATGCCCACTTGGGCAATGCACCATAGACACAACCAGCCAGAGTGTTGTGTCGTCCCAATCGGGGAACATTGAGAGATGCCGTTGGTGTAGCTAGGGGGGGCAGGGCACTAGGTTTTGCAGGGATCCTCACCACAGTGTGCACCACAGTGTGCAAGCGCCTCCTCCCCTCCCCTTTGGAGCCATTTGGGTGGGTGGGGGAAAACAGAGGCAAATGGCTGCGAAGGGGTGGGGAGGAGCCGCTTGCACACTTCCTGCAAAACGTAGTGCTTTGCCCCCCTAAAGCTACTCCAGTGAGAGACGCAGCATTCTGGAACGAGGAGCACTGGTCACGGTCCTTCCAGACATCTGGACACTGCCACAGTTCTGGAACCCCAGAAGTTGCGCTCATCCGGAATGTCCCATAATATTCAGAGCACAGAAATCAGAACTTGTTTAATGAGATGGCAGTGGAAAACGAAACATTGGATGAACACAGAAAGGTTTTCATCAAGGAGTAGGTGCCTCTGAATACTTGGCTATCTCAGTAGGGAAAGCAGCACAGGTTGAGTCTTTTGTGAGGCACTGGTGTATGAAAGTGATGCTTGACCCTGAGGTCAGAGTTCACAGGTTCATCAGAGAGCAGTCATGAAGACAGAGGCTTTTACACAACAATGCGGTCAGAGGATGTCCTTGGGAAATCATTCCTTGTTTGCAGAGGCCGTTGGTTGCTGTCAGATGAAAGCCCCCTTAAAGTGTGGTCACAAATAGGACCATGAGTCCAAACATAATTGCTGCTGCAGATATGAAATTGTTAAGGACACACGATGGCCCTGCGTTTTCCAGCACAGAAAATGAAAGTACAAAACTGTGGAATGAGATCCCTGCAGTGGAAGGGCTCACAGCAATGTGATGCACCTCATCCAGATTCAGGAAAGGGGATGGTTGAACTTTACAATCATCCAGAAGTGAACAAGGACCAGCTGGGATGATTTATGAACATTGAATAGATGAGACACCGGATTCTTAATTCAGTTTCTATAGTTAAATAGCACCCCAGCTGAATACCTAAGTGCGTGACGTTTCGAGGGGTTAAAGCTGGTTTTGGAGAAAGGATGGCAGAATAGAAAGAGAAGAGGATGGCATGCCAAGGAAGTCAGTTCATACAACACACTTTCCCCATTGACAGGTTACTTTTGAAGTCACCCCATGCTGGGATCTTGGTAAGCAAGGTTGCCTAAAAGGGGCAAATGCGCTGTGAATTCTGAGCATCACATTTTTTAACGAGGAGGACTTTTGCAACTCGTGCAGATCATAATGACCCCAGAGTCCTTTAAAAAAAACAAAACCAATCTTCATGACAAGTGTAGATAGCGTCCTGTGACAGGGTTATTTCCTCATTCTTTTTTTTTCCCTTTTTAACATGAATTTGTCATGGTTCTGTGATTAATATCATTGTGGTGTGATAACAAATGATTTTTTTTTTAAATCTGGTCTCACATAGTTCTCAGATGAGGCAAACACTAAAACTTCTACGGTGACTTTTCAGATCAAGCTACTACTCAGAAGTGGGGAACACTTAGTACTCAGGTGCTGGTCGCTTTACAACATGGCAATTTGTTTCCACTTCTGAAACCCGGAGGTAGAAGCTCCAGCACTGTACCTGAGAAAAAAGGGTCACGACTTTTTCATCCCGTCCTTTCTTTTCCTTTTAATTCCACATTACCTGTAATCCGGCAATGTATTATGTAGCGCAGACCAGGAAGGTGGTCTATAGTAAAAGCTGCTTTATGGCGCAAGCAGTAGGAAGTCCTCTACTCTTTCCCCCAGAGGCTGAAAGCTTTTACATCAATCAGCATGATGACAATGGCAGCCCTGAATTTGCTTCTGAACTTAATCTGTACCGTTAGCTGCGCGGCAAATCATTAGATGGTGTTCATTTTTTAAATAGAGAAACACACACATAGTCTGGACACTGAGGGCCCCATACGGCCAGTTTGAGTGCATTTTTTACTGGTACACACTTTCTGTGAAAATGGAGGAAGCCAAATGCTATCTGTGCTTCTTCTGAAAGTTCTTGAATGATCACAGAATGGAGGACCATCGTTTGACATAAATAGCTGTCGTGGATGTAAATTCAGAATTTAGAAGACATATACTTTAAAAAATCTGGGCATGGGCATCGTAACTGTATGTAAAGGTCAGACTGGGTGAAAAGTAGAGGTGGGAGGAAAACGTGATAATAAAATAAAAACATATGATACAGCTTTCTGCACTTCTCATTTTTGAAAAAAAAAAAACTGCAAAAAAAAATTTACAGTGCAATCCTATTTTGCGCTGGAACAGGAAAGCCAGGAGGCTCATGCTGTATTCAGTGTAAGATAGGGCTGCAAAGTGGCTCAGCTGAAGGTAAGGGGAAACTCTTCCCCTTACCCCTGGGTAAGCCATTGCAGCCCCATCGGTCTCCTCAGATTTGCGCCACCTCCTGAGGTGGCAGAAGTCCAAGGAGAGTGGAGAGGCTTGAAGCTGCTCTGCGCTGCTCGGGTATGAGGGCTGGGATCTGGCGTAACAGCCAGATCCCAGACCTGCCTCCTGCTGCCCACCCGCTTGTACCCGGTACCACCTTCCATCTTCCCTCTCCCCCTCTTCCCTCTCTCCCCTCTCCCCTCTCATGATGCATTCTTTTCCTGGTCATTTTATGTGGTGACATTGAGTGAAAGGAGGGGCCTTGGAGCAACCAGGAAGAGGCTAAAGGCAGCTTGGAAGGCTGCCTGCGACCCTGAAAATGCAGCGGTTTCACTGTGCTAAGGTGAACTGGCATTTTGGGCATTCTCATTCGCTTTCCCTGTCTTTTTAAAGAGTGTCCCTGGTATCCACTGATCCTTGTTATCCACCAAACCCCTGTATTCACGGGGGGGGGGGAGAGTCTGGAACGGAACCCCTGCTAATACCGGGGCATGCCTGCACTCCTTGAAAATCTTAGTCTTGTCTTTCTTGCAATGCTTGCATGCAATTCACAAGCGTCCTTTCAACAGAACTTTGCCCATGGTAGAGCAGACGGACAAGCAACTGAATTTCTCTTTGCTTCTGCTCCACATCCATTGCATCGGACCAACAAAAAGTGAATAATTGTTCAGAGTGTGATTCCCGTTGTCCAAACCTTCATTATCCCAAAATCTCTCTTCCCCCCTCCCACCATGCAGTCCTAGATCATTATAGCTCTATGTAAAAAGCTGAATTCGCGTGCGTTTATTCCAGATGGTTTTTTGATGTTTGTAGGTCATTCAGGGGAGTGAGGCCACATTGTACTAAATTGTTGTGGGGTTTTGTGGCTTCCGACAGGTCAATGCACTTGCTTATTAAAGATGGTTTACAACATTTTAAAGCCCTTTATAAACTCTGTAAATTGGAACGTGTGCCCAGGTTGCCTAACTATCTGTTATCACCATGGATACTGCAGGCACAGAAAAGGAATATATATATATATATATATATATATATATATATATATATATATATATATATATATATATATATATATATATGGGACTTATAGCAGAGTGTTGTTGGTGGCAGGACTTCAGCTGTAGAACTGTTGAGATCAAACAGCAAGTCTGACCTTTTTTTTTTTCTGAAGTCTTACCTTATTAAAGGCTTATTTCTCAGGCCTAAATAATGAAAAGAAGCTTTGGGGCAAAATTGAGGAAGAAAAAGAGAGAGAGAGAGAGAGAGAGAGAGAGAGAGAGAGACTGCGAAGTGGAAAGTTTTGACCCCTTTGTACCTGACTACTGCCTTTATATTTTTGTCCTATACTTAAATACCATAGTGACAAATGACAGAGAAAAAAGAAGAGAGACACTTTTTTCCCCTCCCTAAGCTCCCTGTTTAGAAAAGATGCCTCCAGGTAATAACTCTGGATACACCTGCAAACATTCTTAAGGGTCTACATCTTTAATGACCCTTCAGTGTGGTTTGGGAGGCCTGAAAGTGATGCGTCTGTCATCATTACTGCATCCTTCAGCCAGAAAGAATCAACTCCAGGTGGCTTGGTGCATGCTTTGTGGGCTTATTTTCTCAGTGCATGGTGGGAAGTACAAGGTCAAAAAATGGCACACACGTGAAAGTGGATACCATGTCAGTTTTTAAGCACTGTTGATTTCATCTGAGACAGTAATAAGCAGCTATGGGGGGGGGCTGTTTGTGCTGACAAGGTATACGGAGGCATGTAGTCGCACATGAGAAATGTCACCTCCAGGAGTTCGGGATGCTTGGTGAGTTTTAGGGGATTTGAATGCTCACCTTCCTATTCTTCCCTAGAAGGAAGATGCTATTCTTCCCCAGAAGTTTTCTCTAGATCAGATTAATCTTTGGCTAGAAGTTTTTAAAACATGAGGTTTCTTCTTTGTTTTTTGTTTTAAAGGGAAAGAAGCTGGCAGAGCTGTTGGCTTCTTTCTCCTTTAAAAAAGAGAATATAAAAAAGAGGTAGCAGGGGGGCCAACGCTGGGGGCGCTACCCTTGGAAACATAGTGCATGGGACATTTCCCCCCCCTTGCCCCCTCCCGGTACACAATTGACTTTGGGATGGCCGGTGATGCCACAGAGATCTTCAGAATGCCGCAGATATCCAGGTACAGACTGCAGAGGGTGTGAGGTGAGCTGCACTTTTGTTCCCCATGATAAGCGAATCCATGGGAACTGAGTGCGCAAGTAACAAGGACTGACTGCATGCCTGATGTCTGTGCAATTTGTTTAGCTCTGTGACAAGAGGTTCTCCCCCACCAAACATGCAAAAGGGATGCACAACCCTCTCAAAATTTGGCTCAGGTCTGGTAGGAAAGTTCTATAAGAACATAAGAACATAAGAACAGCCCCACTGGATCAGGCCATAGGCCCATCTAGTCCAGCTTCCTGTATCTCACAGCGGCCCACCAAATGCCCCAGGGAGCACACCAGATAACAAGAGACCTCATCCTGGTGCTCTCCCCTACATCTGGCATTCTGACTTAACCCATTCCTAAAATCAGGAGGTTGCGCATACACATCATGGCTTGTACCCCATAATGGATTTTTCCTCCAGAAACTCGTCCAATCCCCTTTTAAAGGCGTCTAGGCTAGACGCCAGCACCACATCCTGTGGCAAGGAGTTCCACAGACCGACCACGCGCTGAGTAAAGAAATATTTTCTTTTGTCTGTCCTAACCCGCCCAACACTCAATTTTAGTGGATGTCCCCTGGTTCTGGTATTATGTGAGAGTGTAAAGAGCATCTCCCTATCCACTCTGTCCATCCCCTGCATAATTTTGTATGTCTCAATCATGTCCCCCCTCAAGCGTCTCTTTTCTAGGCTGAAGAGGCCCAAACGCCGTAGCCTTTCCTCATAAGGAAGGTGCCCCAACCCCGTAATCATCTTAGTCGCTCTCTTTTGCACCTTTTCCATTTCCACTATGTCTTTTTTGAGATGCGGCGACCAGAACTGGACACAATACTCCAGGTGTGGCCTTACCATAGATTTGTACAACGGCATTATAATACTAACCGTTTTGTTCTCAATACCCTTCCTAATGATCCCAAGCATAGAATTGGCCTTCTTCACTGCTGCCGCACATTGGGTCGACACTTTCATCGACCTGTCCACCACCACCCCAAGATCTCTCTCCTGATCTGTCACAGACAGCTCAGAACCCATCAGCCTATATGTGAAGTTTTGATTTTTTGCCCCAATGTGCATGACTTTACACTTACTGACATTGAAGCGCATCTGCCATTTTGCTGCCCATTCTGCCAGTCTGGAGAGATCCTTCTGGAGCTCCTCACAATCACTTCTGGTCTTTACCACTCGGAAAAGTTTGGTGTCATCTGCAAACTTAGCCACTTCACTGCTCAACCCTGTCTCCAGGTCATTTATGAAGAGGTTGAAAAGCACCGGTCCCAGGACAGATCCTTGGGGCACACCGCTTTTCACCTCTCTCCATTGTGAAAATTGCCCATTGACACCCACTCTCTGCTTCCTGGCCTCCAACCAGTTCTCAATCCACGAGAGGACCTGTCCTCTAATTCCCTGACTGTGGAGTTTTTTCAGTAACCTTTGGTGAGGGACCGTGTCAAACGCCTTCTGAAAGTCCAGATATATAATGTCCACGGGTTCTCCCGCATCCACATGCCTGTTGACCTTTTCAAAGAATTCTATAAGGTTCGTGAGGCAAGACTTACCCTTACAGAAGCCATGCTGACTCTCCCTCAGCAAGGCCTGTTCGTCTATGTGTTTTGAGATCCTATCTTTGATGATGCATTCCACCATCTTACCCGGTATAGATGTTAGGCTGACCGGCCTATAGTTTCCCGGGTCCCCCCTCTTTCCCTTTTTAAAAATAGGCGTGACATTTGCTATCCTCCAATCTTCTGGCACCTTCTATGACAATCTTCTATGACAGGATATGATGGAAAAATAAAGCGGCAATGTTTAAAATAATATTTTGGTTCTTGTAAATGATTTATCTTTGTCCACATATGCTGAACACAAAGGGGATATTTTATATTTGCACCTATTGTTATGCACTCCATAGGGACTTTGAGCCCAATCCTGGGCTTGGCATTGAGGCTTCGTGCCACTGCGCACTGTCGCAAACATGCCTTATGACACGTTTGTGAACCTCACTGCTGGGCTGGGCTAGCGCTGGGCTAGTGTGGGGCAGGCGCCCAGCCTTCGC
Organism: Tiliqua scincoides; assembly: GCF_035046505.1. Taxonomy (NCBI): domain Eukaryota; kingdom Metazoa; phylum Chordata; class Lepidosauria; order Squamata; family Scincidae; genus Tiliqua; species Tiliqua scincoides. The sequence continues at coordinate 13,727,014 of NC_089827.1, read as the reverse complement.
CGCTCAACGGTCTCACGGACCGCCGAGCTGCGACATGGTATGTGGGGGTGGGAGGCCAGTGAGGGGCGGAGAGAGGACAGGGGGAGGCATGATGGGGAAGGCAGGGGGCGGGGAGGGGGGCGGGTGGGAGGTGTGCTGGGGAGGGAGTGGGGAGGGGGCAGGTGGGAGTCGTGCTGGGGAGGGAGGGGGTGGATGGGAAGTGTGTCGGGGGAGGAAGTGGGGTGCATCTGTGGAGCTCTGCTCCACAGGATCCAAGGCACTCATGTAGGGCTTGGCGCCCTACATGAACGCCTTTACTTTACCGCCAACCTTTTGGTCGGCACTAAAGTGAGTAGCCCCATTGAGGGGCTGCTTCCCTTACCCGGGAGAAGGGGTCGAAAGTCCCCTTCTCCCGAGGTGCTGTTTGTGGTAACCCAAGGTGCGCAGGATCCGACGGCAGCTGTTCTCGGTGCCGCTGAGGCTGGTCACCCTGGGTCGCTCAGCATTGGACTGTCACTTGGCTGCCTAAGAGAGGAAAATAGAAAATTCAGAAAATATATAGATAAGTACACTTTCTCCATGATGTTTTTTTTCCTTTTAAAGTCCCCATCCCCTGAAAGAACACTTAATTGCTTCCTGAATGACCCTCAAAATCTTCAGGAATGAACCTGTTGTCTCTTTTGAAGAGGATACAATGTTATTTCATTCCAACTCCATTGTTATGTAATTATTGGATGCATATAGTAAATGAAAGGTAATCAGTAATCCTTAATCAAACAGGGTGCTTTGCCTCACTGTGATGAGTCCTTGCGAAATGGATAGCACAATTTTATTTTTGCAGTGAAATACTCGGAATAATTATTTCACTTGATGGCTGTTTCTCGCACATTTCCATCTACTACCCAAGCTTTTCTTTTTGTGCAAGCCATTTTATCTTACAGGTCCTTGCAGAATCACTGGAATCTGGACCAATGCTTTTGACCCTCCAAGGACCAAAAGATATGATGTTATCTCTGAATGTTGTCATGTGATTTTCAAGGACAGCTGAGAGTATTGCAATCCTATTGTTCCACAGCATTTTTCCCCCCAGGAATGTGCCCATTGTTAGAACATCATACTTCTTACTTTTCTGAGAGCGAGTTGATTTTTTAAAAATTCTAATTTTGCTTTTAAGATTTAAGGAGTGACCCTAACATAAATAGTGCAGTGGATGGTATAGTGTAGTGTTTCTCAAACTGTGGGTTGGGTCCCATTAGGTGGGTCGTGAGCCAATTTCAGGTGGGTCCCCAGTCATTTCAATATTTTATTTTTTAATATATTAGATTTGATGCTACCCTGGTATGTGACTGCACTTGGGGAAATGTTTCAGACCTGTACTTTTAACAGGCTACTATGTATATTCTTCTATCAATGATAGTCAATGGGACTTAATCCTGGGTAGGATTGCAGCCTAGGATTGTTAAGAATTTTCCTGCTTGATGATGTCAATTCTGGTCATGACATCACTTCCGGTGGGTCCTAACAGATTCTCATTCTAAAAAGTGGGTCCTGGTGCAAAATGTGTGAGAACCACTGGTGTAGTGGTTCAGAAATTGGACTTAGACCTGGAAGATCTAAATTGAAATCCCCACTTAGCCAGGATCCTTCCTGGGTGATGTTGGACCAGTCACTCTCTCTCAGCTTCACCTACCTCACAGGGTTGTTGTGAAGACAAAAGGAGGAAAGGAACCATACAAATCACCCTGAGTTCCTTGGAGGAAGGGTGCTATAAAAATGTGGAAAACAAACAAACAGGCCATAGCGGTAATACATGATGGTCCTACAGTCTGGCCCTGGCATAAACACAGAACAAAGACCAGGCAGGTGTAAAAATCTATCAATGTGACTGCTAGATTTTATGGCCACTTTGCATAAATGTAAATTACTCTGAGAAGTGCCAAGTAGCTGCACTGGGGAATTATGTAAAGCTGGCTTTCTGCTGTTTAATTTTTGCTGATTGTTTTGCTTTGAAGATGGCGGTAAGAGTTGTAAATGGCTGATATTTTATTTAGTCTGCAAAAAGGAGTGATATTTTATTTAATTTAAGTGTCTGTTTAGTGTCTCTTGTAGTGCATTTTGATTACTTTTGGTGACTCAAAGTAATATTTAATAACTGTTAGTTTTCTTTTTTTAGAGAGTTCTTACCAAAGAAACAAGAGTTCTTACAGCTACACGGATAATTAACTTGAAGCATGTCTGTCTCTGGGGGGACATCAGATATGTAAATGAGGAACTTAAGATTTAACAAGACATGCTGGGAATCACTAAAAGTTTTATTACATTGAAGTACTGGTATATTCAAAGTCCTAAATGCTTTTAATTTATTGTTACAATATCAACACATTTAAATATACAAATCCGTATCTTCTCTTGTGTTATATAAGGCTTAAAAAAATGGGTTTGTGTTTTTTTGTGTTTTTTTTTCCAGGGATGGTGTTAAAATTCTGAACTTCTATCTACTTGGGGAAAAAAAATAATAAACCACCCTTGGGAAATATTATAGATTATAGCATGTTATGTTTTCTTCCTCTATAAAAATTCTTCAGATAAAGCCATGTACAGGATTGGGGGAAAGGGGGAGAATACATATCAACACTGAAAATTATTCTCCTTCAAGAGAGTGGATAATGTCTAATGGGACATGGATAGCTAAGTTAGATTGGCAAACCTTTCACCCTTAACTCACCAGTGAGAATGTGATCAAAGCCAATATTCACCCCAAATCATTACCTTCTGATGGCTGCTCGATAACCCTGTATGAGATTGGGTTAGAACAGGAAATCTAACCCATAAACAGGCTGATCTCTTGCAAGTAGATGGATAGGCCTGTGACTCATGACAAAGAGAACACAACAGTATGTCATCACCTTCTGTTGTGGTTTAAAAAGTTACAGGGTTAAAAAAAACAACCCCCAAGAAAGCCTTGATTTCAAAAAAAACATGGAGCATCTATAAGTTGGTGATGCCTCCTTCTTTGCTTTGAAACTGTGCTTTTTTTGCACACACAAAATACTCATGTAACTTTAATTAAAGTTATTTGATATCGTCGACTGATTTCTTCAAGCACAAAGTGCAGACTTTGAAGGGCAGAAACTAAGTGCAGGGGCAGAGACTTTGAATAAGTGGGGAGTATCAGGGGCGAGAACTCTATACCAGGGCACCTTATAGCGCTGAACTAACCTGAGGATCGAAGAAAGAATGTTGCACTACAGCAGTCTGAATTCAGTCTGTTGCTCCAACAATAGAGAACATTTTCCAACATCCACCCCTTCAACCTAAGATTAAGCAGTTTTGAAGGTTTCAACATCAGAGCAGTTACAGAAGTCTACTTATGTATATACACTTAAATGCACACTAATGTTCAAAAATTCTGTGTAGCTGTCAACATTTACCTTTCTGTTTGCCATCCATCCAGCTGTAATGGAAATGTGCAAGATCCCTCGAGGAGATAGGATGTGTTGTCAGCAGTGGCCCCTTTAAAGGGTAAGGTCTGGGGTTTCAGCAGAGGGTGTGCTGTGCAGCTGCAGTCACTAGACGCAATGAGGTCTCTAGGAATATAAGGAGCACCTGATGCAGAAGAGACTAGATTAATGGACTGAGGAACTAATGGCTGATGGACTACTGGAACTGCTGTTGGACTAACTGACTAAAGGACAAGATGGGTGAATGGACTTTGGAGACTGCTGGAGACACTGGAGATTGGTGTGTGGCTGCCATGCCCAAGACCTGCTGAGGACCAAGGTGCTGCTGTAGTGGTGGGAGGAGCTGCTGGCAGGAGAGGGGAGGAAGGAGGACCTCTGCAGGTTGAACAGGCAAGCTACCCTGGTGGTGGGGTCCAGCACCGCTGCAGGGCAGAACTACAGCCATTGTGGGGGAACACAGAGGAGCTAATTAGCTTAAAGTGGGCATAATTCTCTAAGTGAAACTTGGACCGGGAATCTGGCAAAATGCCTGCCAGCCAGCCAGCAATGAAGAGGTGCCCAAGGCCATTCACAACCAATTAAAAACATAGTACAAGTGGGCCCTTTTAAGCCGCAGGTTCTAAACCTGTGGATTTGACACAGGTTTAGAACCCACACTGGAGGACCCCACCTGACCTCCTGGACATGACCAGATGCACCTTCTGGTTGTGTCCAGAAAGCTTTCAGAGGCCTGAGGAAGTGGATATTCTGGTAGGTACCTGGTTGTTCTGTTGTTGGGGAGTGGGGCAGTACAGCTTGCTTCCTTTATTTTCCTAGCTTTATGTGTTGTCTACATTTTTTGTTTGTGCCACAACAGTAAGTGAACAAACCGTAGGGCTATTGCCTTTGAACCTCTTCCTTCTGTTCAAAGGGGAGTGCCCAGGAAATGCTGAAAGCTGCTCATGTTTGCCAAAGTTTCCGTGGTGTCATCCTGCAAAGGAAATTCTTCATGCCTATTTTATGGGTTGATTACCCGCAAATTTGCCTCTCTTCTCTTTGCAGAAGCATAAGGCACAAGGTTAAAGAAATTGCTTGCAGTGAGGTTGAGAAGTCATGAACTAGAAAAATGGGACTCTGGCTCATAAATTGTGTTCTGTCATACTAATTTGAGGGCATTTTCCTGTCTGAAAGGTGAATCAGTTCATTTACGTGATCAGCAAATTGTTTCGTTGGAGTGTCAGTACAGGATGATACATGGCAGATTAACCTGTATCCTACAAACAGATGGGGGGTCTGATTGTCGTCCATTGTAGTACACTGATGTGCTCCTATAAGTTCTTTGAAAAAAAGGCTTGATCAGAATTGGAATAGTCCTTGTGTGTGCGCACCTTAAAACAAAATACGAAAGGAACCAAGAAACAAAGGGGCCAGGCTATCTTTGTGATAGTGATTTCCTTCTCTTCTGTAAAGTACATCAACTCTGTGTTAAGTTCTGGCCATCAAATAGATGGTACTAACACAAGATGACTTTTAACTGCAAGTGTGGTCTATAAAACTGGTTCAGGTGCTTGTTTTTTTTGTGGGAACACGCTACCTTTGATTTAATTTTTCCTGACACTAGGCCCACTGCGCAGCAGGGGAAAAAAATTGTAATTGTAGTTTTGTCCTTTACAGCACAGGACAAATAAATGCCAAAATCAAATGGAGGTGTCCCCCAAGGGACAACGTACTTCAGTTCTGAAATACTGTCGCACTGTTCCCACTGCTATTCCCAGGAAAGCCTAGGTGATGCTGCCACAGGACCTTGTTGGATGCTGTTCATTTGCATACACTGAAACCTGTGCAATGAGTTTTCAGAGCATTGAGAGTGTGTAATGTCATCGTAAAATCTTTTGGCAGAAGCCTTCTTCTGCTTCAGCTCTAGAAGACTGACTGCTGGTGCGCGAGTGGAATAGTTTGAAAAGACTGCGCATGAAACGAGCTGCTGCTTAGATTACTGGTCTTTTAATTGTCAGTTTAATTTTGTGTTTCATAAACATGCTTGAAGGTGGCTCCTCCGCCAGCCCCTGTTAATGGGCCTTGAAAATGCTGCAGTATTGATCAAGTGTCAAGGCTCCTGCGTGGGAATGACGATAACAATCAACTTTACACGGGCATCATTAAGGCGGCTTTGGAGTGCTGGAGGATTCCGTGAAAAGGGTATCCTCCGCTGGCATTATTAGCACCTTCTAGTCCATTATGACACACAAAGCGGGTGAATATTCACATTATTGTCGCCTCTCTGTCGATACGCTCTCTGCGTCTGTCGCACTGAACGCGTTTAAAGTTCATTTTTAAACATTGCATCGAGGCGTTTGTTACATTTGTTTTAAAGAGTTGCTTGGAAGCTGGGTGGTGCATTGGCAACTGGAGTTTGGCATGGGTTTTGATAAAGTCATTTAAATTGGCTAATTAAAGTGAACAGTATCTCTTTTAAGATGCTAATAAAATAAAATAGAAGGTAACTAAGTCAGGGGTGTCAAACCCATTTCATACAGTAAGCCAAAGTTAGCATTCGTGGTACCTGCTGAGGGCCAGAAGTGACATCATTAAGCAGGAAGTGACATCATTGAGCAGATGATGGCCAGAAATTAGCACTTCGTTCTCACATTTAAATTCATTAGCTGCAAATGTCGGAAGAGAAAATGTGCGACCCACGTTTTCAAGATTTGAGAGAGCCCAATTATCAGCTCAATTATAACAGGGGCCAGATAAATTGCTTCCAGGGGCTGCGTTCAGCTTACATAAGAACATAAGAACAGCCCCACTGGATCAAGCCATAGGCCCATCTAGTCCAGCTTCCTGTATCTCACAGTGGCCCACCAAATGCCGCAGGGAGCACACCAGATAACAAGAGACCTCATCCTGGTGCCCTCCCTTGCATCTGGCATTCTGACATAGCCCATTTCTAAAATCAGGAGGTTGCACATACGCATCATGGCTTGTAACCCGTAATGGATTTTTCCTCCAGAAACTTGTCCAATCCCCTTTTAAAGGCGTCCAGGCCAGACGCCATCACCACATCCTGTGGCAAGGAGTTCCACAGACCAACCACACACTTATGACTTAAGGCCTTATGGGCCTAATGTTTGACACCCTTGAGCTAAGATGATCCATTCAAAAAAAAAAAAAAAAAGGATTTTTAGGCAGGTTGGATGTTAAGCAATGTAGCAAAGAGGGTGTGTGATGGTGGTGGTTGTGCAAGGGGCAATACCCCTAAAGCCTGCCACATAATAGTCTTGAGGCAATGGGTCAGGAGTCATGTATCCGTTTAGGCAAGCTCTCTATGCATAATGCTGTCAGTTCCCTGCCTCAGGGGCCTTGTCCCTTGTGCTTTTTCAGTGATAACAAAATAAAAACATGTAGCAGTGCTTTCTGCACTTCTCATTAAAATCAAAACAGAAACAAAACCCCACATTTTCTAACACCTCCTCATTTTGGCCACTGTAGGTTGGTTGGGCTGGATTGGGGAGGGGGATGCATGGGTAATAACTGTGGCTGCATCTGTTGACACTATACCACCTGTGTCACCTACCTAGTACACTTTAAAAGTGGTTATAATTTATCATTATAATTTACTGAAATGCACCCTTGAAATAAAAACACATAACTTTGCTTTCTGCACTTTTCCTCCTTGGGGGAGGGGGGGGGAAAGAAATCTGTGGAAAAAAATTAAGAACGCCTCTACCCATGGGATAAATCTATACCATAAAGGTTAGGTGTTGAGATAATGTTGTAGTGTGGTATGGTATCCTTTTTCAAAATTGGGATTTTGCAAGTCCACACTCTGGGTTTATTATTATTATTATTATTATTATTATTATTATTATTATTATTATTATTATTATTATTATTAACAGTATTATATACCGCTTTTCAACTAAAAGTTCACAAAGCGGTCTACAGAGAAAAATCAAATAACTAAATGGCTCCCTGTCCCAAAAGGGCTCACAATCTAAAAAGATGCAAAAGAATACCAGTAGACAGCCACTAGAACAGACACTGCTGGGGTGAGGTGGGCAAGTTACTCTCCCCCTGCTAAAAAAAGGAGCACCCACTTGAAAAAGTGCCTCTTTCCCAATTAGCAGGGGTTAAGGTGAGGTTAAGGTGAGGGGTTAACCTCTGGAAGTTACAGCCTTTAGGTGCAACACTACTGGAGCAGTGGGCAAGGCCTACTTTCCTCAGACCTACTTCTAACGACACCCGTATCTTGGCCCATTTCTCTTCTCCACTCTGTATCTTGCTTGGCATCTTTATCTCAAGTGCCTCTCGCCTTCTCATGCCCCTCTTGTTGTCTCCTCTCCCCTCGTGTTCTTCCCTCTCGTACTGTCTCCCTTGTGCTGCATCCTTATTCCCATCAGGGTCTGCTTCCAGCCCTATATTTCTCCAGCCCTGCCATAGTCCTGTGCCACTCCTGATTCTCTTTTGTCCCCCTCCTTCTGTCTCCGTCCATCTGGTAGTTGACCGACCTTTCCTGCCAGTTCTCCTGTCCTGTCTACCTCTATCCCTTCCTCTTCTCAAAGTAGAAAAACGTTGAGAATCTCTGGTCTATAATATCCATGCTATGTACAAGCTTGATAGAAGACAGCTTTGCATCTACATATGTCTGAAATCATTTTGGGAATCTGCTAATAAATGCAGGCTTTGTGTCACTGGCACCAAGCCACAATGATACATACATGCAGGTCATTGTTCTATTGGTGACTAAAGCAGGCAAAAGTATCCCATGTACTCAGGGACTTCCAGGTCTAGCAACTCCATATGAGGGCTCCTTTTGCAAGTTGTAGTCAAAATACAAAGCTAAGTAAACCCAAATGTGTTTCCAACTACAGCCAGCCAACTGACATTTGGCAAGATTTAATATTGCTTTAAACATGCCCAAACATGGGGGGTTGATGGAACCACTATAATTTTGACCGGGGACCAAAGTTTAATTGGTGATTAAATAACCATTCCTGGAATCACACAGTATAATTCTGCAGGTACTTTCTCCATTGGCTTAGTGATTCGTATTTGTCTTGGCAAGCTGCAAAGCAATTCTTTCAAAATAATGTAATTTCTAATTTTATAGTGCTGACAACATAATTGATTTTATTTTTTTATGGATCTTCCAAGATATCATCTCTTTCCCTTTAATTGCAGGCTCTTGGCATATCAAATGTCAGATTCTTTAATTCCTCAATTGGGGATTGTTTCCTAGACAGACAACAGCTCTCGTTACTCTTTTACTGTGCTTGTTCCACCATCTCTCTTCTTAACCCCCCCCTTTTTTTGTCCTTGCTCCACTTTAAATGCCATGACTCATGGAAGATCTTTGCAAAACTTGCAGCACTCTTATTGACATGTCCAAATTCAGTTTTAGAAAGGAGCTTTTTAATGAGAACATCTACCTGAGGAGTTTTATCAGAATTTTGGCTGTCGGACGACAAGAAGTTCAGAGAATGGCCTACATTTACCTGTTGGCAATTCCTGAAAATGAGGAGGCCAGGATCCAATGAGCCACTTCAGGCTAGCCCAAGGGCTTCTACTCATCCAGTGGAATTGGTGAGATTATATTCCCCTTCATACAGCAGAACAGCCCCCTCCATGACATGTCACAAACGGCACAACTTCTCTGCATTTTCAAAAGTCTTTGATGAGGCAGACAGCTGTTCAAGAAATACAGGTCTAAAGTATCCGCAGGCACATGGAAATAGTGGAATGGTTCTTTGGATGATAGCCTTAGACGTTTGTCTTTCCATCATCATCACAGCACAGGTATAAGTAGCCTGATTTTTAATCAGTTGTGAAATGTGTCACCTATAGAATGTTGGTCAAATGCAGCTTCAATTTTAGCTGTAATTTTCATGCTCAGAGGAACATACACAGAATTTCATGCAGTGTGGGTGGAGAGTATTCACCCACCTCCTGGTTCTATCCTATGCATCAGATGTGCTTGTGGCTTGTGTATAACAAAATCAGAATATGTAAACGTTTGGAGTAGCATATTGGAAGCAGTTGTGTCTCCCCTCCTTACATTAATAACACTCCCACCACAAACCTATCCAACCCCCCACCCCACCCCATACCAATGCAGTGGGGCCAGCACAGGCCTTGCTGCAGTAAGAACATAAGAGCAGCCCACCTGGATCAGGCCATAGGCCCATCTAGTCCAGCTTCCTGTATCTCACAGCGGCCCACCAAATGCCCCAGGGAGCACACCAGATAACAAGAGACCTCATCCTGGTGCCCTCCCCTACATCTGGCATTCTGACTTAACCCATTCCTAAAATCAGGAGGTTGCGCATACACATCATGGCTTGTACCCCATAATGGATTTTTCCTCCAGAAACTTGTCCAATCCCCTTTTAAAGGCGTCTAGGCTAGATGCCAGCACCACATCCTGTGGCAAGGAGTTCCACAGACCGACCACACGCTGAGTAAAGAAATATTTTCTTTTGTCTGTCCTAACTCTCCCAACACTCAATTTTAGTGGATGTCCCCTGGTTCTGGTATTATGTGAGAGTGTAAAGAGCATCTCCCTATCCACTCTGTCCATCCCCTGCATAATTTTGTATGTCTCAATCATGTCCCCCCTCAGGCGTCTCTTTTCTAGGCTGAAGAGGCCCAAACACTGCAGCCTTTCCTCATAAGGAAGGTGCCCCAGCCCCGTAATCATCTTAGTCGCTAACTTTTGCACCTTTTCCATTTCCACTATGTCTTTTTTGAGATGCGGCGACCAGAACTGGACACAATACTCCAGGTGTGGCCTTACCATAGATTTGTACAACGGCATTATAATACTAGCCGTTTTGTTCTCAATACCCTTCCTAATGATCCCAAGCATAGAATTGGCCTTCTTCACTGCCGCCGCACATTGGGTCGACACTTTCATCGACCTGTCCACCACCACCCCAAGATCTCTCTCCTGATCTGTCACAGACAGCTCAGAACCCATCAGCCTATATCTAAAGTTTTGATTTTTTGCCCCAGTCTGCATGACTTTACACTTACTGACATTGAAGCGCATCTGCCATTTTTCTGCCCATTCTGCCAGTCTGGAGAGATCCTTCTGGAGCTCCTCACAATCACTTCTGGTCTTCACCACTCGGAAAAGTTTGGTGTCGTCTGCAAACTTAGCCACTTCACTGCTCAACCCTGTCTCCAGGTCATTTATGAAGAGGTTGAAAAGCACCGGTCCCAGGACAGATCCTTGGGGCACACCGCTTTTCACCTTTCTCCATTGTGAAAATTGCCCATTGACACCCACTCTCTGCTTCCTGGCCTCCAACCAGTTCTCAATCCACGAGAGGACCTGTCCTCTAATTCCCTGATTGTGGAGTTTTTCCAGTAGCCTTTGGTGAGGGACCGTGTCAAACGCCTTCTGAAAGTCCAGATATATAATGTCCACAGGTTCTCCTGCATCCACATGCCTGTTGACCTTTTCAAAGAATTCTATAAGGTTGGTGAGGCAAGACTTACCCTTACAGAAGCCATGCTGACTCTCCCTCAGCAAGGCCTGTTCATCTATGTGTTTTGAGATCCTATCTTTGATGAGGCATTCCACCATCTTACCCTGTATGGATGTTAGGCTGACCGGCCTATAGTTTCCCGGGTCCCCCCTCTTTCCCTTTTTAAAAATAGGCGTGACTATGGGGGAAGTTGGATGGCAGGAGCAGTGGCATCACTAGTAGCTGCGGGGGTGTGTGTGTGGGCTGCACCAGGTGATGAACGCAAGGGGGTGACACCACTACTCACCAAAATTTTTCAAATCTTGGCATTTTTGAATAATACCATATCAATCAATGTGTAATTTCATGCAGAATGCAATGAATCAAACCACACTGAAATATCTCTATCAAAGGTTATGGCCAAAAAACTAGCATGGGTGGGGCAATGATACATCACCAAGTTCACCGCCTGGGACGTTGCCCTGCCCACTGCATGGGAGGAAGTCCATCATAGGGGTGACGCACTGGCCTCCCGCACCAGGTGGCGCAAGCCCTAGTGACACCACTAGGTGGGAGGTCTCCACAAGAAGGGGACATTTGCCTCAGGATAAGCACCAGCCTGCACATTTGATAGCTGATGCAAGTCCAAGTGGGTCAGGCCCAGGAAGGGGGATAGGATATGGCCTGTGTGGCTGCCACTGATCCTAATTCCTCCAGGACCTGACTACCCACCCTTGCTCCCATCACTATCCCTTCCTCCCCATTACATCTGTTCCCTGCCCCCCCTCCCCATTCTGACTCCACGCTGCTCAGCATGGGTCTTACCTGATCTGGCACGTGCCCCTCCTTTTTTCCAATGCATGCAGGCCTTCACACCAGTGCCATCAACTACTAGACCATCGCAAAGGGCTTTTGGACACCAGCTCACATGCTGCAGAGGATTGGGCAGCCCATTGTTGACATTACTGTTGTATTTCATACAGTTTAAACCATTATATAAATAGTTTTGTCTTCTTTTTTTTTTTTAATATGGCTACAAAAAAGAGTGGAGTGCAGTTGTGTCCACAGAAGTTTGTCATGAAGATGTGCTAAATCACAACACTGTGAAACTAGAGCACACAAATTGAAACCCATGAAGTTGCCTAGTATGAAGTCTAACCATTTGTCTATCTGGCCCTAGCATTATCAGCAGAAGGCCCTCTCTGTCAGCACTACAGACTCAGTGTTATGTTGGTGCCACGCAACACAGCCACCAACATGAATAGCGGGCGACCACATGTGTGTGTGCACTACCAAAGCACCCAGCCAGCACAAGAGGAGGTATCTTGGCAGCAGGGGTGGGCAGTGGGTGAGGAGGGGGAATATTGGGGCATTTCAGGGGACGGAGAGGTGGATCTGGCACACTGGATCTTAGCCCCCATTTTTCAGCCTGGCCCTCCCCCTCGCTCTCCTTGGATTTACCCCAGCTATATAACTGGTGTAGGGTCAAAGAAACCGATTGGCCGGCTCAAACCTACCATGGTCATGGCACCGTTTCTTTCAGGTGGCTTGTTCTTCTTGATTCTCCCAGGTACCAATATATTGAATTGCGCGAGATGTCACACAATCCAAGATGGTGGTTCTCAGGACAATCAGAAAGAAGAAACTGTTGGGGACATCCTGCAGTGCCCTGTGAGTGCACTTCAGAATCCCCAAGTGCTATAGCACACAATTTGGGTACCAGTGCTGTAGGCCATCAGGGGCCCAAACCAGAGGTAAGGAAAACATATTTCTGTGTATTCCCGACATCCGATCTTTAGAAGCACCAGTTATCTTTATTTAAACGCTGTTTCTTTAAAATCCAACAGGCAAACATAGCAGCATGAGAACTACATGCTAAATAAAGCCAATGCTATGTGATGTGTTTTGACATTGTGGAAATCTGTGCTTTATGGGAAGACGGTTGAGTAATTGTGGTCAGTAGAGCAAAGCCAAAATGAATGTTTTACAGAAATCTGGATTGCATTGCATAGTTGGTAGTGAAACCTTTGATGGACTGAATTGGGATGGAACGGTGTGGAATGTTCACAAACATTCTGACTGATCAGGGAACAAAGTTGTCAAGGTGTTTCCAGCCCAGATTCTGAGGGCAAGTTGACCACTTGGCTGGAAATATAGACACTCGCATACATGCTAGGAACGGGCTGTGTGTTCCAACTTGCAAGTTTATGTAAGCTAAGGGCTACCTCTCTTGTTTCTCTGTAGGCTGTGGCATACAGCAAAATTAAATTAGGAAGACTTGATGGGTATGTGCATGTCCTGATTTTAGAAGTAGGCTAGCTCAGAATGCCAGATGCAAAGGAGGGCACTAGGACGCAAGCCTCTTGTCTTGTGTGATCCCTGAGCTTTCTGTGGGCCCCTGTGAGATACAGGAAGTTGGTCTAGATGGTCTTTGGCCTGATCCAGTGGGGCTGTTCTGATGTTCTTATGTTCGTATGGTCACTTGTTTGGTATTGTTGCCTTCAGCCTTCCTCAATGACATCACTTTCTCCTTTAACCACACACTAATTTGGTTTTGACCATACAACCCATTCTATGTGATGATTAGGAAGTGGTGGGCACCTGCTTTCTTGCTGATAGGAGAGGGGATTGAATTCAACAATATAACATTTAATATCCCTTCCAGTATTGTCCTTCTATGACGGTATGGCAGAATCATAAAAATTCTATGGAATAATAAAGTCAAGGAGAGAGAACATATCAAGTTTCTTAAAGGTAACAGGGTTCTATGCTCTACGAGCCGAAACTTATTCCCATAGGGAAGAAGGCCTGCCTTGCAGAGGAATTTAGCCTGGCAAATTCGAGTACTTTATTAATGTGTTATGAGCTATCAAATATTAAGTATATCTGTGGGCTGCAGGCCTGCTTATTTTGGTTTCCTAGTAAATGCTTGTGTTGGTTATTTCTCCAAAGTAACAAGAAGAGTAGATAACTCTCCCCCCTCTCTCTTTCTGCAAATATGTAAAAAATGAACACTGAGATAGGCAATTCTAAAAGAGTGCATGTGTTTTCCTATAAAGCATAAACCCACAATTTTAAATAACACATTTTAAGATACAAAATTTTTATTCAAGTATTATCTATTTATTCAGATAGCTTCCATGTCCAAACCTGAGGCCTGAGAGCAATATAGCATTGCTTAATGTGTATGTTTATACACTACTCAAGGTTAGGGGATGTCCGCGGAGGACCTGAAGCCTCTTTGACCTCACAGCCGAGCATGTTTTTGCTAAACCAGAAGTGCCTGCCAGAAGGCTCCTGCAGACCTTCTGAGCTGCGGGGTGGAGGGAGATTTAGTGCAACCTCCCTGCACCTCAGAACACTGCTGGACACAACCAGACAGCACTTCCTGTTGCATCCAGAGGTTGGTCAGCGGATTTCAGCAGGCAGGAGGTCTGGTCTAGGGGGTAGAGCCTCTGTTAGCCTGAAGATAACATCAGAAGGTCATCAGTTCAAGGACACCGGCAGCTCCCTGAATGGCTGAGAATGGCGAGACCTTGAAGCAGCTGACAACGTGAGCAGAGTGATTCCACCTGCTCTTGGTGTGAGCAAGAAGCGTCTTGGCTGCCCTCCATGTGAAAGATGGAGCTGCTTGTCAGCCTGCATGGGTGAACTGGAGGCCAGAAGTGAGACCAAACCAGGGAGATCCATTCTGAAATGGATTTAGTTATGTGATTTTTCTCTGTAAACCGCTTTGTGAACTTTTAGTTGAAAAGCGGTATATAAATACCTTTAGTTGAAAAGCGGTATATAAATACTGTTGATTGATTGAAATGTGGTTGGTTCTTGAAAGAGAGAACCTCTATGATTGTAAAAATCCCCTTGAGGGATTTAGAAACACCTGCCTATGTAAACTACCTTGAATAAAGTCAGAGGAGTAATCCGATGACCAGAAAGGCGATATATAAATACCTAGTTATTATTATTATTTCATTATCCACTGTTTTTGGCATCCACGTGGGTTCTGGGAATGTACACCCCTCCCCCTATGGATGCTGAGGGCCAAACTGTATACATAAAATCCAAAAGAGATATGTAAATGAAAGTGTGCAACATATAATATTCCTCAGGGCTTTTTCTCTAATGGAACGTGGGGGAACGGAGTTCCGACACCTTTTTGCAGGGGCCTCTCCCCTTTGGAGGCATTCCAGGAGGGGGGAGCAAAACAGAGGCATTTGCTGGGTGGGTGCTAGGGGGTGCAGGGTGGACAAGTGCCTGGCCCCTGCCTGACTGCACAATGACCCCCTCCTGCCCCCATCTCCAACCTCTCGCCTGAGCCCAGCCGGCTCCCCTCCCCTGGCGCTCTGCTTCTCCGCGCAGCTTCCAAGCCGGTGGAGGGCGCGGGGGACACGCACCGATGCCGAGGAGGAGGTCGACAGCCAGCCAGCCAGCCAGGGAGACAGGCTGCGGCACCCACGGAATGCCCAGGTACTGGCTTGGCAGAGGAGAAGGGGAAGGAAGGTGGCTGGTGCAGCCCCCGTGCCAATCTGCAGCACGAGCCTAGGTGTGTCTACTCAGAAGTAAGTCTCATTGTGCTCAATGAGGCTTGCTCCTGGGAAAGGATGCATAGCCTTGCAACCTGAGAGCCCAAGCCTATGCATGTCTACTCAGAAGTAAGTTCCATTGTGTTCAATGGGGCTTACACCCAGGAAAGTGTCATAGCCTTGCAGCCTGAGTAGACAGGCAGAGGAGGGGCTCTGAGGCTGCAGTCCTCTTCACCCCTTCCTGGGAGGAAGCCCCACTGCCTCTAGTGGGACTGACTTCTGAGGAGACCGGCAGAGGAGGGGCTCTGAGGCTGCAGTCCTCTCCACACCTTCCTGGGAGGAAGCCCCACTGCCTCTACTGGGACTGACTTCTGAGTAGACAGGCACAGGATTGGGCCCTGAGGCTGCCATCCTATCCACAGTAAGCCTCATTCACTAAAGTGGACTTCTGAGTAGACATGCATAGGATTGGGCTCTTGGGCTGCAATCCTAGGCACTTTCCTGGGAGCAAGCTCCATTGATTAGAACGAGACTTACTTCAGAGTAGACATACCTAGGATTGGGCTCTTAATCCTGGCAGAGATATATATCTGCACCCGTTTTCACATGCTAAGGGCAAGTGAAAAGGGATTCTATGTGTGTACAACGTGCTGTCCAGCCTTGCCAGAGATCCTCCTCATCCTTCCCCCACAAGCATGCCCTCAGCTAGCCAGCATTTGCAGCTCCTCTCCAGCAATGCACAGCAGCTGCTCAGGGCAGCAGAAAACATACAATTGCATGCCAAGCACCTTTCCAAAGACACAGAGTATTCTGATACCTGAATTAAACCATATTTAATAGCTTGTTTGCAAATGTAGCTGTTTCTGTGTGCACCTAAGGACCCCTCTTGTGTAAGAATTCCTTTTTTGTTCTTACCCCCACAGTTGCTTAGAGTAATTTTACTACATGGAACTCATGTAAGCCATTTTTCAGAATCCATTCACTGCTTCCTCTCCTAGTAAGTACATACTACACGCTACAAATGCACCTGCACAGTATTTTTCCCCATGTGTAGAAAAAGTAGCTAGGGGGAAGGGGATGTGGAGATTGACAGCCCAATCCTATGCATGTCTACTCAGAAGTAAGTTCATCTTTAGGGGGGAAGCACATAAAAAATATTTTATTTCTCCAATAAAAAATGGTTTAAAAATAAATAAATAAAAGATTAACAAGTTGTGAGTTCCTGCACCTTTTTTTTTTTTTTTTTTTTTTTTACAAAAAAAGCACTATTCCTCATATCCAAATCTTATTCTCCCTTGTTTCTGTCTTTAGATTGTGAGCCTCTTGGGGTAGAGACCTGTCCTGTTGTAAAGGGCTATGCATATTGATAGTAATGTGCAAGTAATAGCTTGAAAACATGTCAGTTGTCCTCAGGAGTGAAGGAAGACCTACTACAAAATAGGACGGGGCTTCGGGGAATCAGAAAAATTGTTTTGAGAGGTAAGTCCTCTCTGTGAGTCATCAGTCACTATCTCTGCCATAGAGAATCTACAGAATAGAGGATGGCTGAACTTCTTTATGGAAGATCCATGGGCATAACTGACACTTAGCAGTGCAAATCTATGCATGTCGATTTAGAAGTTAGAGTCATTGTGACTAACAAGACTTACTCCCAGGAAAGTGTGTATTGGATTGCAAACCCAATGACCCAATGCTATCCCTTCCCTTCCTAGCACCGGCGGGGTGGCCGATAAGCCAGCACTGGGCATTACAAAAGTGCTGCAATGCACTTTGCAATGACTTTGGAGTAAGGAGCTTCAGCAGGAATGTCTGTGTCATGCTACTGGTGCCAAATCAAGAGCTGCATTCACTGGAGCTGGTGAGTACAGCACAGAGGCAAGGGAGGGTGGAATGTAGTGAGAAGGGTGTTTCAGAGCAGAGGAGGGTGGAGACGGGATTGGTTTAGACCGGGGAGGGGGCATTGTCTGCAGAGGAAGCCTCTACCATCTCCTAACCCCCTTCCTGGGCCTGGAAGTCCGACATGGGGCTTCTAGGGACCTGCAACAGTGATTTTCCTGGTGCAGATCCAAGTTGCCTCATTAAGTAGGCTGGAACTCAATGTGGAGTAAGGGAACAAATACTCAGTGATGGATACAGCATGGGCCATGAGACTCTGCTGTGCCAATGCTGGTTAGGATTGGGCTACCTGAGTGTGTGGCATCTTACAGCCTCCAGCAATTTGTTATGTATTTTGCTCTGATCTCTTGCACTTCCGGTTCTACACATGCATCTCTCTGCATGCAACAAATGGACCTTTTTGGTTAAATGAAGGGTGTAGCTTTGTGTGCCTATTGGAGTGCACTCCAAATTTTAGTTAATGGAAATCATCTTAGAGTGCAGTTTTGCTCCTCTGCAGTGGCATACCCAGGACTTCTGGTGCCCAGGACAACACCTGATGTGATGACGCCACACAGCATCATGACATCATCAGCGTGCTCACACTCCAACTGCGTCCCTATGCAAAAGCGGTTGGAGTGCGAATATGCACTTGGTTGCCAGCTGGGCGATTTTGCCTGACTGGCTGCTGAGAGGGTGCATGCTTTGGTGCCCCCCTTGATGGCAGTGAGGGTATGCACCATGCTTTGCCGCATTTACTTCAATGGGACTTTCACGGAAAACATTTCCAGTTGATGCAGACCATTGCATGCAACCATCTTGCTTAGTTAGGACAAGACATCAATCTTCTCTCTAAACCCAGAAGAAAACAAATTACAATAAATTAGAATATACAGTATATGTATTCTATATATGTATACAATATATATGTATTTTATTTATATATGTACACACTCACACACACACACACACACACACACACACACACACACAGTGCCTTTAAGAATTGTGTGACATTGCCGCTTGATCAAGTACACTAATTTCTATCCAAAAAAGGGCCTTGATTTTCTTGTACTTTATTTAAACCAGAAGATTTAATTTATTTGTTATTTTACGAAGCATTTTTTATGTGTTGAGAAAAGTGTGGCTTGTTTGCACATGCCGGTTATGTGGCATTTGTACATGATTTCATGCTTTGCTGATGGAAAATTAGACCCTTGTGTATTATAAAAGAATGGAAGATAGCTATAGAATGAGGATGCAGTTGCCGCGGGACATTCTGTTGACAGCTGGATATATATACAGACAAAGCAATGTCACTGGATGCTAATGTGAACTGTACACGCTGATGAGTACTGTAAAGCCCTGTAAAAAAAAAGAAACCAAAACTTTTATTACGCTGTGGGCTCCCCCCCTTCAAAATTGCCAACTGTTATAATGCTTTCCACAGATGTCTTAAATAAAGCCATTATTAATGTCCTATTAATAATGTGCCTATCTGTAAATGAATAATTTTTCATGCTAGTATCTCTATGCAATATAATCAGCACCAGAGTTCTCTTAGGGATCAATTCTGTTTTCCACCCCCTTCTCTGATGCAGCCATGCTGAAAATGGATGCACTGTGTCCGGGGGGGTGGGGGGTGGGCGTTGATTAGGATGCTTTGGAGGAGAAAGTGAAATCATTTCTCCTTTCCCCTCCATAAGCTTCCCACTCCACAATAGGTCCCCTTGCACCTGTGCCATGTCTGTAGCTGGCACAGGTTCGAGGAGATGAAAGGGCACTGGGGTAAAAATGAGGGGGTAGGATCTGGCACATGCCTTCACTGCAGGATCAACCCCCAGAGCCTTCCAACCCCCTGTTCCTCCCCCTTCCTGCCCAGTTTTGCTCCCTTCCTGCCCACTCCACCTCCACTACTGCTTTACCTGCTTTGGCTGGTGCTGTGGGAATGGGTGACAGCTGGGAAGCACTGACACCTCTTGCAGCACCGCTCCCAAAATGGCTGCTGACGGAGCTCTCTGCGTGCTGCCGGCAGCCATTTTGTGAGATTGGAAGTGTGTTCCACTGACTCAACTTGCTCTGGCTGGACCCCAATCTTGGAGGAGAAAGTAATCATGTTGGATAAGTAATCAAGCAGATAATGTCTGCATTATTCTTTTCTTCTTCGGATGGCACCCATAGACACAGATGCACACACCATAGTAGCACTTGGAGCACTCAACTTGCCCCTGCCACCTCCCTGTGGTACCTCAGAGGCAATGAAAAGGCACATTTTCTTATTCTCCAAAGAAAAGACACTTTTTACATATGCAAAGTGCTTTCCTTTATCATCATCAAAATATGTTCGAGGTGCATTGCCATTTCCCAAGGGCTCACTTCCATTTATATTCCGATGGGAGCAGTAAGGTGAAATGCACCATTATTTTTTCTTTCAGAAATCTAACAGGTGGTATAAAGTTTGAGTCCAATCCTATGCACGTCTATTCAGATGTTAGTCCCATTATAATCGGTGGGTCTTACTCCCACGTTAGGGTGGATAAGATTGCATCCTTTGCCCCCCATCCAGAAATTCACTTTGCCCCTTCTGTGTCCCTCTATATTTTTGGTGCTGCCATTGATTCCCACTCCATGTAACTGAGGAGCTCTTTCATAGGAAGCCATCAGACCATTGGTTCATCTAGGTCAATATTTGCAAGAAACCTGGCAATAATACATTGCGTTCTATGCTTGGAGCGGCTTTTTCTTTAAGTGGGACATGCGTCCTGTACCAGCTAAACTCCATGTGCATATTGGAGCCTGGGTGATTCATGCAAAATGAGACATCAGCATAGTCACCATGTGGGTGGAGCTAACTGTGTCCATTCGTCTGATATTCTGCCTTCCGTTACCCATTCCACCACTTCTCCCTAGTTTCACCACTGATGCAATTTCTTTTCAGTATTACCCAGGTCTGCAAGACTGTAATCTTTGCAAATGTATGGTGCTTCCAAGGAGGATGAACATCCAGTTCCACCCAGTGGTGTTGCTAGGGCCACACCGGGTGACATGCATGGGGAGATGACCCCACAACCAGCCAAAATTTTTAAAATCTTGGTATATTTGAATAATGTCATCATGTTATATATCATTTGATGTGTGATTTCATGCAGAATGCAGTGAAAGAAACTGCGTTGAAATACCTCTATTCTATCAAAAGTTATAGCCAAAAAAAACCCCATTTGGATGGGATGATTGTGCATCACCATGCCAACTGCTCGGGGTGTTGCCTGCCCACTGCATGGGTGGAGGTCCATCATGGTGGTGACACACTGGTCTCCCACACCAGGATCCACAAACCCTAGTGATGCTACTGGTTCCACCAAGTAGGTCAAACGAAGGTCCAAAGCATAAAGAGCACAGGGGAAGAAAATGTATAGTAGATAAGGAAGTGGATAATGATAATGGAGTTGATACAATAGAGCAGATAATGTCGTCATCAATTCATATGAAAGGGAACCTAAATGGTGAACAATATAATCAAGATATTGTGCAGTGAGGCCACAGCTTAGAGCTTTGGGAAAGCAAAATACTGGACAGGTCCTAAACCTCTGGATCTTTACAGGACACTTGTGATGCCATACAAGACAGGTGTTCATTACCTCACCAGGCCATTGACAATGTCCTCAATGCTAGCAATAGGTCATATCTTATTTACAGGTTAGTGGACTGTCGATGTTTATGAAAGCACATTTGGAAGTAAGTTCACTTTTGTTCAATGGAGGTTATTCCCAAGTAGGTGTGCACAGAATTTTGCTATAATGCTTCACTACTATACACCCTTACATGGGACTGAGCGCTGTTGAATGAGGTGAGGGTAAACAGACATGGAATTGTGCTGTAATGTTATAAACATACAAATTAGATTTTCTAGCTTGTTAGATCTTAAGTTAGATCTTTCCATACAAGTTAAGAGTCTCCTCCAATTAATCTAATATACATGCTGCTTGAAATCCAATGATCTAAAACAAATGTATTGATACTGGGAATTTAGACTGGCATGTAGACCCTCTTCTAATTTCCTTTTTCTTTCTCTGGGATCCTCTACTTGGACTGGAATTTAGCCTCAATATTGCCATTGCTTTCCTTTGCCTCTCTTTCCAAGATATATAGATTGAACCTTAGGGGTTGTATAGTGGGATCTCAGGGATATGCATCCTTCTTCAAGGATATATCATCTGAACAAATGCTGAATAATGGAAAACCTTCCTGGGCTGATGAATTTGGATTGGCTTTGGCAGCTGTACATTTGAATGAAATAGATTAATACATAGAAACCACCAAGCTTAGCTGAAACTCCTGTTCAACATTGTAAACCGCCAACTTTATCATCTTTAAGGGGGGAAAAATACAGTTTTTCTTCCCAACAAAGACTTTTATAAAAGCAATAAGGTAACTGTGCGAAGTGTGCCGATCATGATATAATCACCCCCCAGGGGGAATGAGAGGTACTCGACTGCACCTCTTGCTTTGTAATGACCCAGGGGTGTGATTATCTTATGATAACCACACTCCCTGTCATGCCTTATTGCTTATATATTCCACATGTCATAATGAATCCTGAAGCACTTTCTAGGGCTTGTAGCAAGTGCAAGTGACTTTGAAGTCGAGGAAGTTGCCAGATTTTCTAGGTACATATAGATTAATATTGTATATGGTCGGAAGAATTACGGACGATTGCGTATTCATGGTGGCCCAGGCAAAGTTGGTAACTTTTATTCGCTATGAACTTTTAGCATCGGAATCGGGCGTTGTCGTGTCATTTACAAGAGCTATTGACTGCTGAACCTTGTCATGGGTGGACACTGTGTTGTGTTTTGTAGATGGTAAAGACGGTTCAGTTTATGGTCTGGCACCAAATATGCCCTACTTTCAGGTGCAGGCAATGTTTTAAACTATTGTGGGCACAACTGAACATCAGAAGGAAGAGAGGGTGTGATCAAAGCTGTAGCTCTGTAGCCAGGGAGAAGGGGCATTAAGTACTTTAAGTGCCTCAATGTGCCATGTAAGCAGCCCCTCCCACTCCACCATCAAAGCCATTCCAGGCAGCACTGGCAATGGACAAGAGCACCTGAGCATTGCCATCACGACCCAGAATAGCTCCAATGGTGAATGGAGGGGAGGCTTACACGGCATGGTGAGGCACCTGCAGTACTTACTGCATCACTCCTCTGTAGCTATACCACTGGTAGCAAGTTCTCCTTTCTCTCCATTCTTCTGATATTTGTTGTTGGCATCCTTCAGTCTCGAAAGACCATGGTGTCATGCTCTGAATGGTGGCTCTGGAACAGAGTGTCCTCTCCAGTGCGCAAAGCCAATACGGTTGGTTCCAGCAGCATCGCAGGAGTTGCCAGAACGTGACTGTGTTCAGCCATGAACTGCCTCAGGGACTCCGGCTCCAGATTTTGCCTCAAGGTTGACTCCTGAAGCCTTTTCCATAACTGGATGTAGCCACAAGTCAGTGGAGGTTTGGGATCAGAGTTTTCCTTCTCTCAGATGAGCTGCCTTCCCAGGCTGACGAGTCCCATCTACCCGGTGGCTGTTTAGTCGCCTCTTACGACAAGTACAGCCAAACTGAGGGCCTATTCTTATCCCCAGCCCCCAGGGGAATATTTAATGATATTTAATGCTGATATTTAATGCTTGGAAAAGAGCACTTCTATCGTCTTCATGTATTATAAAAAAGAGGAGCAGATGGAAGCCATTAGAAGCCTTTCTTTTTTATTATAAATTTTCAGTATAATTTCCAATTATAATTCCCACAATTATCATGTGGGTTGCCCTTACAGCAGTGCTTCTTGTGCCATGGCATCACTTCGCAGCTCAGTAGCTGAGCAGTGCTCTTTGAAACGGCACCTCGGCAGAAGTGTCGTTAGGTGCACATTGGTAAACATGGGCAAATATAATTAAATAAACAGTCATCAAGTTAAAGCCAAGGTACATTAAAAATAAGCCCTACCTTTACGTTTCTGTCTGCAGCAGGCTTCTTCAGAAGCCAAATACTGAGTAATTCCTCACTTCCTTCACCAGCTCTTGCTCCTAACATTTAGTGCAGAGGTTCCCAAACTCTCTAGGAGCGAAACTCTCTAGGAGTTTGGGAACTGGGGTAGTACGGGCAGGGGAGAGGCGAAAGCCGTGATGTGATTACCATGGTCATGTTGCTGCCAGTGCAAGACTTATCTAAGACAACACTGACTTCTGCTGTGGGGGGGGGGGGGTTTGCTGGGAGCCCTGCAGAAACTTCTGCAGGGCTCCCTAAGTCTCAAAAAAGTTGAATAAAGTGATTGAGACCCACTTCTGGTTTCACGATTACAAACCAGAAGTGGATTGCAATTGCTTTCGCCCTGCCCATTAAGGGGGCAGAGACAAGGTTTCCCTGACTGGGGAGTCAGGGCACCCCAGTTTAGGAACCTCTGCTTTAGTGAGATGTTACTCCTTGTCCCTCATTATCTAATCAACTACCGGCTGCAGCAAACTGGACGAATGAACCAATACTACAAGTAATTTCAGAAATTCCCAGCTGAAACAGAAACCAGGAGGATTACAGAACACGATCAGGACAACCTGCTCATCTTTATATAAGCAAGTCATATTAAACAGGAGAAAGCATACATACGTTATAAGTAGCATTAATGATACTAAAATACTTTCATTTTATTTATTGTAAAGAATAGTGAAAACTGTGCTTCCAGCCTTGAATATGAAAGTGCATAAACATTGTTTCTCTTACTGCATTTGATGACTTCAATCATCTTATATTTCATATGTCCTAGCTAATTATTTATGTCCTAGTTACCAAGTCTCAAAAAGAGGACTTTGAGTGCATTTCAGAAAATCCAAATAATGAAATGTTATGACATTAAAGAGAACATCTTGATGTAAAAGATGGAAACATTTGTGATGGGTTTTTTTGAAAAAGCCAGACGATCCACTATAATGTTGACTGAATGCCCTGCAACTCCCCTCCCCCAGGGCTTTTAATAGTTTTGTGACAAAGAGCCATTGGTTATATGGAGACATCTATTTAGCTTTAAAATCCTGCACTTTAATAATAAAAATAGTCATACATTCTAATTAAAATGAACGGGGTTAATGGCAGGTCCATAAGTAAAGAAGGAAATGGAGATCAATGGACTTCTGAATTTGCAATTAGGGACCGGCATTAAAGACAACAGGATAATAAACTAAGCAATTATCTTTGATATACCTTATGATATAATCGCACCACAGGGTGAATCTGCACTGCGGGAAAGAGGGTCCTCCGCTAAGTTTGTAACCTTGTTAATCTGATCTATGTAGCAGTCAACATTTAAATACTACTTCGCTGCGGGAAAATTCGCTGCACAGCTCCTAGCATGTCACCATAAACTGGATGATAAAGATGATGGCCTATCATTATGACTACTGATAGGTTGATTCATTGGTGGCATCAGCTCTGAGATCAGCCAAGTTAACTGCAGGTCATCTTTCAAAACATCTGTGTGTCTAAAAGAAAGCTTATTTAGCTAGATAGCTGCACAAGTAGAATACTCCTGATTATCATAAAGGTCAGACATGCACATTTTAACGGGTGGTAATGAGTAGTTTTAAATATGTTTGAGCCTTTTCTTAATCCTGCCATGTCACAAGGCTTCTATTGTTATGCACCAAAGAATGTGCCTTTAATTGTACCATTTGCCCTATTGTATCTTGATCATAGAGCAGGAAGCGCGATGGTACTTGTGATAACCGCCTGCCACATGTCCTAATAATTACTAGCCTTCGGTAAATTGCAGAAGGAAGTAACACGGGGAGACTGGTAAAACAAAAGGCTCTGAAAAGTTGCAAGTAATATTTAAAGAGTTGCTTGTACTGTACCAAATTGTGCCTCATGTTGCCTTCTGAATGGGGAATCTGCTTGCCAAGACCCAAATACCTTGTAAAGCAGTTCACAAAATGCGGAGAGATACTCAGAACTTCTTTGCGAATGTTTTAATATACTATATAATTAAGAACTGGTAGGGTTTCCAGAAAGTTCAGATTAATTAATTAAGTCACACATGAGGAGGAGACCACACTCTTACAATCCATCAACAGAATTAGCATTTGTACCTTGTCATCTTAGAGATGAAAAGATATTTATCCAGAGTGTCACGCAGAACATGTTTTTTTTTTATCCCGACAGAGATGTGCTCAGCAAATACTGGTGTGTAAAAGGTGGGATCACTCCCAGCTTCAACATTTCATAGATCTGAGCAATTATTTCCTGGAGCATTTCATGAAAAAGAATATACTATTAAAATGACAAGTTCAAACACTTCAGAATGGTAGCCATAAAATTATGACAGACGTGTAAAATGATATTCTTAAGGTTATTTTTTAAAAAAATGTATAGAGAAATCTAATTGCTCTCAATGGATATGTTGCTGTGTTGGTGCTGATCCTGTAGTCACCTTGTTCTTTAAATGTCTGCTTAAAATTAGTGCAATACTCAAATTCTGCTCATATTGACCATGCCTAATTCTATGAGTTTGTACATTTGAACAAAAGGGAGACTTTACTTGTCAATTTAGCGGTCAAACAAGTTAGAATAATAGTAATATAGTGGGCCCTCGGTATCCACAGGGATCCATTCCAGGACCCCCTCATAGATACCAAATTCCACCAATAGTGAAATCAAGGGTTCCACCCTAGCAAACCAGAAATGCTTTTCAGAAGCTTTTGGGAGGCCCTCTGAGACCTGGGGAGGCTACGCATAACCGCACTATGCTTCAGAAAGCCTCCTAGATGTGACTGGAAGGCACTTCAGTTGCATCTAGTAGGTCTTCTGAGGCCCTCCAGTCACAGGCTCCATGTATATTCAAATCTATGAATGCTGGGAGGGCCCACGGTACTGACTTCAGAAATAAGGCTTTTGAAACTACAATTTTAAACACACTTACTAGGCAGCAAGCCATATTGAAGATAGTGAACACCCATAGGATTGTGTTGTGCAGTGCAAAAATATCTCACATATAAGCCTGAAATGAAGAAACTAGAGTCCTATAATTGAGTCTACCATTTTTGCTGTTTTTCTGCTGTCCACTTCGGTTAGTGTTCTCACTGTTGCTTCCTCCAGCATTCCTCTACCAGCTACAAGTCTAGGTTCTCACTTTTCCAAAAGCTTCCTATATCAAAGGATTTGCAAATGAATAGAAGTGAGTCATGAATGAAATGGGGGAGGGAATTTGAGAATTGTGAGTAGTGGATATGGAACCTGGAGATATGGGGGCTACTGTACCTGTATCCTGTTGCTACTTGCTTGCAACTGGAATTCAGATTTAGTCTACCTCTAAAATCCAGAGGTTGCATATAATCACTGTGGCTATATGCATGGAGGGGGGGGCAGGCTTGGACCGCAGGTGTAGCAGCCTGACTCCAACCTGTGATGGACTTTTCCTCCATAAATCCATCCAGTTCACGTAAAGCTCTTTACATTCCAGTGACTTTCAACAGTATTGGCATCTGGGAACTCAGGGTTCAGGGATTGGCCCAGCCAAGTTGGTCCTCCAGTGAAACTGAGAAACTGAGACTGAATGAGTGGTGTTCCTAAGGTCATAGCAGAGGCAAGTGTTGAGCCTGCTTTGCACCCCAGTGTCTTAGCCAGTACACTACCCCAGCTTGCAACTTGCGGCCCAATCCTAACTTGCGCTGGAACAGGCAGACCAGCGGTTCTGCGCTGTATCCAGCGCAAGTTTGGGGCCAGAAACAGTGCAACCCAAGGCAAGGGGAAAACTTTCCCCTTACTCCTTGTCACGCTGCACTGGCCCAAATAGGTCTACCGCTCTGCGCCACCAGGGAACGGCGTCAGAATCTGGCATAACTCTCCGCCCCAAAACGCATCCTCCCTACCTCCTCCCTGCCCTGCCCACACACCCTCCAGACCCCTGTGTCAGCCGACGCAAACTTACCCTGCCAGGCCTGGATCTGGAATAGGGAGGCCAGTGCAACTTCTTCCATTGCGCCCCCCCCCCCCACTCTTAGGTCAATGTAAACTTGCCTTGGACCTCAGTAGGCTTCCTGGAGGCTTTCAAGAGGCACTTTCAGTTTTCGCCAAAAAACTGTAGTGGCTTTCAGATGCTTCTAAGACATTTTAGGGGGGGGGGGGTGTTAAGAATTTATGAGGGGGTGTTTGGGGAGGCATGGGGGTTGTTAAAAATATTTGTGCCCCTGGGTGCGAGATTCTTTAGCTATGCCACTGCTCATTGTTTGCCAGATGTGAGCCCTTTCAGAAATTGGAGCCATTTAATGATTTGATTTTTTTTTTTTAAATGTAAACTGTTGTGTGAACTTTTTTTGTTGTTGTTGAAAAGTAGTACATAAATATTCATCATCATCATCAATCTGAAGGGTTGCAGACATGTACAATTTGGACAGAATTTCATTCATTAGAAACACTACATTCTGAGCTACAAAGGGCAAAACTGATTGAATAGCCTTTCAGGAATAGTTTCTGGGTACTGTAACAACAGAGAAGATAATGATGGGTTTGGGGCATCTACAGTGCCACTTTCTTGCCCGTAAAATGAAGACGATAGTTGCTTCACGG
This sequence comes from Tiliqua scincoides, assembly GCF_035046505.1. NCBI lineage: Eukaryota > Metazoa > Chordata > Lepidosauria > Squamata > Scincidae > Tiliqua > Tiliqua scincoides. The sequence goes on along the minus strand of NC_089827.1, from coordinate 13,699,125 downwards.
GGAATGCCGTCAGGTGAAATTAATAACTGATTCTCTAGCTCAGGGATACCCTTGGATGGCAGAAACTATATTACCGGAGTGTCATTGACAACTCTGTTGTTAAGGGTGCTTTCAGCTCTTCATGGAAGCAGAACGAAAGCTCCCCTATTTCACACTTCATTGGTAGGAATCGAGTCTTCCAGTTGGATACAATAGCTCTTCACAGGCTAATTTAATAAAACTATGAAATGTTTTCAGTAAAACAGTCACACTGCAAAAGAAGTACTTTCTAATGTCAATTTAAAATATTTCCTCACCTTTTTTTTGCATTCTGAGTAGTGGAAAGTTCAGTCCTGGGTTTCTTCATAAGTTTCTTCAACTCCAGCTGCAGTTGTGGGATTGTCCTGGGCTTGAACCAGAGTCTCAAGAAGTATCAAGAGCCAAGACTCTTGGTATGGGTTCTGGTGTTAGATTTGGAACTGGAAGTTCCAGGTTCAAATCCCTACTCAGCCATGAAATCTCTTGGGTGACCTTGGGTCTATTACTAGCTCTTAGTATAACCTACCTCACAGGGTTGTTGTGAGGACTCAGGGCCCAATCCCATCCAGTGCCGGTGCAGCCATAATGCAGCCCCAAGGTAAGGGAACAAATGTTCCTATACCTTGAGGAGGCCTCTGTGAATACCTCCCCACCACAGGATACAGTGCATGCCCCATTGGTACAGCTGCATTGGCACTGGAAAATTGGATAGGATTGGGCCCTCAGGCTACAATCCTGTACACACTTTCCTGGAAGTAAGCCCCATTGACTAAAATGGGACTTATGTCTGAGTAGACATGCATAGCATTGAGCTCACAATGAGGAAAGGAACAATGTACACTGCCCTGAGCTCCTTGGAGGAAGGGTGGTATAAAAATGTGAAAAATACATCACTTCTCGACCCCCAGTTTGGGCTTTTGATTCAAGCAACTGACACCTTGGACCAGCAAACAGAAGATATGTGCATGAGTCATCCAGGAGAACTAAGAACTTCCAGAGAGCCCAGATGAGCACGAGGACCCAATCCTACCGGCTCATAGCACCAGTGCTAGAATCCAGCATCAGCACTAGGTGTTTTAAATATCCCATAAAGCACATTTACAGCACCACAGGAGGGGGGTTTATTAGCGCTGGGCTCAGCACCAGAAGGACACAGGCCGGTGGTAAGTGCTACCACTGAACAGCAGTGTGGCTATTCAGGGCAGGGGAGGCATTCTAGAAGAGGGGAGAGGGTGGAATGGAGGAGGGGCCAGGGCAGAAGAGGGGTGGGGCCAGTAGAGGAGTCTTCCAACAGATCCTATCCTCCGTGGTGGGCTTTTCAGTTCAACACAGAGCTTTTCTAGTATGCACCGGCCAAACAGCCAGCACAGACTCACGTAGCCCCATTGTGGAGATCTCCGGCAGCTTCTGTGGGGCTGCTGGATGCAGCTTTAGTCTTTTGGTGCCTCTGCACCTGATGGTGCCATGGTGCCTAGGACTGGGCTGTGTGTCACCCAACAGGCCATTGGTTGCTTTTACAGGGGCATTATTTATATATGCTTTCAAACTGAGTCAGTTTACAATTCAGCTGAGAGCCATAAAATGATGAGAAATTGGGGGCAGGATCGGAGGATGTGTCTCCCCTGATCCTGCCCATCGCTTGGACAGGAGTGAGTACATGCAACTTCTTCTGCCCATCGGCACATGAATCCCAGCCATTCCAACATAGGCACACTTGGATGAAAGGGTCCAGTGGCAACTAAGTACATGGCTGATGTAACACTCGGATGCTGTTAATCAACGACACGATTGCCTCCATCTTGGGGCGTACTTACAGGGATAGCTGGTGACAGGGACGTTGTGCCTTGTGGGTGGGGAGCAGCTTGCATATACATGCTCCTTTCTCCTATTGGACTGGATTGGGAGAGATGTATTTCTAATCCAGTCCTTTGTGATGAATATGCATGAAACAGCTCTGACTTTCATGTCTAGTACATGTCCCCTTTCAAACAGCTCTGACTTCCACATCCAGGCTGTGTTGGTCCCCTTCGCTGTACTGGACATGTTCTGCTGCTGTTTTTGTGCCACCCCTGGGGCTGTGGTTGGATTCCTGAATAAATGGGAGGGAACCAGTAGTCCCCTCACACCAGCGATTTTCAACCTTTTTCATCTCATGGCACACTGACAAGGCACTCAAATTGTCATGGTCCACCACCAGGTTTTTTTTTTACAAGGAACGCTATTCTGCCGGTAAGGGGAATTACACCCCCCAACGATCCTACTAATAATAAATGACTCTGTCCCAAATGCCAGCAGGACACCTGCAGACCATTTGCGGCACACCAAGGTGCCATGGCACAGCGGTTGAAAATCGCCGTGTCACAGTGGGGGAGGGGGATGATCCTAATTCCCTGCCCTGACTATAACATCAACCTACATTAAAGATGTGAGCACATGTTTAAGTGAGCACTTTTTACATGTTGCTGCATTTATAGACTTCATGAAATGATGCTTTCTCGCGTCCCATTGATTATCACGGCAGGTTACGCATACATGGCGGTGTTGGGGAGCAATGGACTTACTGATGTGAGATCAGACAAGTTAGGGCTCAGTCCTGGCCAACTTTCCAGCACTGATGCAGCCTCAATGCAACCCCCTGGATAAGGGAATAAGTGTTCCCTTTTCTTGAGGAGACCTCCATGACTGTCCCTCCACTGCAGAATGAAGCACATTCCCTACTGGAATGGTTGCATCTGCACTGAAAAATTGGAAAGGATTGGGCCCTTAATGTGTTTGATCAGGAGGTGTATGTGCTGCAGTATCAGTTTTTTCATTACTCCGTTTCAAATACCCACGAAGTGCTTACAAAGTCATGAACGCCCTTATCTTTGCATTTTTTCCTCTCATGAAAGAGGTCCAAAACATTGATGCTACCACCACGGGGGTTGTCTGAAAATTTTGTCCTGATTACTCTCGGCATTTTATTTTCTTTAAGGGGAATGAGTCTTTAGTTTTGACTTGTGTTTGACAAAATGAACTTTTTTTTCCCCTGCTTTGGTAGCAGAGCATTGCATTTAAACAATGCAGAAAATGCAGACCTAAGTGGAACAAATCAAACTTTTTTCAAGATCTTTCACAAGCAAAAAATTCTCTTAGATGTCACAGTCTGGGTTCACTTCACACACCTCCACCTGAAATATAAATGTCCTGAAACCAAGGAAGAAAATGAAGGAAAATTGGGTGACTTGTTTTGTGTTGGGTTGTGAGTATTTTATGCATATCAAAGTAAAAATGAATAACAAGAATTCACCGTCGTTAGGAATTCAGTGATATCCATAACTACATAATTGCGTAAATCTGTCCTTATTTGTGTGACTTCCAGTAAGATTTACTTCAGGGTATAACCTGTGAAGTGTTAATGATCTTACAGTGCAGTCCTAACTGTCAAATCAAATTATGACAAGATTGGGTTTATTTTTCAAGTAGCTACAACAAGGATTACATTGTGTTGGATCTAGGACTAAGCACCTCATTAAGTGGGTTTAAAATCAATGGTGATCACTCAGCTAAAATGAGTAGACTTCTATTGATCATTCATTGCTCAGCAATATCAGAAATAAGATACCACTAAACTCCCCCCCCCCATCTAACATTAGTTCATTGCAGGTTCTTCTTCTGAAATTGATTGTAGATATGAGACACTGTGGTATTGTTAAACAGTGGTATAAATATGTACGTGCGTCCTCCAGTTCCACAATTGTGGAGAAATGGAAATATAGATGTTTTACAGTCACAGATGTTTTACATTCCTTTTCAGAGTTGACTCACACATTATATTCTAAGGAACATAGGAAACCAGTAGCATAGCTAGAGGGAGTACTGCAGGTGCCACAATGTGTTGTGTAGGCCTCCTATTCACTGTTGGAGCCATTCCAGGCAGCGATGGCATCTCCTGCTCGTGGCTCTCCAAGGTTTAAGAGAGGAATTTTTCTCAGGCTTATGCTGCGAATTGAGCTCAGGATCTTCTGTATACAGAGCAGATATTCTTCCACTGAGCGATGGCCCCTCTCTTAAGGATGAAGTCAGACGTAGCATTCTGAAGATGGAAACCATTATTTTGACAGTATTGCTCCCCAGTACTGGGGTTGGGAAGCAGTGCCCGGTCTCTTTGGAGTTATGCTCCCTGACCCCATATAAGATCCAGGTGGCCTCGATGGGTCTCCATGGATCTGCGCCTGCTACTGAGTGGGTGCAGAATTGAGGAGCCCTGTGTCAGGTCTCCCAAACCAGGAGGGGCCTCAGGGTATGGTGGCAGAGCCTGCCACCATCTACACCCCTGTCCCACCCCAATCCTGTTTGCCTTTGTTTTTCTCCCACCACCAGGAATGGCTCTGAAGGGGAGGGGGAGGGGCCACTTGCCAGCGATGGTGAGGCTCCTTGCAAAACTCAGTGCTTTGCACCCCCTTTAGCTATGCCACTGATTCTGATAAATATGGCTATTGAAGGGTTCTCATCATTAGGATGCATCTTATCAGGACGGTGGTTCAGCTGATTCTAAGAAACAATGCTGCTATCATTAGGGTGCCACTAAAGTAATACACCTGAGAAATAAACATAGCCTGGGGTTTTGAAAATGGCACTTCTTATTGCCCCGTTCTTAAACCGTTGAGCAGGTGCAGGGCTGAGGCCCTTGGTTGGAGCCCAAGTTATTGTTGCTTCTCATGGAAATACGTAGCTCAGAGAGACACAGGCAGCTCCCAGGGACCAGGAGACACACAGAGAGTGGTTGACAGGCACACAAGCTGGAAGAGGGCTGCTGGGCCTTTCACTGGCTGTTACACCTCTACAATAGAGTGTGAAGTGCCACAAGTGACCATTCTTCTCCCTCACCAGTTGCGGTATGCAGCAGTAGCACCACCACACTGCAGCAGAACGACACCAATCCAAGGGGCAGGGTTGGCTCCCAGCACAGAAGCAAAACAATGAGCCTCTCAATGTGTGACTACATAGAGAGCATAGATGAAGGTGCAAAGTGAAGGGAGTTCCATGGACGTTTTTGTTTTGATGCCTTCAGGCTGACGTGTGGCTAACAGAGTCCATGCTCAAATGATGCCATGTTATTTTGCACCTTGACTGGATAATGACTCCTTTACCAGTGTATTAGCTGTATCGATTCTTTCCCAGAAAATCATGTTTATTTCAATACTATGGATTGGTGGTGATAGATTTTCTCATCTGCACTGCTGATGTTTGCATAATAATTGTTACCCCTGATTCCCGGGGTATCCCTGAAGAATCCCTGAGTTGTTACCCTGAAGAATCCCTCTGAGGTTTTATGTTAGGATAAAGTGAGCTTCCAGAGAAATAAAAGTACCCAAACCAAGTGCTTTCCTTCAGAGAGAGTCATGGTGGGTTTTTTGTATGTGGTGTCTCAAGCAGTCAGCTAAAGGTTCTTACCATGAGTTGAATTGGCTAGTCCTATTTTGTCATATGGTCTCCTCCTGAGTCATCTCCTGATTGTTTTTCTGAGTCATCTCCTGAGTCATCTCCTGATTGTGATGCATGGCGAAATGCCTGATGATAAGCTGCTCTGGTCTGCATACATGAGCATTAGCAATCCAAGGGTGTCTCCTTCACACATAAATTTTCAATCAATCAATTTAGTTCAGTGGTTCCCAAACTTGCTGGGCTGCTAAACCCCCAGAACCAGGAAATGGATGACAATGATGCAAAATGTGACGCGCAGTGCTGTCACCGCCACTCACTTCCTGGCTCCGAAGCCTAGTGTAAGCCTCTAAACATTGGTCGGAATTGCAGGGTGAGCGGAAGGGCTTTTCACAGCACACAGATTTTATGTGCTGCAGCCCTGCCTGCCATGCTGAGCGTCCTCCCGCTGCTTGGAGGCTCATGGTGCGTTCTCCTTGCCGGGGCAGTGGGCAGACCGCGATGCCCCAGCAAGTGCCTTGCTATGCCCCAGGGCATCACGACGCAAAAATTGGGAACCACTGATTTAATTGAATGCTGCCTTTCCCCAGATTGTGCCCAAGGTGGCTCACAAAATTTCAAAATTGAAACAACCACAATTTCATAGAGCAAGAATGAATGCCTATCTGGAGGAACCAGGGCTTGGGTTTCTCGGCTCGGGACGGGGGATAGGATTTGGTGTGTGCCAGTGAGACCAATCCAGCCCCCCTTGTGGGCATGATCTTGTCCCATCACCACCCTCCCCTACCCATTATACTCCTCCCTGTTCTGTCCTCCCCTCTCCTCCCCTTCCTCAGTCCCTACACTGCTCGGAGTGTTCCAACATGCATTTCCTCTGGAAATGCCTTCCTGCAAGCACTCTGAAGTGCTAGGCTGTCACAACATGCTTTACTGCATGTTTGCGGTAAACAGCACAGCAGTTGTAGCCTTGTCAGTAAGTCAGCCTCAAACCATTTTGCATAGGTTGACTACCATACCCACGTATTAGTGGCCTAAAAGGAAAGAAACATCATGAGCCAATGTTTGTAAAGCTACTTTGCTTGGTTACATGGAGGTAATCCTTAGTACAGACAACCAGACAAGTGACGATTTGAAAGCCTGATTTCGAGTCCAATCCTGAGCTCTGTGCTCTGGCTTACTGCCAGTGACCACTGTTGCAAATGTGCCATAAGGCATGTTTGCGGGGCTTAGTTCCAGTCCAGTACTGGAGCTAGCCCAGTGTGAGCCCATGTTGTGCCAGTGTCGATGGGAGGCCGGCAGTCCGCTGCTCGGTGGTCACCCGGACCACCTGACAGCGGAGAGGTCAGTGGGGGGGTGGGGGAGGCAGGGAAGGGGCATTTTGGGGCAGGCAAAGGGCGGGTGGAGGGTGGGGAAGAGACATGGCAGGGGAGGGAGCAGGGAGGGAGGGGGCTGGACCAGTGAAGCTGATCTCCACCAGATCCAGAGTGGTTTCATAAGTCTCCCTCCAATCCCTCTGCAAGCTTTACATGTTTGTTTGTTTTTATGTGAGCAAAAACCGCATCATCTCAAGTATACCTGTAACTGTAATATAAATCATCAGTTTGATTTTTTTTTTTCCTAAAGTGTCGTAAGATTTAAATCTAGCCTGTCATTTTTATTTTACTACTCCTGGTGCTTGAGGCATTCCTAGGAAATGAAGAGATCTACACTTGCATAGACAAGATGTACTGCATCTGAGAAAGATATGATTTAGAAGAAAGGGAACATCATCCTTAACACACAACAATAAACAGAGGTTTTGCTGCGAATTAATAGGATTAATATTTAATAAAATCTCATCTTTTATTTTGTTCACAACGCTTCTGTCTCATTCCCTCTTTTCTGCCCGTTGCTCAAGTCGACTGCCAGCTTGTATAAATGTGATGCTTTCTCAGAAACCATCTGATCAAAGTGCATCTTTTTAAATTCACCTTTCAAGATCCATAAATACTGCTTTTGAGGATTCCCCCCCCCCTTTAAATCAAAGGTAACATCCTACGTCAGTTGTCATCTTACCTTTTTTGGGGGGGAGGGGGGTGTTATACAAAATGACCCAGATGTGTACACTAGTAATAAAGACTCCCTCCAGGATCACTGAAGGGACTGTCGCTGATTGCTAGCGTCGCAGGGTATAACAAAAGGCACCTTTTGTTCTTGTGTTAATTAGTTTGTTATGCAGGAGGTAGATCATTCCTTCAAAGGATCTAAATGTGTTTCAAGGGGAATCACAAAAAGCAGTTTTGGGCGACCTATTCCATTGGCACCAATTGTTCAACTTAGCCGTCCCTCAAGTTGAAAGGCGTTGCTTTCTGTGAAAAATTAAATGCATTTGGGGAAGATAGAATGTTTAAGCCCATAGATCCGATCCTGTACAGTGTTTTCATTCTCTACAGAAGAAGTGACTGTCTATTGTTTGTAAACAAAAAGGAGATTCTTCACTGTGGCACTTGCATCTGTTATCTTCACAATAAGTGAAGTCAAGCAGTTAATCACGGTGTTCCCTACTCCCCACTTTAAAAGAAAAAAGAAAGAAAAGAAAAAGAAAGAAGAGGGAAATTTCAACAGGAAGCTTGGCTCCTGTATTTCCATGCCTTTCTTTAAAAAAAAAAAAAAAAACAAACCCATACCCACCACGAACAAGTAATCCTGACTGTTAGAGTCATGTTTTAATTCCAGTATGGGTTCGTTCGGAGCTCAAAGACACAGGTTCCCTACCGAGTACTGCGATCTATTGCCAGGGATGGCTGCCTTCCAACGCAATGTGCTCCCACTGAAAGCTAAATGGTCTGGGGTGAAATAATGCGCTCACTTCTGACTCACTCTGTTTGCTTGCAACGTATTTGGCAATATACAATCTTCAGCGTATTTCATTTATTAAGCAGGTGACGGATTCTTAAAATAACGGTAACCGGGAAAATACCTTCAAGCTAGCTTGACAGCTTAGAAGTCTAATCCTTTTTAGCACTAGTGACTTGCTCTTTGGAGGCCTGCGATTCAGATCAGTGCCCCTCTTAAAGCGAGGACGCTAGGAATCAAGACTTAAGAAGGCCGGAGGCTGCCAGGCAAATTCCAAGTTATGTTGCTTAGGAGAAAGGGGATTTTTTTTTTTTCTGGTCTATGATTAAAATGTATTTCCCCAGGGAAGGACAATAGTCATACACTGTGAGGTGTCTTTAGGTCAGGGTATTTATCTGTGTGTCCAGCCACGGGGCTGGTGAGCTGGCTATTTTGGATGCCTAATGAATAGATTCTTTGCTACTGGGTTGATTTTGCCGTATAGCCTAAACAACCCCGGACGGTGATGTAAAGTCAGTAATGTGTTCCATTCATTATGGAGAACACCTGAGGAAATCTGAACAAGTGTTCAAAGACAAACACCCGTTTAAAAGCATGTCAAGGGCACTTTGTTCTGCTTTTGTCAAGTGGAGGTGGTGGCCGTAAAGAGGACAGTGAAAGCTGGAATTTAGTAAGGCAGAAAGAGGGGAAGAAACCCATCCTTCTTATAAATAAGAAAACCTTAGTATGGAGACTTCGGCTCATGACCTCATAACATGAACATGGCTAAAGCAAAGTTTTTCAAACTGTGGGTTGGGACCCACTAGGTGGGTTGTGAGCCAATTTCAGGAGGGTCTCCATTCATTTCAATGTACATTTTGTTTTTAATATGTTAGACTTGATGCTACCATGGTATGTGACTGAAATTGGGGAAATGATACAGATCTGCTTTTAACACTGATCATGAGGCTTACTGTCGAATAAGCGTGGACAGGATTGCAGCCTTGGGGAAGTTTGGGGAATTTTTCTTTAACCAGATCAGCAACTGCTTGAGAGAATTAGGAGGGTCCTTCTTTATTTTAGATACATTTAACTTATACTCATTTAAAACTTAATTTATTTAATTAAGGGCGCAATCCTAACCCCTTATGTCAGTGCTTTCCAGCACTAACATAAGGGCAATGCAGCACTGAGGTAAAGGAACAAACATCCCCTTACTTTGAGGAGGCCTCTGTGAGTGACACCCAACTGCAGGATGCAGCACACATTCCATTGGCACCACTATGCCAGTGCTGGAAAGCACTGACATAAGGGGTTAGGATTGCAACCTAATTAGATTTGTTTTTGTCATAAATGGGCATTAAAAATTTTCCTGCTTGATGATGTCACTTGTGGCCGTTACATCACTTCCAGGTTAATGGCATCACTTCCAGTGGGTCCCAACAGATTCTCATTCTAAAAAGTGGGACCCGGGGTTAAAATGCTTGAAAACCACTGGGCTAAAAGAATGATTGCTTTCATGCATGACTCAGATTCTACATAGAAGAACTGACATGCTGAGATGCTTCTCTTTCTCAGGTAGATGCTGGACAATTGGAAAAGGGTTGCCACCTTTATTTGGCACACAGAAAAGGTACCTGATTTTTTTGTTTTAAATGTTCTTCCTGGTTTTGTTATGATTACCTTCCATCCAACCCTAAAAAGGAAGCACCCTCTGCTGGTTTCTGAGAGATATGACTTACACATTTTATTTTATTTTTTTAATCAAGAACGGCAGGGGTTCTAAAAACTGTAATTCAGTGAAAATGTTCAGAGTTAAGGTTCCTTTCCTGGGGCACCAATCTCCTAAAAAAATGAGAATTCCGGTGGGCTGATCTCTGTCTTGGATTGTGGCCCTGATGTTTCATTCAAATCATGCATGATAATTTTTTTTTTCTAAACTTCCTGGCTTCTCCATCTGGCTAATTGAGCCAAGGCTACTCTTAATACACACACATTTAAGGTAAATCTGATGATGCTAAGCCGAGCTCCAATGGGTGACGCACAAGACCCTTTAAATTAGCATCAAGTTTCTGCGCAAGCAGATAATACAATTATCACTTTTTAATTCCTCACTGAAAATTTAAACCAAATATGTAAAATGTATAATTCCAGGCAAGTGATAGAGGAAGGGTTTACTACTGCACTCTGGCAGCTATGCTATACACATTTACTTGGGAGACATTTCCACTGAACACGGTAGTGCTTACTTCCATTGAACACAGTAGGGTACCATCGACAGGCCTCCTTGCTGACGCTGCTTACACCTTAGCAGCACAGGATTGGGCTGTAACACACACACACACACACACACACACACACACACACGCAGAGAGAGAGAGAGAGAGAGAGAGAGAGAGAGAGAGAGCTATTGTAACTAATTACATTATATAGTTTATATTAAAACAGCTCAATAAAACCTATAAAAATGTCCAACTCCACACACATTTTCTGACATGTTCCATGACGTGATAGTTTTGGACCCATTCTCCCCAGAGATCTAGTTGCGGTATTTCAGACAGTTGCCATTGCTAAATTTTAAGTGGTGGTTCTTATATTTACCCGAGGATGAGCAACTGTGTCTGACTGTCCCAGCATGCCGCCTTTTCCAGCAACAATTTGTCCTTGTGCCTTCTGTTTTGATTGTGAATCTCTTCGGGTCACAGAATCATTTCCGTGCCCCCACGTATTGTGCTCCGTAAGCCACTTCAAGAACATTTTTTTTCATGAAAAGCGGTGTATCAATATTTATTTTTAAACCTCTGTCGCACAGTTTCCCCTCCCATTCGCGAGGCACTCAAGGTGGCTAACAAATATGAAAATTAAAAACAACAGTAAAATCAGGGAAACAGAGCAGGTATCCCAAGTCTTCTTCTGCCTTCCCCTTGTGCTGCTATTGCAATGTTTTTTGAATTTGGTACAATGTTGGAAAGAACACTTATGGTCCAATCCTATCAAAGGCTATATGCAGTCAGATCTCACCATTCGACAAGATAAGGCCCTTGTAGCTAGTGCAGCAGCTGTTCTGTGTGCCTCAGATGCCATCTCAAAGCCCTGGAGGCTGCATGCAGGTCATAGTGGCCTGCAGAACTTCCGTTGTCACCAGTAATTCTGAGTGAATCTATGATCAGGCCTGGGAAGGGGGCTAGGATTCACTGGATGCCACTGAATGTCCCCTTCTTGGGCCCAAGCCACCCTCCTCTCCACTCCCCATTCTGCCTATCCCTGCCTTGTTACATCCCCTCCCCTCCCCCTCCTATCCCTATGCTATCTTACCTGCGGCGACAAGACACCCCCTGCTCTGTTGCCACATGGACCCAACTGCTTGCCACATTCAGCTATGGCCAGGCTGCTCTGTTCAACATAATGAGTCTGCAACCTCCAGAAAACTCATTAGGTCACTAGAACATGCGTTCCGGTGGCATAACTGAAGAGTAGGCTTGCGCTGTGAGTTACATGTTTGGAAAAGGAAATGTTTAAAAGCTTAAAATACAACATAAGAAGAGCCCTGCTGGATCAGGCCAAAGGCCCGTCTAGTCAACCTTACCACTGCATCTCACGGTAGCCCATCAGATGCCTCAGGAAGCACATAAGAAAACAAGATACCTGCATCCCGTTGACACTCCCTTGCACCTGGCATTCTGAGATAGCCTACTTCTACAACCGGGAGGTTGTGTATGCCCATCACGGCTTGTAACCTGTTTACATGATTTGTATCCTGAGATTTTCAAATTACTTCAGCTTCTGATGAAAACTCTGCCAGTCAATTAGGGAGTGCAAGAGTTACTTCAGGTTAGATCATGTGCACAAGTCCTCCATGTGCTCTTTGACACTGAAGATTTGAAACAGAAACTGTCTTGGGCCTTCTCTCCAGACTCCAGAGACCAAGCAGGAATCTTGAAGATGGAGCAATGTCCAACGGCAGCGTATCTGTTTATGTGACCTCAACCTTGGAGAAACTGATGGAATGATTTTCATTTTTCTACTGGCAAATTAAATTGGGGGTTAATTTTAAGCACGATCAGTGACGGTAAAAACATTTGAACCCCAAAAACAAACAAAGCGGAGCAAGGTTTGGGACTCGTTTTCCGTTCTGACCTTTGTGTCTAAAAATCATGGAGAATTATATGGATGGCCTGATTGGATTTCATTAAAAAAATAAATCCCTGATTGCAAAGCTGCATTTAGATCATGTTGGCTACTTTCATGCCACCAGCTCTTTCTGAGTCATTTTGAGCTGATGCTTATTCATTACAGAAGGAGAATATTAAAAAGGCCAATATAGGGTGACTTTTTTGACGCATGTCACATGCTGGGCGGATTCTGGAGAAGCCTCTTGTTACATTTTGAGTTCTTAACTGATGAATAGAGGTGAGAGAAATAAAAACATATAGCACCACTTTCTGCACTTCTCAATTATGTAAAAAAACAAAAAAAAAAACTCTTGAAATCTGCAAAAAACAAAACCAAACCCCAATTTGTTTGGTTTTTATTTATTATTTAATGGGGGGGGGTGTGTGCATGGGTAATAACTGTGGCTTCATCTGCTGACACTATACCACCTATATCACCTGCCTAGCACACTTTTAAAGCAATTATGATTTACAATTATAATGTAAATTTTGAATAAAAATACATAACACTGCTTGGATTTCATTAAAAAAAAAAATCACTGATAGCAACACTGCATTTAGCACTTCTAACTTTTAGCACTTTTAACTTCTAACTTAAAATACAATCTGCACTACTTTTGGAAAATACTGGAGTCCGTAAAAAATAAAACCGTTTTCTCTCACCTCTACTGATGAGCTATTGTGGCAGTTATGAAGAGATTGCTATAACCACAATGTTTGTGCAACCCCCCCCCCGACAACTACAGTAGACAGGTTGTTTTTTTTTTTTTTTTAAGCTAGTGGAGGTTTATTGTTGCTTTCTTTTTGTTTACTAAAAAAAGCCAACAGACTGCAAGCGTCTTTCTGTTTAACAGTGCACCAGGGATTCAGAGAAGTTAAAAGTCACTGCCAGCCCACATTGAAGTGGCTAACTATGCTGCTTCCCTGTTTAGTCATTTTTTTCCCCCATGTGCCAAGATATAAGTGGGCAGGTTGGGGGGTCAGGGAAAGAGTCATTGTAAGCAGCACATTCCCCTCTGGAAGTGCAGCAGAGCTGTGAGAAAAGTCTGTGGAGGGCTACAGTTGCCTGAGGCAGTATTAATTCAAGATTCATATTCTGTGGCTCCCTTATGCAGAGTCGCAGTACAACAAGGGGACGGCAGCGAGGAGCCGTCTGTTCTTAAGCAGCGATGATATCCGGGAGTTTGTGCTCTTACTCCCCATGAACGTTGGGGAGGGGATTAAAAGGTGGTTTCATGCTCAGAACTACAGTGTGGGTCAGAGTAGCACACTGTACAACTTGGAGACCAAGTGCCAGTAAAGTGTCTTCAACTTGGCACCACAGTGCGCAGCTGCCTCTACCAGGCTCTGAACACACCATTGTGTTCATGTCACTCCATCGCTCTGCGGAAGGGGCGCACGTTATCATGTGGTGCTTAGAGTCAACACCACAGTGATTGAGATAGCATGCCCAGGAGAGCTGTACCTGAATAGTTAACAATGGAGGATCCGATCGCTGTCATAAAGGCCCCATAGGGCCGCGCTGTTAGTGACTTTCCACCCATGGGTCAGCTGTCATCGGAGCACCTCTTCCGTTGGTGCTGACTGTAAAGCAGTCAGCACCAGTTGAGACACCGCAGCAGAATGTCAATAACATACAGCTGGGTTGCTGGTGGAAAGGCTGGAGTCTTCCTGTCCATTTCAGCAGATCCACAGCTGCTCTTCTCCTAAGGTGGGGTGGTGGTGGGAGGGGTTGTGGGAGGAAGGAATGTAGGAGGGGGAATGTGAAACAAAGCTGTGACATGGTAGGGGATAGGTGGGTTAGGTACAGGAAAGGGACAAGTTTGGCAGCAGAATCCTCTGTTTCATGGCCGCTGAATCCTAATTCCCATTCTGGACCACACCCCACAGTGTGAATCCATGTGGACCTAGGCCAAGCACGGATCCAAGGAGACCCATTGTGCAGTGGAGGCTTACGCCCCAGGTAAGGAAATGGTTATTCCCTCACCCAGAGAATGCAGGATGCCCTCTCAGGATGCAGCTTTCACCTTATGGGTGCCGCCGCCTCAGTAGCGGGTGAGGGTGGGGAAGAAGAATAGGATTGGGCCCTTTGAAAGGATTTCTTTACTAAAGTGGGTATGAGCAAGAATCAGTGTATAGAAAACCCTGAATTGAACCAACCTGCTAAAGAAGACATTGGAACACAGGAAGCTGCCTGAAAGCAAGTCAGACCATTGGTTGATTTAGCTCAGTACAGGTCGGCCCTCGTTATCCACGGATTTGGTACCCGAGGATTTCATAACACGTGGGTTCCAACCTGCTGGGAAGACCCACCTGGATCCTCTGAATGTGTTTGCCTGTGGCCTCTGCAGGCCTCAGAATGCCATTTAGAGAGAGAGAGAGAGAGAGAAGCAACTTCAAGAACAGAAGGGACATCCTCTTGAATCAGCCCTCCAGGGCAGTAGCATAGTTAAGCAGTGGCTGGTAGGTTCATTGCACTCCATGGCAGAGTGGTGGTTTTCAACTGGGGGGGGGTGACAGCTCTTACTGTGGTGGCTGCAAAATTGGCCCTCCCACCTTGCCCTTTCCTTGGTATGTCTCCAAATGGAGCCATTTCCAGGGCAGGGCCACACATGCGCGGAGGTGAGGGGGTGATTGCATGGGCATGGGGAGGATGATGCAATAACGCAGGAGTGTCATTATATCACCCGGTCCCAGGTACCCACCCCTCAGGGGGGTACTGTGTTACTGCTCCAGGGGGGTACCCAGGAGTGCTTGATGATGTGCCCACAGTAGTGGTACATTCTAATATTTGAGAACTACTGTCTCGAGGCTGAGGTTTAGTACTGCTGCTGTCTGGTCAGAACATATGCTTTTATTGTTCAATGAAAGTCAAATGTAAGGAAGTCCTAGAGAAGAATGAGCTCCAAGGCCCCCCTACCGAGATAGTCTGAATCATTGTTGGCAACCTTCAGTCTTGGAAGACTATGGTATTGCGCTCTGGATGGTGGTTCTGGCACAGCATCTAGTGTGGCTGAAAAGGCCGATTCGGGAGTGACAATCCCTTCCACATCGGGAGCAGGTGCAGTCTGTCCCTGGTCTGTCTCCCTGGCTGTGGGCCTTCCTTCTTTGCCTCTTTGCCTCAGACTGTTGGCCAAGTGTCTCTTCAAACTGGGAAAGGCCATGCTGCACAGCCTGCCTTCAAGCAGGCCACTCAGAGGCCAGGGTTTCCCACCTGTTGAGGTCCACTCCTAAGGCCTTCAGGTCCCTCTTGCAGATGTCCTTGTATCGCAGCTGTGGTCTACCTGTAGGGCGCTTTCCTTGCACGAGTTTTCCATAGAGGAGATCCTTTGGGATCTGGCCATCATCCATTCTCACGACATGACCAAGCCAACGCAGGCGCTTCTGTTTCAGCAGTGCATACATGCTAGGGATTCCAGCACGTTCCAGGACTGTGTTGTTTGGAACTTTGTCCTGCCAGGTGATGCCGAGGATGCATCAGAGGCAGCGCATGTGGAATGCGTTCAGTTTCCTCTCCTGTTGTGAGCAAAGAGTCCATGACCCGCTGCAGTACAGAAGTGTACTCAGGATGCAAGCTCTGTAGACCTGGATCTTGGTATGTTCCGTCAGCTTCTTGTTGGACCAGACTCTCTTTGTGAGTCTGGAAAACGTGGTAGCTGCTTTACCGATGCGTTTGTTTAGCTCGGTATTGAGAGAAAGAATGTCGGAGATCATTGAGCCAAGGTACACAAAGTCATGGACAACCTCCAGCTCATGCGCAGAGGTTGTAATGCAGGGAGGTGAGTCCACATCCTGAACCATGACCTGTGTTTTCTTTAGGCTGATCGAGACAGGGTTGAGCAGGGTTGAGCAGTGAAGTGGCTAAGTTTGCAGATGACACCAAACTTTTCCGAGTGATGAAGACCAGAAGTGATTGTGAGGAGCTCCAGAAGGATCTCTCCAGACTGGCAGAATGGGCAGCAAAATGGCAGATGCGCTTCAATGTCAGTAAGTGTAAAGTCATGCACATTGGGGCAAAAAATCAAAACTTTAGATATAGGCTGATGGGTTCTGAGTTGTCTGTGACAGATCAGGAGAGAGATCTTGGGGTGGTGGTGGACAGGTCGATGAAAGTGTCGACGCAATGTGCGGCGGCAGTGAAGAAGGCCAATTCTATGCTTGGGATCATTAGGAAGGGTATTGAGAACAAAACGGCTAGTATTATAATGCCGTTGTACAAATCTATGGTAAGGCCACACCTGGAGTATTGTGTCCAGTTCTGGTCGCCGCATCTCAAAAAAGACATAGTGGAAATGGAAAAGGTGCAAAAGAGAGCGACTAAGATGATTACGGGGCTGGGGCACCTTCCTTATGAGGAAAGGCTACGGCGTTTGGGCCTCTTCAGCCTAGAAAAGAGACGCCTGAGGGGGGACATGATTGAGACATACAAAATTATGCAGGGGATGGACAGAGTGGATAGGGAGATGCTCTTTACACTCTCACATAATACCAGAACCAGGGGACATCCACTAAAATTGAGTGTTGGGCGGGTTAGGACAGACAAAAGAAAATATTTCTTTACTCAGCGTGTGGTCAGTCTGTGGAACTCCTTGCCTCAGGATGTGGTGCTGGCGTCTACCCTAGACGCCTTTAAAAGGGGATTGGACAAGTTTCTGGAGGAAAAATCCATTATGGGATACAAGCCATGATGTGTATGCGCAACCTCCTGATTTTAGAAATGGGTTATGTCAGAATGCCAGATGCAAGGGAGGGCACCAGGATGAGGTCTCTTGTTATCTGGTGTGCTCCCTGGGGCATTTGGTGGGCCGCTGTGAGATACAGGAAGCTGGACTAGATGGGCCTATGGCCTGATCCAGTGGGGCTGTTCTTATGTTCTTATGTTCTTATCATCAGTCCAAAATCTTGGCAGGCCTCTGAATAAGACCTTGTTAACTTTACTCTTTCAATTGAAAACTGGATACCACACCTTGCAATGGAGTAAACCTGATGAACCATTTGTGCGGATAATGAGTGAGGAGCATCTGTCTTCAAAAAGTGTTTTGAACAGTCTCTCAGGACAGGCTGAACTTTTTTACAGTAACAAAGAAATGTCCATGGAAGAAGATGTTGCATGCGCGTACATTTATGCAAGTTGTTGAAAAAATGCGGAATGTAGAATTTTTGGCATTGGAAATGCGTCTTCAAAATCACCCACACAGGCTAACATGTGGCCCAGAGTCTTTCCATGCGCTCTCAACTGCTCTGCGTGTGAATCCGTCTGCAGTCAGGAGAAAAGAAAAATTGATTTGGCAACCGCAGTTTTAAGAAGCTGATAGCTCCAAGTATTCGGTGATGTCCCTTGGCTCTTGATCTAATGAAAAGGAAAGATGTTTATCTGTTATGTACATATATATGAGATGACAGAATAGAATCAAGCCTTCTCTGCCGTTTATCTTCTGTATTAACCTTCCTATCAGGGCCAGGTTGCCAAGAGTGTGTGCAGCACTTAAACAGCACACCCTAATCTTTATTGCTTATTTCTGCCATCAGGCAGAAGTTAAAGCCTTCTAGTGTAGCGCTGATTCAAAAGCTATTCAGGTCAATGAATACACTTCACTTGCACTGATTGCCTTTTCGGGATCCGGTTGCAGCCACACGCAAAAAAATCCCTGAAACATCTCCCGGTTGTTTTAGCATTTCTCCTGATCAGTTTGCAATACTGAGGTGTTCTGTGCTAACATAATAAGCCATTTCAGCGTAGCATTAACGCCGTGCATGTTCAAACTATTATAGCACTCGCAATGGTGATGATTGCAGCCTTCAACTTATTTTTGAATAGTCCCATGGAAATCAGTGTGACTGCTCTGGGTTAAGTGGTTTATGGGCTGCAGTGTGTCTGATTCAAGTACAGTTAAAGTGCTTACATATTAGTTATCTCGCCCAAGGCTAGGAAGCAAGAGCCAGTTTAGGAAATGGGCTTACAACCCTGGAGTAATCGGCTCATGGCCATGTGCTGTAATTTGTGAGTAGTGCAATAGTTAAGGGGTTAGAGCTCTTGAATATGACTCTGAAGAGCAGGGGTATCAGACTTGCGGGATCTTACACCAATTAGCTGCACCTTTTCCTCTCATCTGTAAATGGGACCTAATGCATGAGCCCAAAGGTGATCCGGGGTGGCTGCTGGTCAGACAACATGGAGAGACATTGGCTGTGGAAACAGACATGCCTTCCTATTACACAGGCCAGCACACATTTTGCTTCCTTAAACGTTACACCGATTCCTGGGTATATTTGGGGTGCCGATTCCAGAAATGGCATCCGTTTTGCTCTATCACGTCTAGTTTTGGAGATATAGTATAGCCTCATTAGTGAACGGTTCAAGCAGCTTCCTCATGAGGAAGCCTACACCACTAATGAGGCTATACTGTATCTCCAAAACTAGATGTGATAGGGAAAAACGGATGCCATTTTTGTAATTGGCACCCCAAATTCATATCAAACCACCATAAAGTTTGGGAAAAACTTTTCTGACCCTCAGTTTTGTAGGCCTGTGTTATCAGCTGGCAACAGAGAGTCTTGGAAGAGGCTTGGACATTTTGATCAAAATATAACCCAGCCCACCACATAATATACGAAATGTAGGTAATCTTTAAAGAATCCAAATTCTAACCTATAGATGGAATACCTTTGGCCTGTTTGTTCCCTAGGTTTCAGAACCATTTGCCTCTAACCAGGGATGGGCACTCATCTTGGGTTGATTCAACTCAAGCTGTGCAAAAATGTGTTTTTTGATGATTTGAGTTGACTTGAATCATGGATGCCGCTAACTTGACTTGCGACTCTGGGCCAGTAACTCAAAAAAAGAGTCTAGACCCGAGTCTCTGTTTCGAGTGTGTGTGTTCCTGCTTACTTTTTTTGACACTTCCATATCACTCAGAAAACCTTGTGAGGAAATTGGAAGCCGGCCTTCAGACTGATGGCAGCAGCAGCAGATGTGGTGGGAGGGTAGGTTTTTGGTTTCAGCAGGCAGGGGATTGAGGGGAAGAGGAAAGCTGAACGTTTTGGGTTTTTTTTTTTTGGTTTTTTTTACTGCACAAGGCTGATATGAGGGACCAGAAGACTCAAGTTATTTTGAGAAACAAATTGACTCAAAAGACTCAAAATTTCTCATGAGTCAAGTCGTGATGGCCCATTATGACTCATGAGTTGAGTCAAGTCACGGGGCTGCTGACTTGGGACTAGACTTGCAACTCAGGCTCCATGCCTTGAGCACATCCCTGCCTCTAACAAAGAAACTCATTCTAGTCTTATTGGCCAGGAAGAAGTTAAAACATTGGGACATGTGACTTGAATTGCTGATCTTCCAAGTTTTTTATTTGATGCTTTCTGCTGCTTTGCCAAAGTTTCTGTTATTACTGAGTTACTCTTGTGCCCCTGACATAAGCAATATACGGGTGCATTGTGAGAAAAAAAGAGATGTGGGGGGGGGGGTTGTGTCTTGTAGCAGCAGTGGGCCCTTTCTGCGTGCACAGGGTGACCAGATACGATGGAGGCCACAGTGCCTATACCTTTAATCATTGTATAAAAGAGGAAATTTTGGCAGGTGCAACTTTTTAAACCTTCCATCTTGGAAGGTTCCATACCTTCCAAAATTTCCTTTTATACAATGGTTAAAGGTATGTATTGGCAACCTTCAGTCTCGAAAGACTATGGTATCGCGCTCTGAAAGGTGGTTCTGGCACAGCGTCCAGTGTGGCTGAAAAGGCCAATCCGGGAGTGACAATCCCTTCCACACCGGGAGCAAGTGCAGTCTGTCCCTGGTCTGTCTCCCTGGCTGTGGGCCTTCCTTCTTTGCCTCTTTGCCTCAAACTGTTGGCCAAGTGTCTCTTCAAACTGGGAAAGGCCATGCTGCACAGCCTGCCTCCAAGCGGGCCGCTCAGAGGCCAGGGTTTCCCACTTGTTGAGGTCCATCCCTAAGGCCTTCAGATCCCTCCTGCAGATGTCCTTGTATCGCAGCTGTGGTCTACCTGTAGGGCGCTTTCCTTGCACAAGTTCTCCATAGAGGAGATCCTTTGGGATCTGGCCATCATCCATTCTCACGACATGGCTGAGCCAACGCAGGCGTCTCTGTTTCAGCAGTGAATACATGCTAGGGATTCCAGCTCGTTCCAGGACTGTGTTGTTTGGAACTTTGTCCTGCCAGATGATGCTGAGGATGCGTCGGAGGCAGCGCATGTGGAAAGCGCTCAGTTTCCTCTCCTGTTGTGAGTGAAGAGTCCATGACTCGCTGCAGTACAGAAGTGTACTCAGGACGCAAGCTCCGTAGACCTGGATCTTGGTATGTTCCGTCAGCTTCTTGTTGGACCAGACTCTCTTTGTTAAAGGTATAGGCACTATATCACTCATTGTATCTGGTCACCCTGTGCGTGTAGCAGCCCTCCTGAGCCCCATCTCCTGACCAGGTCTACTGCTGATGCTTGACTATAGACTACCACCACCCCACAATGCACTGGAACACTTCCATGAGGTATACTGGAGAAAAATGATGGCTCTGCTTTGGACTCAAAAGTCTTTGAAAGTGTGGAAATGTAGCCCAAACAACTTTTTTTTTTAAAATGGCATAATAAGGAAGTTTCAGTTTTCTTGTTATTTTGGGAAACGGTTCTCTAGGGGAGAAAAACAAAAAGAGGCAACTACATTACCTAGTAGTATTTGCAAACATCACTCGTCGGTAAGTCTCAGCAGACGTCTGATGGAAGTCACTCTTCAGCATCTGGTAGAAAGCCACAGGGCACATTAACAGCTGCGGCACCAAGTGAGGCAAGCGGCATGGTGTAGAACAAAAAGAACACGGTGGAATCCCTTTGGAAAATCATTGGAAACCGTTTTGTTTTTGATTTATTTGCAAAAAGTGGGTGGAGGTGACAGCTGCTTTCCTAAACAGCAAATAATCTTTGCCGTCACTGCTCTCTCTCTCTCTCTCTCTCTCTCTCTCTCTTTTGTTCTTTCCTCTGTATGACAGACTGTTTGCCTAGAAGCATCAGATCTAATATGCCGTCACTAGGCGTGCGTTCGACTTGTGTGTAATAACATGCGCACATGGGGAACATGTGTAGAGTGTCATTTTGCAGTCGGCTGGTGACATGCCATGATGGAGCTTGGCATTTGACTAGGGCAAGATAAACAGAAATGTAGATGCAACACAGTCTTATTTATTGTGGGGTTAAATGTGGAATAAGAGAGGAAGGTGATGAACATAAGAACATAAGAACAGCCCCACTGGATCAGGCTATAGGCCCATCTAGTCCAGCTTCCTGTATCTCACAGCGGCCCACCAAATGCCCCAGGGAGCACATCAGATAACAAGAGACCTCATCCTGGTGCCCTCCCTTGCATCTGGCATTCTGACATAACCCATTTCTAAAATCAGGAGGTTGCGCATACACATCATGGCTTGTACCCCATAATGGATTTTTCCTCCAGAAACTTGTCCAATCCCCTTTTAAAGGCGTCCAGGCCAGTCGCCATCACCACATGCTGTGGCAAGAGGATATGCAGGCAAAAAACTCTCAATGCAATCCTATTCCCCACCTAAGCCAATGCAGTTGTCTCTGCAGGTGCTCAGAGTGCTGCAAATGTGTCATAAATTGGAGGGCTGGCAGAGGGTGCGGGACTGGGGGACAGTGGTCGGAGGGTGGTTTAGATGCGGAGAGGGGCATTTTCGGGTGGGGAAAGGACAAAACAGGAGAGGATTGGGCCCGGGAGGGGTTGAGACCCCCGAAGACCTCCACCATATCCTAGCCCCTGTTCCCGGGTTGGGCAGTCCTATATGGGTTGCCCACGTTTGTGCCACGTAAGTAGCTGGCACAGATCCGAGAAGCCCCATAGGGAAGGCTAATACTTTACTCAGGGTAAGGGATAAAAGAATATTCTTTTAAAGCACTCTGAATTCAACTACACATTTTCCAATGGAAAATTCTTCTTCCAAATTTGGATTTTAGAGGAAAGTCATGTTCTTTTTTCATTCCTCTGATTTGAGACAGAGGCATCCTAAGGGTTTGCGTCACCCAGTGAGAGAGACCATACAGGATAAATTACAATATTATGCATACATCCTAAATGCAGTGGCATCACTAGGGTTGGTGTCACCCTTTTAAACTTTATTTTAATATATAACAGTCATCCAAAAAAAAAAAAAAAAAATCAGTAATCAACAAAATACCAGTGGCCTACTTGATGTCATTCACATGATACATACTAACATTTTATTGGTTTCCTGTTGTGTCATAAATAACACCTCATTGGCTCTTGGAACAATCAGTCTCATTGGTCAGTTCTGAGTTTGGAAAATCCACTTTTTGTTACATAAGACAGTTGTGTTTTCTGTTTCTATATATTTGGCTATACATACCTCCCAATGCATCACCTGGTGTGGATTTGCACCTGCTGTATCCCCCTAGTGATGCCACTGATTTGGGTGCCACCCTGACACCAGATTATTTTGGTCATTCAGTTGTCTGAATCTATATGGTATCATTGGGCCCCGCCTTCTTAATCTCAAATTTGGAGGTGTTTCCAGTTTGGACATCCTAAATAAAAATCTACATTGAAACAACTACAGCAGGCAATGTTGTAGCCCAGCATGAGGAATTTCCTAATCTGTAAAAGAATCTATGCATATACAACCTCATCTTAATACTGACATAACAAAATCTGAATCTAAATGACTCCAAGAAACCACTGCCAGTGAATTTAGCCTTGAAACTTTACAGTGCAATCTTGCCCCAGATGTGCTGCTTAGTACCCAAAACTTGCATCTTGTGCATGTTTTGGGTACTAAGTGGCAGAGCCCAGGGCCCCTTACCACAGGTAGAGCTACCGCAGCCTCAGTGGGGCTACTCAAATCTGCGCCACCAAAATTGACGGTGCAAATCCAAGCAGCTAGGGACTGGCCCAGATTGCCCAGGAATGGAGTTAGGATCTGGCATAACAGCCAGATCTGGCCCCGCCTCCCACTCCCTGCCTGCCCGCCCCTGGGACCGCCCACCCTCCCCCACCCCAAAACACCTTCTCCTTGCCTCCCACCCGCCCTCCCCACATCCCCCCCAGACTCTTGCATTGGCCAAGCTTGGCAACTGACCAGTTCCCTGAGACCTGTGTTGGTGCAGGAAGGCCAGCACATCTGACAGGGTGACCAGATACAATGGAGGACACTGTACTTATACCTTTAACCACTGTATAGAAGAGGAAATTTTGGCAGGTGCAGCTTTTTAAACCCATGTTGAGCTGCACTTGCCCAAATACCCTCTTCTATACAGTGGCTAAAGGTATAGGCACTCTGTCCTCCATTGTATCTGGTCACTCTGGGAAGTGATGTCATGGCTGGAAGTGACATTATGAAGCAGGGAAATTTTTAACACCTCTAGATATGACAAAACCAAATCAAATCAAATTATTTAAGTAAGTAAACTAAAAGTTTACAATAAGTATAATAAAAATTTATTTAAAATAAAGAACCCTCCTAACCTTCCCAACCACTTGCTGATTTGTTTAAAAAAAAAAAAATCCCCAAACATCCCAAAGGCTGCAACCCTATCCACACTTACTCAGGAGTAAGTCCCATTGACTATCATTGTTAAAAGCATATACTGTACATAGTAGCTTGTTAAAAGAACAGATCTATAACATTTTCTCAATTGCAATCACATGCCATGGTGGCATCAAGTCTAATATGTTAAAAATAAAATACTTTGAAATGAATGGGGACCCACCTAAAATTGACTCGTGATCCACCCACAGATAGATAAGCTGATCTATCTTATTGTCTAAAACAGGGGTCTCCAAACTTTTTGGCCAAAGGGCCGCATCAAATATCTGGCATGGTGTGGAGGGCCGGAAAAAAAATTTAAATATAAAATTTTAATAAATAAATTAGAGATGGAACTTAGATGAGTGAATAAATGAA
This sequence comes from Tiliqua scincoides, assembly GCF_035046505.1. NCBI lineage: Eukaryota > Metazoa > Chordata > Lepidosauria > Squamata > Scincidae > Tiliqua > Tiliqua scincoides. Next base: position 13,674,753 of record NC_089827.1, on the reverse strand, counting down.
CGAATGGGCTCATTCATTCAACCTCTCTGGCCCTCAGAACACCCTCCAGACACAATCAGAGCATAGTTCTGGTCATGTTTAGTTGAGCGGGCCAGAGGCTTTCAGGGGACTAAAGGTTGGCCGCAGGACGGAAAGAGGCTTGTTGAGGGCCACATGTGGCCCTTGGGCCGGGGTTTGGAGACCCCTGGTCTAAAACATTGTAATACACACCATGTAATGCAACTGCATTGCACAAATTGTGGCTAAACTATTGATACTATGCCAAAAAATAGTGGCATTTTTTGAATCCTCTCACCAAAATTAACAAGCATTGAAATGTTCAGATAAACACAAAATTGTTCACAATTTGTTACACGGTGTTATGTAAGCATGCCTGCTACAACTTTGATAGTTCATACTTAGCAGTGGCATAGCTAGAGGGGGTGCAAAGCACTAAGTTTTGCAGAGAGCCTCACCATGGCATGCAAACAGCCCTCTTCTTCGGAGCCATTCTGGGCAGTGGGAGCAAAACGGAAGCGAAGGCTTGGAATGGCTCCAAAGGGGAGGGGAAGGGGCCATTTGCATGCTGCGGTGAGCTTCCCTGCAAAGCTTAGTGCTTTGCACCCCCTCTAACTATGCCACTGCTTCATAGCAACCTAAGAAAACTATAAATAAGCAGGGTTGGGCAGAAAAAAAAAATAATATTCCAGCACCTGGAACTAGCCCATATACACACTGCATAACCAAACAGAGTCCAAACTTGGCAAATCGCCGACCACGAGGGCTAAATCTGGAAGAGCTTAATATGCACTGAAGAACGGACACAAACTATATGGGTGTACTTATCTTCTTGTCACATGCTGAACTCGTTTGCTGCTTTGAATATAAAGTAGGGCTTGTCATCATGTAGGAAAGCACTACTTGAGGGACCATAAAAAATGTTTTTTAAAGTCTGGTCAGATTGGATACCCAAAAACATTTTTTTTTTTCAAAAAAAGATGGCCATTAGAAAGGGGAGAGTCGCAGGAAGGAATACTCCTGATCTTTTTCAATAGTTTGAGAACATCGAGATGCTATACTGTCGGCTGGGAAAGGGATAATTGGGGAAGGTTTGGGAAGTATGAGTCATGCCACAGGATAACAAAAAGACTGAGTGACTCATTCCACCAAGTTTCCATAGCTGTACAACAAAACATGAGGTTTCTGTTTATACATGGACAAATTAGCCATTTCCTGTTCCCTGTAACCATCACGGTTCTCCCCCCCTCCACATAGGTTACCCTGAAAATAATATTCAGCCTTTAAGTCTTGTACAAATCACCAAGGATGAGCTAAAGATGTATGAAATTGAAATCACTGTCTTAAGACAGAGAGTGGAACGCACGTCTGTTTTAGAATATAAAATAAGGAGAAGGTCTGGAGATTTTTGAGAGGATATCTGTGCAATAAAACTTTGAGATACAAAAGCTTCCTCCGTCAAAGGGATCTGTAAAAAGTAATTATTAAGTGCAACATGAAATGTTAGGTTTTTCTATTAGGTTTCTTCAATATCCTACTTTCTTTTTCCTCCCCTCAGTATATATATTTCTCTATTGTTGCAGGTTTCACCAGGGAAATACCAGCTTCAAATTTATCCCTGAGCTAAAAGCTATAAGATGATTGACAAAATATTAAGAAAACTGAAAACTGGGTTAAATATAAACTCTCTTGCTATTAGGGATATAGTCTCTCCTCAGCATGCACTGGCAACTCCCATTCACAGGCAGCAAAGAGGAGAGAATAATTCTCCAAAGGGTTTTTTTTTTTTAAAGGCTAAAAACCTTTCATAGCTATAAGGCACATGCAACGAAATGCCTTTGTTTCTAAGTAGAGGCAGATGCTGGTAACACCTTCCCTGAGTCTTGGGAATCTTCTCATGCTACCTTAAGGCCTTCTCCACTTTTCCATGAGTTCCCCTGGTGTGTTTTTAATTGATGCTCTATGCTCCGGCGGAATTAAACAATACAGGTGGGACCTGCCGGTGCAGCACGACAAACTTTTATTTTGATAATTGTTGCCAATTTTATTAATATCAAAGTTTGCCCTTTGTGAAAGCACATTAGTCTCAGGTTTTGATTGCCACTACCATTCACGCTTTTTCCCTGGGTGTCACAGAGGTGGGATTCCCCCCCCCCCCACCACCAGTTACATCCTCTAAAAAAAGTGAATGGGAAATGTGGGAAGAATAATGCCAGGGATGCTGTGAAGTGAGGTGCCCTTTCTGTAAGATCCGGGTTATATTGAAGTGAAAATGTCCTTCTTGTAAAGTTCAGTTTGGGAGGAAGTGAGAAATCATTTGAGGCTGGACAAGTCAGAGAACTGCCCACAGAGGAATAAAACCAACAGATTTTGATGCCAGGGTAAAAAGTAACTGCTCAGGGACCCAATCCTGAGCTGCCCCTGCGCCCAGGGCAGCAGTGGTGCAGAAATGGCTGCTGCTGCATCCAGTGGATGCTGGTAGCCACCAGCAGCTTCCAACATCTTTTCGGGGGAAGGGGACATTCATTCCCTTCCCCTGGAAAAAGTCCCACAATGGGCTACTCAACTCTGCGCTGGCTATTTAGGCCGTGAGGCCTGACACAGGGCTTTGGATCCTGCCAGTCCCACCCCCTCCTGCCCCACTCCCATCTCTCGCTCCGCCTTCCCTACACTCTCTCCCCACCCTGGAACGCCTCTCCCCACTCCTCCACTCACTGTTCCACTGCCTGGCACTCGCCTGGAGTGCTGGGCGGAGGTCCTCTGTCCTCCAAACAGTGCTGGCTCACGCTGAACCAACTCCGGCACTTGACCGGCGCTGTCTCTTGCAGGCATACCTTACGGCACATTTGTGATAGTGCTCCCCAGTGGTGGGCCAGTTTGAGCCTCTCAGGATCAGGCTGTAAAAGGGAGTAACCCACCAGGTACCCTGTTATCTGATAAGCACAGAGGTTGTAAGGACAGTGACCAGGTGCTGACAATTTGGAGATATGCCAGATACCGGAGAATTAGAGGCTACACGCAGTAGTAGTGTAGTCGCGATGGAGGTGGCAGATCATGACTCAGCAGAATTATGCCTATTGATTGGCTAGCATTAGCTGGGCGCATGAGCCTATAAGGGTGTGGTTCATAGACTGCTGTGGGATGCTTTGCCTGCTTGAACACTGACCCTGCACAGTGGGATTCTGAGAACTGAATCATATTGTAAGTAGTTGCTCTTTTTATGTTTGTTTGTTTTCTGCTGCCTTAAATGTATGTATCTCAGTCACTGAATGGAACCCTCCTTTTGGAGCCCCAGCTTGTGGGTGGAGGGATTTCCTCTTACCTCTCAACACAGAAAAGTTTTAATAAACTTTTGAAGTAAATTGCATGACTAAGGGCCTGATTCTATGGTTGCCCTATGCTGCTGGAACTTGCATTCAGGCAGCACAGGGTGCTTTCTGGTGGTGCAAAAGCTGGTCCACTGACATGTGTGGTGTGGGTAGGGAGGACAAGGGGCAGGGGGGCATAAGAGGGAGGATCTTGGCAATACAAATGTGCACCAGTTCCTATCCCCTCTTTCCCAGACCACTCTGCATATTTCTCTCTTTGGTCATATACCAGCAAAATGACTGGCAGGGGTTCAAGGACATTCATAGGCAAGCAGGTCAGCCTACTAGGGCAGTGGTTCTCAAACTTTTAGTATCAAGACCCACTTTTTAGAATGAGAATCTGTCAGAACCCACCGGAAAGTAATGTCATGACCAGAAGTGACATCACCAAGAAGGAAAAATTTTTAACAATCCTAGGCTGAAATCCTACCCACACTTATCCAGGAGTAAGCCCCATTGACTGACGTTGTTAAAAGAATATACATAGTAGAGCTATAATTTCACCAGATACAGTCACGTACCATGGCAGCATCAAGTCTAATATATTAAAAAGAAAATATTGAAATGAATGGAGACCCACCTGAAATTGGCTTGTGACCCACCTAGTGGGTCCTGACCCACAGATTGAGAAATACTGTACTAGGGAATAAGTAAGAAAACATTTTCTTCCTGCTGGCCCGCAATAGTCCCCCTCCCCCACCATTAGAAGCAGCACACACTCCATCAATGTGGCTGCTTCAGTGTCAATGGTGAGGGACAGGATTGGGCAGTAAGGCTGCAATCTTAGCTGCACTTACATGAGAGTAAGCTCCATTGACTGTTATGGGAATTACTTCTCAGTAGATAAGCATTGGATTGGGCTCTGTGGTTGGCTTATAGCCCACACTTCCCTGTGAGTAAGCCCCATTGATTCTAATGCAACTTACTTCTAAGTAGACAAGCATAGGATTGGGCTGTTAGGGTGCAGTCCCAACTAACTTTCCCATAGTGAGGTAAGGGCAATGCAGCTCCAAGTTAAGGGAACAAACAGTCCCTTCCCTGGAGGGGTCCTCTGTGACTGCCACCCAACTGCAGGATACAGCTCACTGCCCATTGGCACAGCTATGTCAGTGCTGGAAAGTTGGTTAGGATTTGGGCTTTAATCTGTGAATTCATGTGGCAGCTCCATTGCAAATACAGCCATAAGGCCATAGATTTGATTTTTGCTGGGGATTGTGCCCATTTTGATATCTCTATCCCACCATCACTGGCAAAAGAAGCAGAGCAGGTTGTCTTCTGTTTTCTGGTGCAGAAGAGAAAGTTGAGGAAAGGGTCTTTTGGCCAACCGCTTAGGGTTTCTGTTATCTTTGGGTTCTATTGTCCTGTGCCATATGGGCAAGCCAAGGATATCCTTGGGTCCTAATAACCTATTGTCAGCCTTTCTTCAGCCTGGGTGCCCCTCCCATAGTCTCAGACAGGAGCAAACACTCATCCTCACCCCGACAATGGTGCTGTCATTTCTCTTCGCCCATATGGGCGAGCCAAGCATTTCATCTCCCCTCCCCTGCCTTGTTTCCTAGCATATGCCACCGGCCACAACATGGTGACAGAACGGAATTCTGAATAGCATCATCGTGCATAGTACGTAGCCCCGAAACCCTGTTACTGAAATGTCATGTCACATGCCATTGATTTTAAAGCAGCAACTCCCATTGAAATCAATTCGAAGCTTTGCGTAAGAAGAGGTGGTATATGAAAAAAGGGATAATTGTGCATCTTGCACTTTATAATATTTTCCCGTTTCTGCTGAAAGCTGTACACTCAAAGCCTCTCTTCCTTTAAATGTTGAAGGTCAAGGAGTGAAGTCCTAATTTTCGACTCTCTGTTTTAGCTTGCTCGGTGTATTAAAGATAAATACCTTTGTGGCAGTCTCTGAAAGGAGAATGCTTTTAATATTTTTTTTTCTTACCTCTACACTTATTGCACATTCAGAGTTGCATGACAGTTTCCTCTACCCTAATGAGACCCACAGTTGGACTTGAGACATTATTAGAGAGAGATCTTGCTCTGAACTGGTCAGACAGCATATTATTAGAAAGTAAAGAACATACTCTGTGTGTGCATGTTTTCCACATGGCCAGTAAACAAAAGGCCAGCCTCAGCGCACAGCCTTTTGAAGTGGAAAACTTGAAACCTTTCAGTCGATTGTGGTTTATAATCAGCAAACATACATGAATAATATAAAAGCCGTGAGCTCCCTAAACACTCCAAGCGCTTCCAAACATGTAGATTTTTTACCTGCCGACCTTTAGTTGAAAGGTGAACTGGAAAGGTTTTGTAAAGCGTGTCTTTTTTTAAATGCGCCTTTCGTTTTCTTTCAGTAATGTGTAAAGAACTTCGGAAATGGTGGAAACATTTATCATTGCACCTATGAAATTGTGCCTTTCACAAAGGTTGGCAGATGAATCGGGTATTTCTTGCAGATTTCCAGTCTTAATTAAGGAGAGCAGAGACATGAAACTGCAACAAAGCCCACCCCCCTTTCTGAAACCAATATGATAATTGGTTGTCAGCATTAAATGTTATAAAACAGTTGAATTTGTGTTTCACTTCCAACTCTTTAATCTAGTGGTTCCCAAACAGCGAGCCGTGGCTCCCTGGGGAACTGTGGAAATCAGCCAGAGGAGCTGTGGAATCCTCATGAAAAACCTGCTGCCCTATACAATGTATAGGATTGTAGCCCTAATGGGGAACCATGGCCCAGTAGGTCAAGGAAACCACCAGCTGAAAAAGTTTTGGGAATCACTGCTTTAATCTAAATGGCTTGGAAAACATCAATGAAGAGTGATCAAAAATCACTAGAAAAGAGACTTCTAATTCTATAAAGTTGACTTGACCACATAAGTACATTTAAGCCCCAATTCTACCCTTTTCTTCCCCCCTCCACTGATAAAGCTATGCTGCTGAAGGGGGTGGGGCAATCCCACTGGTCTCCTCTGGGTAAAGGAACAGTTACCCTTACCCAGGGATAAGGCCTCCTCTGGGTCCCCAAGGTCTCTTCTGGATAAGGGAATATTGTTCTGTTACCAGGGATAAGACTTTGGTGCCAGAATGGGTCTACTCGTACCTATGTCAGTAATTTAGTTGGCACAAGTCTGAGTGAACTTGGGAAGGTGGATTGGTTCCTGGAAGGGCAATAGGATGTAGTACCACTGCCACCGATAGTACTCCCTTTCAGCCCTCATTCTGCCCCCGTTCTGCCCTGTCCCCTCCCTGTTTCTCCCCCTCCCCACCTCCCTCCTGCCCCTGTGCTGATTTACTGGCACTGGGGGATATGACAGATCCACTAGCAGGCCATTGTCACTGCATACCATGTGGTGGTGGCCTGGCAGCTCCCGAAGACATTTTACAACAACTGTCTAGGACCTGACGCTGTCGGAGCGCTAGTTTCAGTGGTGTAAGGCCTGTATAGGATTGTGCTGTTAGGCTGCAGTTCCACACTTTCTCACCTGGGGGTGAGTAGGGGACAGGTGGGGCTTACTTCCATGTAGATATGCACAGGATTGTGCTGTTTATTATTTTTTAATTGAATTTGAGATTATTGACTGAAGCTGCCTAATGTGGATGGAATTCAGTATCTGGGGCAACTTTCCTGTCTTAGCAAGAACTTTGTTTCCCAGTCTGGCAGCACAGGAAATCAATGGAGGCTGGATTATGACCCCAGGCCTACCAGTTATTCTGCTACTCAGGTGGCTCCTAAGGTGAAATGCCACTGTGAAGTGCCCTAAGCATGTGATCTCTTGTGGCACGGGGGCTCCACTGTGTCATCTGCTGGGGCTTCCTCCTCTACTTCAGTGGAACAAGTAGCTACATGTGTGCAAGTGGAAGATTACTTGTGCAAGAACTTTCACTCTAGGTCTCTCCACGAGAGTGATAGTGGGCAGTAGGGTAGCTTCAGGGGTGATAGCACGGTGAGGATTGCAGCCATAATGTGACAGCAACTTTGTTGCCATCACTGCCCAGTATGGCTCCAGTGGGGAGTGGGAGGGACCGGTAACACAGCGCATTGCTGCACCTGCAATACTTATTGCGCCACCACCCCTGTAGCTACCCTATTGATAATGGACTTTTTTCAAAATGTAATTATCAGACTTTGTATTAATGGGGGATGCATTTTATGGGAATTTTGTCCAGGAAGAAGGATGATTCTGCGTGAATTTTAAAAACAGGTTCTGTGTTCCTTTGCAATAAAGTTGTACTTTTGAAGCTTAAACAGGCAACTTTTGGTCTCATTTCCTCCTTGAGTTGAACAATAGCTTAAGATTCAATTGTTCATCATCTTTTTCCAATAGTTCCCTCCCTCTCAGCACACACACACACACACACACACACACACACTCTTAATTTCCCTGTTTCTTTGCTTGGCATTTTAACCCGTCATCTTTTAGGCATAAAAGTCAGGGCTGTTAAACTCTGAGATGGTATCCTGGGATTCCTTGATCAGAATTTTCTCTGCAGTGTAACTTCTCATCCAGAACTGACATTACCTTCTAGTCAACAGTGTCAATATTAGGAATGGTATGAGAAGTCTCATCTTGTGGACAAAATAGTTCTCCATATGCATGCCTGGAATCGCTGCTTCTTTAGCTTTGCATGGCTGCCTATTTTGTGGTTATCACTTTCTTGGCTAGAATAGAATGATGGAAGCAAAGTAAGAAAGGGTGTTTTTTTCCCCACCTGTATGGGTTACAGAAATCAGATATATGAGATAAAATCCAGGCAGCCCAGTCCTTAGTTTCTGGGGGAGGGCTGCTGAACAGCAGGATCAGAGCGGCTACTGCTGTATCCAGTGGGTGCCGGAAAGCAGCTGGATGCCTCCTCGGGGGAAGGGGTCTTCCTCCAGGGAAAGTCCCAAGCCCCATAATGGGGCTTCTCAAGTCTGCGAACTCAAGATTTGAGTTCAGGATACAGCGGAGCAGAACATCAGAACTGTGCTATCTATCACTCTTAAATGTATGTTATATGTTTGTATTATTTGTATTGTGTGATGTCTGTGTGTGTTAATTAAAAAAAATAATAAAAATTTTAAAAAAGAACTGTGCTATTTATATTGCAGTGGCACTTATGGTGTTCGATTAGGAAATCCAAGCACCCCTTACCTATTGGACTACTCATTACCTATCAAACAGAGGGGCTTCTTTCTCCCATGTAACAGTGAAAGGTCTATCCAGGCCCGTAGTCAGGTTTCTAGAGGTGGGGATGACGACTATTTTTTCAAGGGGGGCAATGATGTCAGGTATCTATACTGGTGGGCAAAATGAAAGGATAAGTCTGGAGAAACATCAAATACCTGAAACTCCCCCAAATTTCATGAAAAGAAAATAATTTGGGTTTGTTTTTTTAAAGATGCATTCATTAGCTGAAAAGCAATGTAACAATAATTTGCATAGAGTAAATGCATCTCTGCATGCAATGTAAAATGTATTGCCTACATAGAAATAACATGCAACATATCCTTTCGTTTACACACCAGTGCAATACACAGGCCTGCAACCCTGCAGAAGTAAAACATTTGACTGATGCAGGTAGTATTTACTTGTATTGAAAGTGCCTATTTAATACCTATCTAGCGCCTAACACCTATATAGCGCCTATCTAGTGCACCTACATGCCTATCTAGTGCCTATGCAACACCTATATAGCACCTATCTAACACCTATATAACACCTATCTAGTGCCTATCTAGCACCTATCTACTTGTATTGAAGGTGCCTATTTAACACCTATATACCATATATCTAACACCTATATAATGCCTATCTAGTGCCTATGCAACCCCTATCTAGCACCTATATAGTGCCTATCTAGCACCTATCTAACACCTATATAGTGCCTATGTAACACCTATATAGCGCCTATCTAGCACCTAACATGTATATTGCACCTATCTAGCGCACCTATATAACACCTATCTAGTGCCTATGCAACACCTATCTAGCACCTATCTAGCGCCTATCTAGAACCTACATAACACCTATTTAACGCCTATGTGGTGCCTATTTAGCACCTATCTAGCGCCTATCTAGTGCCTATTTAACACCTACATAACGCCTGTTTAATGCCTATATAATGCCTATATAGCATCTATTTAAGACCTGTATAGAGCCTATCTAGCACCTATTTAACGCCTAGCGCCTATATAGTGCCTATCTAGCACCTATATAGCACCTATCTAACATCTATATAGCGTCTATACAGTGCCTTTCTAACACCTATATAGCGCCTATCTAACATCTATATAGTGCCTGTCTAACACCTATCTATCATCTATATTACGCTAGATAGTGCCTATCTAGCATCTATATAACATTTGTCGATGACACATTGCTGATGCATTGATACATATTAAATTTATTTACATTACATAAAAGCAAGAGGAAAGATATGCTAGTCAAATACAGTAATGTCAATGGAACACTAGTATTTTTTTACAATATTCATTACTTTTAAAAACTATCTGAACTGTTATCAGTCTCCTGACTTGCCCGTATTAACCCATTTTTGCCTGGCCCACAGGTATACTCATTTGATCCCTGTTGTATATATGCAACATTGGGTAAAAATAGTTTAAATCAAGGTTTATCAAATGGTACTAAAAATTTTATTCCTTTGGAGTATGTCTTGCAGGACAGTCTGTATACTCTTGTAAGTCTATACTGGCAGAAGACAATGTGGGAGCCAGCATAGGAAACTTTCAGGTGGACCCACCTAGTTAGAGGACAACCAGATGAGCAAGCACGAAGGGATAGAAAAATATCTCTGTATCAGTCACTCTCCAAGGTTGCAAGAATGGAACTTGGGATCTTCTACATGCTTTACCACTCAGTACTTGCATTGCCATTTTTAGAGTTGACTGAGATGTTTATATGATGGTGACTCCAACATTAGCAATCTTATGTATACAGGCCTGTGTTGCTTAAAAAACATTAGCTTAATAATAAACCGCATATAGGATGGTGGTCAAAGCACAACAAAGATGCTCTTAAAGAGGCAATCAAGTCTCCCATAGCCTGCAGCAGAGTGTCTGTTTACACAACAAAGAGGTTCTTAATGCAAAGAAGAGACAATCTGCCTCCAGTGGCCTGTGCAGCCAGCTAGTGTCTGGCAGGGAGTATCTGTTTACACAACAAAGGCACTAGATTGGGCTGAATGTTTGCTTAATGACCTAATCATTTAACAACAGGAATAGGAGAATGTATGAAAAAGATAATCCCTTTCTAAGGATTGCATCTGGGTGCCCAGCATCCACAAGCAGGGCTGGCCTGCCAATTTAACTGATATGACCAAATTGGGCTCTGTGCTTTAGGAGACCCCTGCGTGGGGGTGGTGAGCGGATCTTCTGCAGCTGCAATCAGGATCTCAGTGTTTAGAAGGGCAGAGTGGCAGAGTGGAGTGTCTGCTCCTGTGGGCCCATCTGCCCCTTTATCCATTTGGCCCAAAATGGGCCTCCCAGAAGTAGTTGGTGGTGACATCACCATGTCACCAACAACAATTTCCTGGTACTTTGCATACAACGCTATCGGTGCGCGGCCCGCGGCTGCTGCAGTCGCTGAGGCTGCATGATGTGTGGAGGAGCCGTGGTGAGGGGAGACCCATGAATGGTCTGCATTGGGCCCTACCATCCTTGTCCACAGGGCCAACTAAAGTAGTCACTGTAGGTAGCAGATAGGCCAAGGGGCACCTATCTCCATCTACCCATTTCCCTCCACTGCTCCTACACCTGAAATTCTCAGGGTCCCCAAAGGAAGAAGGGAACAGAGCAGTAGAGGGAGTGTGTCATCGTCCTCTTCTGCTCCATTATGCCTCTTATTTTTTTCCAATGCAGAGAGTGAGAGGAACAGTGGCTGGCCCAGGATCAGGTAAGGAGGGGAGCATTTGTCATGTTTTCTCGGGTGCCAGGAGATCTTGGACCAGGATACACCCTGATCCTCCATCCTTGTCTGCACATGCATTCTTAATGCCATCACTGCAAAGGAGTAACACTGTGGGGGGGGGGGGTTTACAGATCTTTAGGGCCTGCCTTTTGCTTTCTTCACTGAAGCGATGAAGGTCTTGGTGTCGTGCTTTTCCTTCCTCACCACACCCCCTGCCCTTCCCAGTCAGTGGCATAAAGCAAAACCGACGGTGGGGAGCAGAAAAAAAAAAGGAAAAACAAACTGCTCAGAGATAAAGAGGAAAGTAAATATAATTCCATTTTATTTATTCATTAATGTTGGTGTACTGCCTTAATCCTTTTGATTAATTCACACCACATCTCTGTCGGGGTGGTGATTGCTCAACACAGTTCTGTGTGGTGATGTGTGCTGACTTTTGAATATTAAAGAACAACATGGATTTAGGGATGCCTGGGCAACCACAGCCTGTACATTTCAAATGTGGTTGTAGTGCTGTGAATGTTTATAATTACCACACTGAAATTATAATGTTACCTTTGAAAGTGGGCATCTTACGACGAGTGAATATTATCACTGCTACAATGTAACACTTACTATTCTGGTCACAAGCCATTTTTCATTCAGCACCTTCTCGACAAACTCAGCCGACTTTAATGCAATTTCTTCCTCCTTACATGAAAGGAAGTAATCCTCGTCTCTTGTTTCCTGATCCCCCTCCCCTTTCCCCAACCAGCAGTTAGGAACCTTTCCCACCTTCCTTTTATGACTTTTTTTTTCCCCCAGCTAGCACATCTTCCAAGATGCTCAGGGTGGCATTCATGAGGTTATCCCATTTTATTCTCACAACAACCCTGTGAGGTAGGTCAGCAGTCATCTGAACTTCATGGCTGAGCAGGGGTTTGGACGCTAGGCTCCCTGTTCCAAACAGGACGGTTGTGGTTATGGCACCTGGCCTAGATGACACCTATCTGGGTGAGATACAGGAAGCTGGATTAAATGGGCCTTTGACCTGATCCAGCAGGGCTCTTTTTATGTTCTTACAATATGTTCTTAAGCACAAGGTTTTATTCATGCTATAGCACAGGATATTTGATGGACGGAGAGGGCAGATAGGGGGCATGGTTGGCAGACTGGGCCTCAGAAAGGGACAGGATTGGCAACAGTGGTTCACACCATATCCTATCTACCGTCCTGGGCCATATCCATCACCACAATGCAGCATGGACTTGCACCAGTGATTTAGTAGGTGCAGATCTGAGATGCCCCATTGCAGCAGCTGGGGCTTTCCCTGGGGCAAATAGATGAATGTCCCCTTACCGCAAGGAGCCCACCAGGGTTCCACCAACCCCTTTGGATGCAGTAGGGTCTGTGCTGGCACCACTGCATTGGCCTGGAGGAGGTTGGATAAGGTGGGGCTGCCCGGGTCCAACCCATTGGGCTTCCAGTTGCAGCCCTGTAAAGCTGAAGGTTATAGAAGTTAATGGGTTGTGTCCTCACTTGCTGCACTCTTGCCTGTGCCACTGCTGTGCAAATTCAATGCGCTTTGCACATAGTCATAAAAGAATAGCTACGCAATGGTTGGCAACCTTCAGTCTCGAAAGACTATGGTATAAGCCTACAGCACCAGGTATTCCCGGGCGGTCTCCCATCCAAATACTAACCAGGCCTGACCCTGCTTAGCTTCTAAGATCAGACAAGATCGGGAATGTGCAGGATAACAGTTGCAGCACTGTCATTAAGCAATTTGAGTGTTATCACAAGCTTCACTTCCTTAAAAAGAAAATTAATATCCTTTTCCCAACTCTGGTTGACATCCAGAGTAACGCTTCCATTGATGGAAATGCAGTCTCCCTCTGAGAAGGATCATTTTGGTAGCACAGTGAGGTCTTTGCTTAACCTTCTGCTCTTGGAAGGAGCTTCTGTTCACGAATGAAAACATGACTTGGACACCACTCCCAGGCTACACATCCCTTTGCCAATAACCTTTGAGTGGAAAAAGGAAAAGTACTCCTTGAAAAATAATTCATTTGAAACCACATCAGGCCACTTCTTAGTCTTTTCCTCTTGTATGTTCCCCTTGGTATACCAACTAGCACTTTGGGCACCAGGAGCCCAAATGGTGCCCAAATGGAGGGTGCATGTTGCTCATAGAGGAGGCATCCATTGGCAATTGGACTCAGCTACACCGTCTGGCACCCGGGGGCACAATTTTTTTTTAACACCCATCCCCCCAGGCCTCAGAAAGCCTTGGAAAGGAATTTCCAATTTACTGCAGAAAACGGAAGTGCCTTTCTAAGGAGGCCTTCTGAGGGGAGGGAAGAGCGTGCATGGCCTCATCAAGCCTCCAAAGGCCACCTTTTGCCTTGAGTCCACCATTGGGGGTGCAGGTTGGCACCCCCTCAGGGTGTGGTACCTAGGCAATGCTGCCCACTTCCCCCCCCTTAGGTACGCCGCTGACTGGAGCTCCTGATGCAACTAATCAGGATGCCACCTCTTCTATCTGTTGCGCACCTTCAACTCAAGGGCAAAGGACAAGAGTTTTTATTCTTTTCATCCTCCTTTGTTCTCTATAGGAGATATTTGTGCCTTTTGTTTGTTTGTCCTTTGGCCATCCAGTTTATTTCAAAATATGAATTATTTGTAATGTCTGCTGTGAGGAGAAAAGAAAGCTGGCACTGCCTTATATAGGCAGTCCCAGGCCTCTGCCGTGCAGAGTATGAGGGAACCACAGTTGCAGGTTGCAAAACCGAGAGCTGGAAAGCTCTTTGAATCCTTTTTTGCTTTTAAACTAGCATGTCTCATTTGGCTTCCTCTGACAAGGGAGCCAACTATAAAGGTAACTTCTGTGGCGAACTTCACAGGTTTGAACTCAAATACTGAGTGCTGCAATCTAGTTATCTTACTGTGGTATTCGCTGTCCTGGTTGATCTTCCCTTGGCTTCTGCTGTGGGCTTTCCCAGTGGGCTTTGGAAGAATGTGTTGATCTATTTTTGAGGGTTAGGGTTGTAGGTACTTTCCTTCCTCTAGCTATTTATCATGGGCTTCCTCACAATATTTCTTTACTGACCAGTAAATTATCATGCATATATCTTCACACATGGTAACATTGTCCTCACTGTTTTTGGTCACATCCAAGCCCTGCTTTCTATGCAGGCTGAATTTACTATTACACAAAAGGCAGCTGCTTTGCAAGGCCTTTTGTGTACTTTTGTGAACTGGCTCTTGGGGCCAGTTCACATCATGACGCAGCGTGGCACACCTCCCCCCATGCGTGCCTATGTGGTCACCCCCTCTCCAGCGCACCTGCAGCCCTCGCCTCCAAAAACAACTTCATTTGGAGCCGTACGAAGATGAAGGATGAGAGGGAGGGCCACGTTTGTGGTGTTAGCTGTGTGAGCAAGGTAAACACGGTTACCCCCCCTCAGTAGAGATGGTGAAAACAGCAACTCTGATGCTGGGTGGAAGGGGGAAGCATTGCCCCAGGTACCACACCTTGAGGGGGTGCCAACTTGCACTCCCAATGGTGGACCCGAGGCAAAAATATATGCCCCCAGCCTGCCCTCAGGTATGCCACTGACAAAAGGAACACAACGTAGACCACCTGCTATTTGCCATGTATCAGAAGATATCATAAGGTTGAGCAGCTTGCTGGCCATTTTCTTCCTCAACTTTTCTGACCACTTGCTCTGTACCTGCAATCCTTTCACTTACCTTCACTTTCCTTGCCCCATTCTCTTCTTCCTTGTCTCTCCCTCTTCTGTAGGAGTTCCATGGGATTTGCTATTTCACTACCCATTTATTTTTATCCTCTGTTGCATTGAAAATTCCCATACTACTCCTGATGCTTAACCATCTTTTGGGGAGGGACCAGGAATAGGGAAGACAGGGACTCTTGGGCTGTGGCCTCCAAGTTATAGGAATTTCCTCCCTGAGTTTTTTTGGGACACATGATTGAAACTTCTGTATTCAAACAGGCACCTCACATTGTCTACTGCAGCATTTTTCAAACTGTAAGTCGGGCCCCAATAGGTGAGTTGTGAGCCAATTTCAGGTGGGTCCCCATTCATTTCAATGTGTATTTTATTTTTAATACGTTAGACTTGATGCTACCATGCCATGGGACTGCATTTAGGGAAATGTGACAGATTCGTTCTTTGAACAGGCTACTACGCATATATTTTTAACAATGATAGTCAATGGGGCTTACTTCTGGGTAAGTATGGATAGGACTGCAGCCTTTGAGATGCCTGGGGAATTTTTTTTATTTTTTATTTTAGACAGATCAGCAACTGCTTGGCAGGATTAAGAGCATTCTTTATTTTAAACAAATTTTTAAGCTTATGCTTATGGTAAACTTTTAATTTATTTAAATTAATTAGATTTGATTTCATCATCTTGGGGTGCTACACATTTTCCTGCTTGTTGATGTCACTTCCAGCCATGACATCCCTTCCAGGTTAATGACATCGCATCAAATAAATAAATAATGTTAATGGGGGTGACACTAACCCTGGTGATGCCACTGCATTTAGGCTATGTGTATGATATTGTCATTTATTCTGTATGGTCTGGCACGGGAAGAGTTTCATCATGGGGTGACGCAATGAGCTCTCACACCGAGTGACAAAAACCCTTGTGACGTCTCTGAGGGACACTATCTTGGAGTTATCCTTGCTTTCTGCCTTTCTTTCTCCTATGGTCTGTTTCCTGCTTTCCCGGATGATCTATTTTCTTGCTATATCTGATTCAGAATGCCAGGTCTAAGTTGATCTTCTCCTTATTCAGTGTAATTGATCAGTCTCTCTTTCGGTTATTACACTGGTCAACTCTCACTCCTTTTCTCAGCTGCAAGTTGTAAATCTTTATGATATTTTTTTTTTAAAGCTCATAACCTAATGCTTTTGAAAGCTCCGACACAAACAACAGTGTGTTTGTACGTGCATGTTCATCTCTCAGTGGCCGCAAGACAAACGGGCGATTTACATGTGCTAAACAGCTGTCTCAATGAAGGAATGCGAGATTCATCACCATCACATTGTGAATCTCCCTACTCCTGGCAGTGACTGCCAGGAATGTGGATTGGAGTTGGAGAAGCTGTTCCAAGGAATGCATAGAGAGGTGCTCCCTCCTTCCCTGGAGCTGCCTAGTCCCCTGTAGGCCTTCTTGGCCTGTTTAATAGTCTGAGAGTCATGAGTTTCATACACACACTACATTAAATGCAAGAATCTGTTCCAAAAAGTCAAAATTAGTCCTGGATTGACATAGCACACAGCCACTCCAGAGCTGATTTCACCCTGTGTGTATTTTGTTAATCACAAACCCATCTGTCATCCAGTTGCCATTTAGCTATTTTGGGACCTGTCAAAGCCTCCTAAAATTCATTATCCTTTTCATGATCTAACTCAATATGCAGAATGGCTTCCTCAAATGGCTGGGGGTAGATCGAAATAAGTGGATAGTTAGACGTTTGAATAAAGGGAACTGTTATTTCCCTGGGGTTCCACTGAATATGCATAGGTACAGGGGAGATCTGTATTGAGTTTAGAAACTCGGAGGTTGGGATATCCAACTTTAGAATGTTGGAATTTGATTTACATATAGAAAAAAAAAGTACAATAGTCACTAAGCTATAGCAGCCCTGGCATAGTAAAAGATGGAAAATATAGAATAATTGCATTTACCATATGACTTGGAGACATAAGATAATGATAAATATGAATACATTATGTAGGGCTAGGCATTATATGGTATTGAAATAAATGGGTCTACCTAGAGCAGGGATGGCCAAATAGCAGCCCCTGGGCTGGATATGAACCCTGAAGTGACTTTATCAGCCCTGGTGGCTCTACCAATTAAATCAAGGTGAAATTAAAATAAAGAAGAATTCTTCAGTTTCTCTTTGACCGAAAAGGAGCAGTGAAACAGCATACGAATTTAACAAGTATTTATCTCTCAAGGGAATCTTTCAGGAAACATGTTTATTCCAGAGTGCTTCAAATCAATGCCTGAGCACATGTACTCTATGCCGGTGAAGCTCTTATTGCTTATAGATAAAATTATTAAGTTTATTGGGGAGGCTGACATGGTTACAGAGTCCAGGAGAGGGTCGGACTAGGACAGAACATGGAGAAACGAAGTACAGGACTCTCTAACTTAGAGAATTCAGATCAACAAGAAACGGAGATCATCAGTTCTTTTCCTGTCAAAGATTTGCTACGGCAAATACATTGCTGTGTGTGTATGTATGTATGCAAACCAGAAGTGGCTTCCTAAAACTGCAAGTGGCTTATGGGAGGCTTCTGAGAGCCATTCTGAGGCCTGCAGAGAGCTGTAGAGAAGGTCACTGAGCAAGGACAGCCCTCCAGAGACTTCAGTAGGTAATGGGGTTTCTGGAATTTCTCCTGTTTGGAGTCAAACCAGCGCAAGGGCAGGCAGGAGGATCCAGATTGTAACCTGCTGTGCTTGGGCTTGTGACCCACTAGTGGGTCGCCACCCACACTTCGGGAAGCACTGATCTAGAGCATGAAATTTCATGTGATATTGATAGTGAACATCCTGACACAATGTGGGGCTATGAAGCTCACTATGACTCCCTCGAAATCAATGGGGCTTGAACAACAGCAGAGGAAAGTTCACATCACTTTCCTTGTTGGCTGTCTTCAAAACATTCAGATCAGAGACATGCAGTGGGTGCGGAAGGGGGTGAGGCTGAGTCTTCCCACCAGAGTTCTTTGAAAAGCACCACCACCACCTGAGGTGCACAAGCACTCACAACCCACATGTGGGAGCATGTGGGTTGTGAGGGCTTGTGCGCCTCACATGGTGGTGCCGCTTTTCGAAGGACTCTGGTGTGGAGGCTCTGCCTCACCTGCCCCCGCAGCCACCACACATCTCTGATGCTGTGTGGCATCAAAAACTCTTTGCTTCTCGGTGAGGACTGATGTGATGTTGAATTCATCACCCCATCCTCTGTTCACCTAGCAGGGCTATTTATATCTTGCCTTTCCTGCCCAATAGTTGGATCCCTCAGGGTGGCTTGCCATATAATCAAAAGATAATAAATGCAAAGTAAGACTGAAATACAAAGTGCAAGAACTGTGAAATGACAATAAAGAATAGTGCAAGAAAAACACTAAAACAAAAATATGGAATACGACCGCACAACTCAAAAGCAACTAAGAAGGGAAGGCCTGGCAGAAATGGAAAGCCTTCAGTCCTTGTTGCAAATCTATGTATGCTTACCTGGGAGCAAGTCCCATTGACTTACTTCTGAACAAACATGCATAGGATTGCAATATAACAGACTCCCTAACCCAGTGGTTCCCAAATTTTGAATTGTGGCTCCCTGCAAAAACCAGCCAGGGGAGCCACAAAATCCCCTGTGGAAAGTGGAAAAACCCACTGCCCTATACCATGTATAGGATTTTAACCCTAATTGGGAGCCGTGGCCAATGGCCCAGTAGGTCAAGGGAGCTGCCAATTGAAAAAGTTTGGGAACCACTGCCCTAAACATTAAACACAGTGGTTGCCCTTGAGTGGAGCGTTATCATCAAATTCTTCTGCTCTATCGTTCATCAATGGGGGCCATTTGCTGAGGATCTATTTGCCATCAGCTACAATACCAAGTGCTGGACGTTTTGCAGCCAAGCCTGACACGATCCTTGTTCCATAAGAGATGAATTCCTGGACCCTTTGGAAGGACCCCTGCTTGATGCATTTCTCCCCTTCAAGGCTGGCTCTGTGCATGTGCAGAAGTCCACTCCATGTGTTTGCACGGATGACCACTCCAAGAAGTACTATTATAATTACAGGTACGCATACACAACCTTGCTCTTGTAAATGTTACCTCTTTTTTCACGTTTAAATTGATGTCAAGGTATGCAATTTAAGACTGAAAAGTAGAGCATGGGGGGAGTTCCTTTAACCTGGAGCATCAGATGTTTTCATACCATTGGCATTTTTGCACACACATAAAAAACCTATGTTTTGAATGAAAATCTGGTTTAATGCATGGAATTTAACTTTCTTTGTTTTTTTATTCTTCTTGCAATTAGTAGCAAGGAAAAAAAAGAAAGAAAAGAAGAGGAGAAAAGCCAGAGTGGAATTATTTTTAGTTCTAACAAAGTTATATGCACCACAAAGCACAGATGCATACTTTAATAAATGCGACACTGTAACTTTAACAAGGGCTACATTTGTCTTTAAGTCCACATGATAGTGAAGGCTTAATATGAAGAACTTTTGTCTAGCACAAGTGATTTGAAGATGTTTTGCTCCATGCATGTGAACCCAGCAGGTGATTCTTGCCTATCTTTGATGTCAAACAGCACAAAACTTCAGTGAGTAGTAGCTTCAGAAATGCAATAGACATAGCTGAGTCTTCATATGAAACTCATGCTTGAACTACATCAGAAGAACTGACATCTATTATGGTGTGCAAAGACAAGTGTTTGAAAAGGGATTCAAACAGAAGTGTCAGAATTTACAGTGCATAGTTTTATATAAGTTGATTTTTAACCAAGCATATCTCTATGAACTCGGCAGGATAGAAAAGAAATTTCAAAAGGCAGAGAAATTGTTGTCATCTAAGGGCAGGGAATGTTTTAATAGCTCAAGGAAGAACATTTCTGAAAGGTTATATGGTGATCCATTTACTTTGACTGAGTAATAAGGCTCATCATTGTGATGGGGAAGTTTTTTAACCCTTAGAACAATGGGAGATGTGGGGAAGCTGCTTTCTGATCCGTTCCAGAAGCTCAGGATAAATGAGACTGCAGTAGAAAGCCTTTTTGGTCATTTTCGTTCCAGGTAGTACACAATTGGCAGTGGAAAGGTGTGAATAAATTAAACATCGAATATCAGAGGGTTTGGATCTATCATCGAGTTTCTGGTTTCACTTCTATTAGCAGGAAAGGATTGGCTTGGGGGGGCAGAAGCGGTATATACATAGTTCAATTTAGCTCTCACCCCACTGAAGATGATCCATTCTCATCCATTTATGCACTTTCATTCTCTGTCCTAAATAAATGCATCCCCATGTGCATTCCGTGGCTATAAATTCTTTGTAAGGCATCATTTTGTTTGAAAACTCTGTCCTACAGTCTTACTCGCAACGGTGTCTCCAAGAGTGTCTCCGTATCAGAGACACTTAGGAGACAATCCTAAGGAGACGTATCAGATACAATCCTGATACAATCAGATACAATCCTGATAGGAGACGTATCAGAGACAATTAGGAGTCCTGTATCACCCTAATTGTTCTCCTCCAAATGCTGCTGCTTTTGTGAGCAGCTAAAAAATAAATAAATAACAGCATTTAAAAAGCAAACCTATTTGGCTGCGACATGGACACTTCCTGTCTTTCCCGCATGCCAAATCTCCTAGTCAGTCAAGAATGCGTAACCAGTTTTATTTTCAAAGCATTTCTTAATGAACAGCTCAGATAATGAAACTGACAAGCAGAATCTATTCTTCTAAAATCTTGAATTCGAAAACATGGTCCAGGTTTCGATTGAACTGATCAATTTAGATTTATTTCTTTTTCCCCCCGGAATGTTCTTTACTGCCCTTCCAACTCTTTTGCCCAGGGCAGTTCACAGGATAAAGCGCTTCATTATTTGACATAACTTCAGAATATCTTCATTGCTATTCAAACAGATTTTGAAAAACGACCTGTCCGAACTCTACTATTGTGTTGCCTTGCAAGGACGCCAGGGGCTGTCAAACAAATGTGTGTCTCATCAAAGAGCAAGAACTTTCAAAACTGCTTAAATATAAGCACTTTAAAAAAAAAAAATGGTGGTAGCTGAAGACACTGATTGGTGCCTTTCAAAGGCACCATTGTGGTTTGATGCACTGAGATACCAGACTGGTAAATAAGGCTCCAATCTATACATATTTATCTGGAAGTAAGAGCCCAATGCCATTTTTTTACCCTGCCGCAAAATGCAGCTGTACCAAAACAGGCTGAGCAGCATGCTATGGTGGGGGGACATTTGGGAGGCTTGGAAAGGGGAAGGGAAAATATTTTCCCTTACCCCTGGGTAAGCCCCTCAACCACCAATGGGTCTCCTCAAACCTGCACCAGCTTTTTTACTGGCACAAGACTGAGGAGACACAAAGGGTGTTTCAGCTGTCTGTGGAGGGGATAGCATCTGGTCCAGGTTGTTCATGCCAGCTGGCACCTCCTCCCAACATGCCGCTGGCCCTCCCCTAGTGAATCTAGATCCTCCTACCCCCATTCCACCTGTCTTGCCAATTTACCAGCAGTTGGTAGGGTGCAGCTCTTTGTGCTCCTAGATTGCTGCTTGCAATTCTGTGAAGCATGTAACATTAGAAGAAAGTTGCTTTGGTCTTGATGCTACTTACTTCTGATGAACATAGGATTGCGTTGTAAGTGCATGGCATTTGGCACAAAATACATGGCAGTGTTTCAACTTGTGCCTGTACCATGAGGCTAGGATGCACAATCACAAATATATTGGTGCTGTCTGGCTAGAAATAACTGCCATTAGCAGAAGTGGAGTAGATCTGAAATGCAACGTGTTATTTTAACTTTTTCTTTTCAAGATGCATTTTTTAGTCCAGATTCAGAAATAAATACAGCACGAATAAACTAAACAGTCATGAGAGCATCAATATTTTTTTTATATTGAGAATATTTATATACTGCTTTTCAACAAGAGTTGTTCACAAAGCAGTTTCACAAAATAAATCCAGAAGTGATTCCCTGCCCCAAAGGGCTTACAATCTAAAACGAGATGCAGAAGAGACACCAGCCACTGGAAGAGATGTCACGCTGGGGTGAAGAGGGTCAGTTGCTGTCCCCTGCTAAATATGACACCACTTTGGAAGGTGCCTCTTTGCCCAGTTAGCAGGGGTTAGTAAATAAATAATCCCTCATTGTCTCCCAGCTTTGTTGCTAGTAATAAATTACATTACAGTATACTATCAAAGCTGTTTGGAATGGGTTTTTGGAAAGGGTGCAATATGCGCTAAATATATGCTAAGTACATCAGATCATGCTGTGTATGTCAAATTGAGAAAAGGGGCAAGTAGGTAGGTCATGAGCAAAGAAAGAAATCTGCTATTGAAATCCTACCAAAATGTTTCAGAGTCATTGTTTTGAAATCTTCCAATACAGTGGTTCCCAAACTGTGAGCTGTGGCTAGGAGCCATGGAATTCTTGTGAAAGACGTATTATACAACGTATAGGATGGTAGCCCTAATGGGGAACTGCAGCCAGCGACTCAATAGGTCCAGAGAGCCACCAGTTGACAAAGTTTGGGAACTACTATTCTAATACATATGGTAAAAATAAAGTTGGCCTCATACAGGAATATATACATTGCTCTTTTCCACAAGGAACACTGGAAAAAAACTACTCATAGTTTTTGGCTTCACACCAAGAAGTCCACTCTCATGTGTCACCTCCATCAACACCTCATTAGGGCTATTTTGGTTGGATGGCAACATAAAGAGATCTTCTAAATGCACATCTGTCAAAGGGTTCAACAGATGTGATTGTTGTGAGCAGGCTCAGTGGCTTTGCAGTAGAGTTTGGCAGGATGTGCTCTAGACACTGTGTGTGATGTAATTTGGAATTAGGAAGTGACCAGGGCCATTGATAGTATCACTCCTGAGTATCCTCTGCCGGGTTGCAGAACCAAGCTTGCTCTCTGGTACCTCAAGGAGCTGCTGGCAATGAAACAACTGGGTAGATTACTCAATCGATTGCAGAGGAAAACTCACAATGAGTCTGACCAAGCACTAGCCCAGCAGTTCCTAAACTTAGCATGCTCATAGCATCCTTCTTTCATGGTGGCCTCTTCTCCCCAGCTTTCCCAGGCACTGCCATCTTAGATTGTGGGAGATCTCACAGGATTCTTGTGAGATCTCATGAGAATTGCAAAAGATCTTATGTGATCCAAGATGGTGGTGCCTGGACGAGCTAGGAAGAAGAGGTTACCAAGGACTTCCTGTTGTTCCCCGTGCATTTGAGAACACAGTTTGAGAACCACTGGTGTATTGGTCCAGGAGTTGTACCAGAAGTTGGAAGTTCCAGGTTCAAATCCTTGTTCAGCCTCAAAGGTTCCTGAGTGTCCTCGAGCCAGTCACTATTTCTCAGCCTCACCTACCTCACAGGGTTGTTGTGAGGACAAAAGGAGGGGAGTAACTATGTACACCACTCTGAGCTCCTTAAAGGAAGGACAGTAAAAAAAAATGTGAAAAATAAATCAGTAAATAACTTCTTAAAAATCTACGTAAAGCAGAGCTGCCTATCTTTGAAACAGGTACATTCCAGTCTGTGCATCATTTACAGGCCACATTCAAGACGTCTTTCTTCAATGCAGGCAACAAAAGGAACCTTAATTTTAAAACTTAAAAGATATAAAAATGACATCCCTCAAAAATTATACCGCATTGTTTTATTGGGTCATTTCATTGCTAGCAGACCACAGATTCGAGCTTTATTGAAGAGGGTAACATGTTTTAAGTGTCCATTAATGTATGCTTAATTAAAATGGAATGCCTATAAAAGTCCTTGTGACTGCCACATGAATAACAAAACAATTATATCAGTGTAATTGCAATGAATACTAAATGAATTAATAATGAAGGCATTCTTAGTCTCTCTCTCTCACACACACACGCACACACACTCTCATTCATGGGCATGATCACACACACACAAATTTAGCAAACAAAGCTAAGCCAGGCAGTTTAATCTAGTCATTGCCACATTGGTAGGGCTCCGTTACAGCATTAAATTTAAATGAATTTCTCAAGAGGAACGGAATGGTAATTTTGACTTAAAAGTACACAGTAGAGCATTTTGATACCAGCTTCAAAATAAAACCAGAACAATTTCCCCCCTGAACCTTTTTTACGGCACTGGAGAAAGTTTCCCCTAAAAGGATTGTATGTGCATAATAAAATGGCAAGGTAAAAAAGGAGGGGATAAAAATCACAGTTGGGAGGCCTTCTGTGAATTGTGAGTGGCTGGTTAGTTTTTCCGCAGACAGCCAAACAGGACTTTAAACAACCCAATGGTATGTGTCACAAAGGATCGCTTAAGGTGGTGGCTCAAGTTGCAAATGAGTCACAGTGGGGGGAGCCATTGTGACTCACCCAGAGGCGTTTTTAGAGTCACTCTAACTCGAGTCCAAGTCTTTCAAAAAGCAAGTCAATTCATGCAGAAAACATGAAGTTGCTGGTGGGGGCATGTGTGTGTTCTCATTTAACACTCCCCAGATGTTCCCATCCCATCTGCCATCAGCGATATGGTGAAGTCCTTCACTTCAACCACCCTCTTCTTTGATGAAGACAAAAGCTCTGCTGTTATTCGAGTGTAGCAGTGCAGAAAGTGATTGGTTCCTTATGAACCCCAGTGACAAAGCCCCGTGTCCTGACTGCCCCCACTTTCATCAGGTTTCCTCTCCCCCCGGCTTGTGCACCCTTCCCCTCTCCTTCCCTCCACCCAGCCCCCCACCTCCTAGAGCCAACCCATGATCCTCTCACCATCTGTTGCTGTTGCTGCTTGGAATGTGGCGTCTGGATTGTGCATGAAGTCTCTCTGGTCACCACAAAAGCAGTGGGAAAAAGTAAGCAAGCACCCACATGGTGAACTGGCAGGCCAAAAGACTCAAGTTAAAAAAACTCGAGTCCGGGAGTCAAAACTTGTTTTCAAGGAAGAAAGGAGTCAGTTCGAGGTTCAAAATACAAAAGTAACTCAAGTCTCTACAAGTTGCAAAAAATGTGTGTTTTTGCGACGAGTTTGAGTCATCCAAGTCTTGGTCCACCCCTGCAAAGAGGTATGTGAAGGCTCAGCCAATGTGGTTGGGAGGATACCAGTAGCACAGATGTGTAATGTTTGTATGAGAATAAGTCTACACAGGTTCCTGTTAAGACTGTGCAATTGGCAATGTTATATTTCCATGCCTGCAATTCAAATGAACCTTTGCCTTTGTTTCTTTCCTTCCTGGAATATATGGCACTCTTGCTGTGCAATTCTTTGCATGTCTACTTAGAAGCAAGCCTTTCTGAATTCAGTAGGACTTACTGCCAGGAAAGTGTATATAGGATTGTAGCCCTAAATAACTGAAAAACAAAACTGTAAACCTAAAGCTATGTCAGGTGCAAAAAGCATTTAACTGGTTTAGAAGACAGAAAAAAAATTAAGGTATAAGGAAATAGAAAGTGTCATTCCATTAAAACAATGCATTTATAGCACAAACAATAGGTGAAACCAATAATTCAAATACAAGTGGAAGAATAATCATTAATTCTGGATGTCCTTAAACAGTGGGGGAAATGGAACAGACACTATATTCTACTGTTTCATTTTTACACTTTTTGAATTGCATATATTTTTATTATGGATGCTGGTTTTTGCCTTTTTGTGGTCTATAATATCATAATATATTTGAATGAATGCTGTAGGTTGCCCTGGGTGCTCTGTTATATCTCAGGGTGAAGGGCGGCATAAACATTTATAAATTAAATCAATAAATAAAAATTACTCAGGAATGAATACTGCTTCTTTCTTGTAGGGGTCCACAAATTGTCTCCAGGATAGTTCATGCACCTGTGACTCATGATTAAAATGTAATTCTGTGGTGGCTGAGTGGACAGGTTTGCCAATGAGAAAAGAAAAATACAACACATGATCCACACACTTTTTTTTTTTTTAACTTCCACAATAATTGAAATTTTGGAGTATTGGTGGGTGTTGTTTACCTAGTAATATATGATTCATTTCATATGCATCTGGTACACGTGATAAGTTCTTTTTACAAATGTATTCTGTGACCTAATGGAAAGGTATTCTACTGTTTCTATAATTGTGTTTAAATATTTGGCTTTTCTACTGTACTTTTCTACAAACAGATTGCCCTTTTTGGGACTATACTTTAACAGGCCACTCTTATGCTTGCTGGCGCCAAGGGCTACAGTGGCGCCAGAATGGGAACCACTGGATCCTATGGGCACTGGGCTAGTGCTCAAAGTCTCCTAAGGGTAAGGGAGTGTTAGCTCCCTTACCACGGGTAACACCGCCATAGTGCCAATGAGTCTCCTTGGATCTGTGCTTGCTTTTGAGTGGGAGGCACATGTCAGGCTGCGCAGGCTCGGAGGGATCATAGGATATGGCAGCAGAGCCTGGTGCAATCTCTGCCCCCCCCCAGACTCAATCTTCCTCTCCCCACCCAGTTCTACCCTCTCCCACCTTCCCTTGCCCTCAACCCACCCTGAAAAGCCGCACTGCCTCCTGGTGGTGCCATTTACCATTGGCAGCCATGTTGAGTCATCTTCCAGGCACTGAGGTCTAGCACTGGTGCTCTTTTCTCCCCAGGTGCCACAAAAGTGCTTTACGGCATGTTTGCAACACCCAGTGCCAGTGGTATGCTCTTACCTCCGACGTTGTGGAGCTCAGGATTGGGCTCTTAGTCTTATTGCACTGAAATGAGTGGTCACTCTGTATGCCATCATACCAGTCCTGGATTAAAGCAACTGAGCTATGAGACCTTGGGGGGCCCAAACTTAATAGCATCTGATCATGAGAAACAAAACCTTTTCTTTATCAATTCAATGAAAGTAGAAACTTTAGCATAGATTTTAAAAAAGATTGTTTATAAGTTTATAACCTTTAATAAGTTTACAAAAGTATGAAGTTAATGAAGATGTCCACACAAAACATTCCTAGCTACATTATAACATTACACTATATATCTTAATGAGAACAGTTTCTTTTGAGCTTTTTGGATGCCAACTTATCAATTATATCATAACACATTTGAGCTTACACATTATTTTGGCTTAGGTATGCCCCTGATTTTTATTGCTACAAATGAAATCAAATTAATGGTAATTTTTTTTTAAAAAAAAATCTTTTTGGCAGGGGATCAAGGCCCAGGTATGATGTTCCCCCTGCACCCCCTCTCATAGGCCCTGAGATTAGCCCTCGGTGTTGACAGTACAGATCTAGGTGGCTGAATGGTCTGACTTGGTACAAGGCACCTTTATATCTCCTTAGTGGCACCCTGTGTGCATTGTGGGCGCAAGCCTTGAGCAGGTCATATGGTTGGTTGGCAACCTTCAGTCTCGAAAGGCTATGGTATAAGCCTACAGCACCCGGTATTCCCAGGCGGTCTCCCATCCAAGTACTAACCAGGCCTGACCCTGCTTAGCTTCCGAGATCAGACGAGATCGGGCATGTGCAGGGTAACAAGCCAAGCAAATCACTTTTTGAGTACAGTTATCTGAAATGAATTTGTTCTGCTCCTTCTAGAAAAGATCAGTTCCAAATCTGACACTTCCTGTGCCATGTATGAAAAAAGAGCCCCAACACACACACACACACACACACACACACACACACACACACACACACACACCCCTGTGATAAATTTCAAACTCATGCGAAAAAAGACTGTACAATGAGTGCTTCCGTCTTAATGATACTGACATGAATAACTCATCATTTAACATGTGGAATGAACCTCTACATATCTGTGGCAAACTCAGACTTTGCTGCCTCAAGGATTAGGCTTGCTTTTTTTTTTTTTTAAGATAAAAAAGAATCAATGTCATTATACAGTGTCTCTCTAGAGCATTGTAATTATTCTGCATGCATACAATATTTATTTAAAACTTAAAATTAAACTTCAAGAGGTGGTCATTTGAAAGCCAGCAGTCAGTGAACGGATCCTGTCTTCATGAAAAAGAGAATATTTCCTCTAAAAGTTAAGGAATAGATCAAAACAGTCTTTCCCGTAACTGACACTTTAGTCATACAGCTGCTTTTTATGTGTCAGATTTATTAATAAAGTCCATGGGAATGAACAGAGAAGAATCTTCAGGATGTGACTGTCAGTTTTTAATATGTCAGGTATAATTTTGTAACTGTGATTTTTTTTTTTTTAGGAGGATCGCCATACACACAAAGCATTGTACTGATGTTTGTGTACTTCTTTGTAGTACACATTTGAGATGACGGGGAGAAAAGAAGAGGAGGCAGAGATGTTTTGATACACGATGGAAACTTGAAACTACCGTCCTTCAATTTCAACAGTGATCTTTTTTCATCTTTCTTTTCATGTTAGCGTTTTAACTTTTGCCACTGATGTTAAGCAGGGGGTGGGGGTGGGAGAGGAAGAAATTTGAAAGATGCCAGGTGCTGGTTCTTATCTGGGTGGAAGATCACAGAAGTAGCGCATAACAGATAGGATGAGTTTGTCACCATGACAGAACGAGGAGGTGGATCAAAGCTTGTCAACAACAAATGTTTGTCCTGCTAAAGCCAACATGGAATAATTTTTTTTAGACTGTCACATCTCCTATGGCACAAAATATGCTAATATTCAAATTAGTTGACTAGAGCTGTTCGCTTCCCCCACCCCTCGTCATTGGCAGGTGATGGGTTCATAGTCAATAGCAGAACTACTTAGTAGGATGGGAGGCCAATCTGAGATAGTATTAATAAACCGGCTTGAGAACCAGTGCCTAAGAAATTGAGTTATTTGTCCAGATTTCCTCAGGCTGAATCTCACCACTGCCAGAAGCTCAACAGCAGCAAAATCCTGTTTACTCAGAAGTCTGTCTATTCCAGTGGTTCTCAAACTGTGGGTTGGGACCCACTGGTGGGTCACGACCTGATTTTTGGTGGGTTACCAAAGGGTGATGCAAAGATCAGATTACACAGGCCAGCACACATTTTGCTTCCTTAAACATTACACCAATTCCTGGATATATTTGGGGTGCTGATTCCAAAAATGGCATCCGTTTTGCCCTATAGTGTCTAGTTTTGGAGATATGGCATAGCCTCTTTAGTGAATGGTTCAAGCAGCTCCTTCATGAGGAAGCCTACACCATGGCTTCCTCATGAGGAAGCTGCTTGAACCATTCACTAATGAGCCTATGCCATATCTCCAAAACTAGACACTATAGGGCAAAACGGATGCCATTTTTGGAATCGGCACCCCAAATTGATATCAAACCACCATAAAGTTTGGGAAAAACTTTTCTGACCCTTAATTTTGTAGGCCTCTGTAATTAGGGCACAATCCTAACCAGGTCTTCTCAGAAGTAAGTTCTATTTTGTTCAGTGGAGCTTACTCTCAGGAAAGTGTGGTTAGGATTGCAGCCTTAATTGCTTCAAGCCCTGAGGCTATTCATAAATCAGATTCTGTAGCTGCTAATGACCCTGCAAAAAGCTCAGTTCCTGCAATTCGAAAGCATGCATAAATATAGGGAGATAAATGTTTGAGGACATTTTTCTAGTTATTATTACTTATGAATAAATAAAATATTTATTTCTAGACCTCCTTTTTAAGTCTGATAAACCTAGGTGGATCCTAATAGTGTGTCATTTTAAGAAGTGGGTCCTGGTGCATTTTAAGAAGTGGTCCTGGCACTATAAAGATTGGAAACCACTAGTGTGTATGTACAGTGGCATCACTAGGATTCGCGTCACCTGGTGCGGAAGGCCTGCGCGTCATCCCATATAGTGCGTGGGGCAGCGCCCCAGGTGGGCATGGTGATGTACCATCGCCCCGCCCCCACTGGTTTTTTGGCTGTACCTTTTGTTAGAACACAGATATTTCAATGTGGTTTGTTTCATTGCATTCTGCATGAAATTACGCATTGATTGATATATAAGATGATGGTATTATTCCTCCAAATTCTGATTTTAGTGATTTTGAAAACTTGTAGAGTCACACACACACACACACACACACATCAACTTACTAACAACTTATTGTAGCAGTTCTCAAACTTTTAGCACCGGGACCCACTTTTTAGAATGACAATCTGTCCAGGACCCATTGGAAGTGATGTCATGGCCAGAAGTGACATCATCAAGCATTTAAAATAAATAATTATAAATAATTAAATTAAAATAAAATAATTAAATAAGGGGGAGCCAGTCCTGTTCCACGAAGTGAATCTACTCTGAAGTAAGTCCTATTGTGGTCAATGGGGCTTACTCTCAGGAAAGTGTGGGTAGGATTGCAGCCAGTGAGCCCAATCCTATGCATATCTACTCTGAAGTAAGTCCCATATTGGTCAATGGAGCTTACTCTGTAGTCTGCCTGCAATAACAACCCCCCAAAAAGAATCAGTGAGATTTCCAGCCCTCCCAGTGCCCAGTTTAAAGTTCTTCTATTTCAGGCATATCAGAATAAAGACCCAGCTGGCTTTGCAAGTGCAAAACAGAAAACTTCCCCTTACCAGCTCAAGCCCCTTTTTGGTTCTTTTGGGGGGGGGGGGAGGCTGCCTTCTGTTGCACTCCAGCTCCATCGGATCAGGACCTCTGGTGTCCTCACATTCCCCTTTGCCTGGCCTGACCACCAGCCAAGGCACGTCTGCCTACTTGCGAGTAAATGCGATTGTGAGGCTGCTTTGCTTTCCATAGGGCTCCATAGACTGGGAGGGAGGCAGCTGGGAAGGAGGAACCTCCTTCTCCGGTGTTTTGGGGGGCTGCACTCATTGGATGAAGACCATTCTGATGTCCTTGGAGTCTCTCAGCCTGCCTCGACTAAGGCAAGTCTGCCTACTCACGAGTAAATGCGGCCACACAGCTTTGTTTTGGGCTCAGACTCGCAGCTGGGAGGGGGCAGCTTCTTGTGTGTTTTTGGGGGGCTGCATTCATTGGATCGGGACCATTCAGGTGTCGTTGGATTCCTCTCAGCCTGCCCTTTCCAACAGACTATGGCAAATTTGCCTACTCGCGAGTAACCGCGCGATACAGCTCACTTTCACTTTCCATAGGGCTCCATGCATTTTTTCCTTCCGGTTTTTTGGCCATAACTTTTGAACGAAAGGAGTGATTTCAATTCCTATTTTTGCACTGCACTCCGCTGGCCATTCCACATCCAGTGGTGTATGGTATGATGAGGTAGCTCCTAACCCTGCGATGTTAGCGCGTCCTCCCTCCAGGGCGCATCACCCCCCCCCCCGGCCCATCACCTGGTGCGACCCGCAACCCCCTAGTGACGCCAGTGTGTATATATAGGATTGCAGCCTAGGTGGTGATGATATTTACATGATTGTTGTAAGGGCTATTACCTTGATCAAATTATCAAGATAGTAAGTATGAAGTGTTTTGAACACTGTATAAATTCTCATTAGTGTTCTTAAGTGACACCCCCCAGAGATCACTGGAGCTTATTCCCAGGTAAGAATGCATTGGAGTGCAGTTTTTGCTCCCAAATGCTTGAGCTTACATTTCGCACTATTGATTTTCACTTAGGGCCAAACTACACATGCATGCAAATGTGGCACGTCTCTAGCCAGAGGTGCCTCTTTTTTGTAAAATATACAGGACGTGATCCTGATCAAGAGCAGGTTATGCAGGGAGAAGGAAGTTCACTCTGTCCCCATACAACTTGCAAGTCAAAAATCCCACTCCCAGTAGCAATAAGTCCCTGAAACCCCCATTTCTCAAATGGGTACTTCAAGGGCTGATTGTCACCGGGGTGGTGGTGGTGAGGATTTTTGGCAAGAAAACAGCACATAGGGCAAGGTTTGGGAAAGGTCCACCACTGTGTAGCCATCACTCTATTTTACAAATAAGAGGTGCTTCCTCATTTATGGGCACATCTAGTTCAAACCTTAGTTTCTACTGTTTTTGTTCATCAAATCATGAGCTTCATCCCAGGTAACATTCTGGGGTTTCTCAATTCCTAATGATGTTGTCAACCAAGTTGAAGTGAATCCCGTAAGGAAGCCTTTTCTTTATCCAAGAAACTCATTTTTGACAACATCATCAACAGAAAAGTGTCTATCTCCTTTTCCACTAGACCAGTGGTTCCCAAACTTTTTAGCACCAGGACCCACTTTGTAATATGACACTCTGTCAGGACCCACATAGATTTACCATACTTTTTTTTAAAAAAGGAGATCCAGAAAGAAATATTTATTTATTTATTTATTTATTTATTTATTTAAGTAATAATAAGCTCCAGCAGCCACAGTAGGGCAACTTGAACCTGCACCAGTGATATTGCTGATGCAAGTTCACATTGGTCTCTGAAAGCAGTTCAAGCCCGTTAGCAGTTGTGTGCCTGCCATAGACTGGGACAGGGCAAAAGCCCCAGGCGCCGGCTGCTGGGACCCCACGGAAGCCTCTCTGAGGCTCCCGATGGGGGCAGAAACTGTGCTTCTGGTTTGCCGGAAGCACAGTTTATAGCACTGAGGAACATCTCAGAGGTCTCCCTGGCATGGGAGGAGGTTGCACGAGGCTCCGTGAGCCTCTGGTGAATAGGCGGGCGGATTTCTGCCCACAGGGGGTGGCGATAACCCACGAGGGGGTGCTATCGCAGAGCTTTGCCCCGGGCACAGGGCTGCTGAGGCTAGTATTAAGTGTGCACCACCATTGCCAAACCTATCTCCTCCCAGCCCTGATCCACCCTCTCCCCCATCACCACCCCATTCAATCCATCCCCTGCCCTGTTCAATCCCCTCCGTCCAACCCCCTGCGCTGGGTTACCGGA
Source organism: Tiliqua scincoides (assembly GCF_035046505.1). NCBI lineage: Eukaryota > Metazoa > Chordata > Lepidosauria > Squamata > Scincidae > Tiliqua > Tiliqua scincoides. The sequence continues at coordinate 13,641,960 of NC_089827.1, read as the reverse complement.
ACCAGCGGGTGTTTGGCTGTCTGAAAGCACAAAGAAAGGTGCTCTAGCCTCCCTATCCACAGGCCTACAGTGCACACTGGTGGAGGCTGCTTTGTGACTGCCATAAAGCAGCCTCCAATGGTGCAATGATAGTTATACTGGTGACTACAGGGGATAGGATTGGGCCGCTACTGAATCTGCAGGTAAAGCTTGGGAAATGTTCCATATATTGTAAGACAAACTCCTAGTCTTGAATCCAGTATTTTTTCTACCATATCACTGAAGCATTCATTCTTAAGAGTAGATAAACATGGCCTGGTGTCACTATTTGTACTAGTCAGTATGTCCAGTGAAATTGCTATCGGATAGTGATTGTTTTTGTGTTTGCATATGTTTGTATGCGTGTCAATTGCCCCATTGACAGCTGGCATTTTCTTAGATGGGTTAAGCAACTGGTGGTCCTGGGAGGATCGGGGGGGGGGGCAAAAGCCTCAGGGTGACACACCTGTGGGGCTTGTGGGTACAGCCACCCGCTCTCCAGAGCCCTTCTTAGGGACTGGGAGACCCCTTGTGGTGTCCCCTGGCCCTCTGAAAGCCTTCTGGGGTCTCAGGAGGGCCATTCAACAGTATGGCCCTCTGGAGATCTCAGGAGGCTTTTGGAGAGTCAGGGGACGCCACAGGAGGCTCCATAATGCCAGTAAGTCTCCTCTCAGGGGGCAGTGGCATTTTGCAGTCCTGTGCCCTGGACAGCACAGGGGTAAGGTCTGCAATTGGATGAAGCAATCCATCCTATGTACTTGAGCTTAAAGTTTCAATAAGGGGGGGGAGCCACACACACACACACACACACACACACACACACACACACACACACACACTCACAGAGCCAAAGCTATAAAAACAGTGAGAGTTATTTCTCCCTGTCATCTCTTTCAGGGCAATATCTCTCACCTAAATGGGAAAATTAAATTGTTACGGGAGGAAAAAAGACCTGTTTGCCCTAATTGAAAGAGTTTCGAGTATATAGATGTGAATGTGCTTGTCAAACAGCTGCCTTCCTTGCAGTAAGTCTTTCCGACAACCCGAGTGCATCTACCAGGCAGTCCTCTCTCCTGCCAATCTAGAGGTGAGTGGAGCAGAAACATTTTAATTAATGTTGAACTTCTGAAAGTTGAAGTGAAAACAATTACAGCTCAATTTTACTTTGCCTCCTCTTTTTCATCACTTTAGCTTCTCTTTTCCTCCTCCCTCTCCATTAGAGTGCTTCATTTCACAGTTCCTGAATTATAATCTAATTACTATATATTTTTTTTAAAAAAGGCCGACAAGGCATTGTTTCTCTCTCCATCAGTTTAAAAGCTTTGGAAGGACAAAGGGAGGGTGGGAGCCCTCCTCTCTCATTGAAAGCCACTGCCACGGTGATCTCCCAGCACTGACAGCTCATTCTTCTCCATCTGTGACTTTTAATATTATTATTTTTTTCCCCCACTTACAAAGAAATGGTGTCTTTCCCTTAACAACTGTTTGTGCGCCCACCTCAAAGTAAAGTTCACAGCGCACGTCGCATCCACGTCGGATACGGAAGCGAAGGGATCTACAGCGCTGCTAATTAGACCTAAATTCTTGATTTACTATTTATAAAACAAAATTGATTATTACTTCATCAACAACATTTAAAGCATCATTAAGAGAGGTCTGCTCTGGCAGCCTCAGGTTAAATTTTTTAACAAGCACTTTAGTTGCTAATCTGTGTTATTGCCAACATATGTAAACTTCCTAATGCTAATTGCATTCAGCTGTGAATCAAACAATGTCTAATTCTCTTCAGGATTAATTATGCACATGTGCTGCCTGCATTCCTAAACATGGTTCTCATAAATAATAAGAGATATATCTGGGCAGATGGGATTTTTCCAACTAAATGATCTGTTTATCATGAATAAAACAATTGACACATACTAGATTTGGACTACAAAAGTCCGCACAACATTCATGATCGGGTTTCATCACTCCCCCCCCCCCATAAATAATTACTGAGACAATTGTTTGTATGAATAGACTTTTTGAATGCTCAAGCACCGGCAAGCATGTTCTTCGGTGTGTTCTGTAATCTCTGCAGTCACCTTTTCTGCTTCTTCTTTTTTCAGTGTGAAATGGAGGGCACATAATAAAATGGCTTATATTGTGTGCCTGATGAATGAAGATAAGTGGCTATCAGAAAGCACAATTTTGGGATGCTTTGGGGAGACCTGAGCAAGTGGACTTTGGAAGAGAATGTGGTCAGATATTACGTCCTTTGCTGGTTTCCTAAAGGGAGGCTTGAAGTGTCTAGAGAAAAAGTTTGGCAGGAGTCTCTCTTGAGGAGTGTAAAATTATTCTTAATACTTTATAAAGTAACTGTAATGCACAAAGAACTTTACAGTTCTTATCTTGTTTTTTTTTTTTATCACAGCTCTGCGATTTTTAAATCATTTTTACAAATGGAGGACTGAAATCGTACAATATTTGTGTCTTGCTTAAGGCCATTCTTATCCCTGGGGGCTGGGGATAGGAATAGGCCCTCGGTTTGGCTGTACTTGTCATAAGAGGCGACTAAACAGCCACTGGGTAGATGAGACTCGTCAGCCTGGGAAGGCAGCTCATCTGAGAGAAGGAAAACTCTGATCCCAAACCTCCACTGCCTTGTGGCTACATCCAGTTATGGAAAAGGCTTCAGGAGTCAACCTCGAGGCAAAATCCGGAGCCGGAGTCCCTGAGGCAGTTCATGGCTGGACACAGTCACGTTCTGGCAACTCCTGCGATGCCGCTGGAACCAACCGTATTGGCCTCTGCCTTTCCATTGGACCATTTCAGCGACGTGGAGAGGGGGGATTTACTGCATGGGTAACAGCCTATCCTCCATACCTACTTTACCCAGGCTTCACGCACTGGAGAGGACACTCTGATCCAGAACCACCATTCAGAGCGTGACACCATAGTCTTCCGAGACTGAAGGATGCCAAGAGTGAGTTTAAGGCCAACTAGGAGTGTCATGACATCCTGCATATATCCTGTATATACAGTATATCTGTACGCAAGCACTATGCATTCAACAGCTCAATTCTCTGTAGCTCCCCATGTGGTGTTGCAGCCCCACCAATGACACGACCACTGTAGCCCATGCTTTCTTGGAGTAAGTGAACATTTGTTCATTTGCCCTGGAACAAGCCCATGGCAGCCTGCCAGGTCTACTCAGAACTGCACCAGCAATATCACTGCGTGGACCTGTGAAGGCAGATCAAGCCAAGGAAGGAGGTGAGAATTTGGCAGTCACTGCTGCTGTCAAGCCCATCCCCTACCCAGGCCAAATCCACCCTCTTCCCTGCCCATCATCTCCCACTCACCCCAGTCCCGTTCTACCCCCCCTTCCCTCCGACCCACCTATGCTGGTGGGTGTCCCTGGTTCTGGCAACAGCCAGGTCGCACTCTCCAGCATATTACATTTGTTGTCACAATCACAACACTTAACAGCATTTATCTCTTTAGACAAACACTGTAGGTGTGGCAAGCGCATATACAGTATATAGTAGGGTTGGAACTTGGTGTCTTGGTCCCAGAGAACAGTTGTGCAGCTCAAACTGAGTGGAGTACAAAGGGAGAAGAAAACAAGCGAGCAGAGATTTAACCAAGACAGCAGGTTGATTGCTACAAGACAACCCCCTTCCCAAAATGAAGAATCCCGAAATTATTCCTTTGGATCTCAGTTGCTTAAGCAGGCTTGCTGTAGCGTAACCCAACTTGAAGAATTTGAGATTAGTGTAGATTGTGTATGGTAATGACAAAATAAACTCAATAGTATTTGAAACATGGCTAGAAAGCAGCCAATATCTTGGTAGTAAGAAGCTAATTCTCAGTAGCACAGACTGAAAATATGTATCTAGCAGAGCAAGGTGACATATCACATTTTTAGATTCTAGAACAGATGGTAGGATATTTTACCCTGGAGTGAGGTTATATCCCCCAAGGAATTGGCATGTGCTGAATTATGGGGTGTGTTTTGTGTGTGTGTGTGTGTGTATTTTGCTAAATCTTTCCCAACTTAAACTTTATTTGGGGAATGTGACACAATTAAATGAGCCACATTCCCAGGTGGTATTAATTGTCATCACACCATTTGTTTGGAAAGACTCTGCTGATTTACTCCCATTGGGAAGTCTTTCAAGTCTTTCAAGTCTTTCAAGAAAGACTTTCAAGAAAGACTTTCAAGAAAGACTTTCAAGTCTTTCAAGTCTTTCAAGTCTTTCAAGAAAGTGATTACCTGTTGTTGTTTGTGGAGCAAATGAATGGAAATTCCCCTTCTCACTATAGAAGATGGAAATTTTGATCTCTAATCTAGGCAGAACCCTGAGGGGATGGCAGCATGGACATGCAAATCCCCACTGTTATTTAAGAGCAGTGTCACCATCATATTTTTTTTCCCTAGCAGAGGGTCTGTGGCTTTTCTAAATATATGAGACACAGAAAGTGGAAGCTGAAGTGGTCAAGGGTGGAGACAGATGTGTGTAACTTGGGTAAAGCCTGAGGGACACATGCCCTTGGCGCTACGCCAGGGGTGCATGACTGCTACCAGGCTGTGCCCAGTCACCTCCGGGTTCCCCCTAAAGTCATGGCACTGATGGCTTCACTGTGTCCAGTCCCGGCATCTATCAGGACTGTTGGACAATAACATGCTCTGGAGATGCCATTTTGGTGAAATCATGTCACCAAACCAAGTCAAGGTTTTGGGACAAAACAAGGATACTGTACATGTTTAATTATATGTAACAGGAATGTTCCAAATAAGGTGTAGCTATGAGTACTGCTATAAAAACTCTTTGTAATTGTGTGTGCCCCAAGACAGCTGGCCTGTGTATTGGCCTGACTACCAAGCAACTGTTCCTGTTAATAAGAAAAAGAAGAAATCTCTAAACTAGAAGTTGCTAGTGTCTCCAGTGTTCTATATCTCCATATCAGAACCCCAGGGGAGCAGTTGGTTCTCCGACAAAAAGTAGCCATGATGGCTAAAAGGAATCTTTACACTCACCAGAGATATGGTTCTGAATACCTATTGCTGGAACAAACAGTGGGGGCGCAGGGCGGGGGGAATGATGTTGCCGTTGTGTCCTTTTTGGAAGCTTCTCAGATGCATCTGGCTAGTCATTGTTGGAAATAGGATGTCGGACTTGATCCAATGCAGCCAGATTCTTCATGCATTCTTAACCACAGATGAAAAGCACAGATCCTTACTTGTTCAGTTGTCTCTGTCTTTGTAGTAAGGGAGAGATATTTAGTAAGGGAGAGATAACATTAAAGGAGAGAATACATATTTTCTCCTCTTCTGAGCAGAGAATTTAAGTCTATCAAGAGTTGGCTTTATGATTTTGGTCCCAGCAACACATGCTTTTTATGCTCCTCTTATTCACATGTACCAATATTTATACCTAGACCAGTGTTTCCCAGTCTTTGGCATCCTGTGACAACCTTGCAGGGCTGCAAATGCTGTTCTAATGAAAGGAAGTGAGGCTAGGCTCCATCCACATCCCATTAATAAAATAATAATAATAATAAAACTTTATTTTTATCCCGCCCTTCTCCCTAACGGGACCCAGGGCGGCTAAAAGAAAAGAGAGACAACCATGGCTAACGTTCCTAATGAAATATTGTGTTTTGAACATTCAAACCAACCTCTAGCCCCCGGAAACCTTGTGACATAGTGAATGTATCCACTTCGAGCCTTGTAACAAAAGTGCACGCTTGTTGGTAGAATTGAGAAAGCAACAAGGAATCACCAAGGCTTAGAGACAGCCTTGTACAGTCACAGCTCATGTTTTCCATGAAAACACTTTCAATGAAAGAAAACAGCGAGGGTTACTAATCTGAAGTTGATAACCATATTCTTTGAGCCTGTGGTTATTATACACACAATAGTACCCCTAATGTGAATGAGTAGGGCAGATTGTACCTGCAGCCACTCTCACTTTGTCCTTGTCAACAAACGGGTTGAAGAATACTGCACTCCACATTCTCAATGACAGCTGCACAATTAATTCAGAAAAAATTGTTTGGCATATATACCTAAATTGATTAGGTCTCAATTATGAACATTACCATACTGGAGTGTCTGATAAGGGTGGAAGTAGAGCCCTCTGATTCAAGAGATGCATTATATTTTTCATGTTGTTTATGAAATACTTCTTGCTCCAGCTAAGATCATTCCCCCTGCTAACATTGGATTGTCTGTCTAACTCTCCTATTATTGTTTTACAGTGAGGTATACAGAACAATTTACCAATCAATCAAACGCCTGTTGAAAAAAACAACAACAAAAAACCCTTTGCTGGTTCTTAAAAAAAGAAAAGAAAGGAATGTAATTGCATTCAAATCAGATGTCTGGTTCTGAGTACACAACACATCTCACCTTGAGCATAAAGCACTATGCTGTTTTGTTGCTGTGTGAATTTGCTTGTAAAATTGTTTGTCCAGAAGGACAGCTCATAGGATCTACTTTTTTGAACATCTGTTTCTATTATGCTCCATTTTAATAGATCGTATTGGACTGTTGGATAAATGGACAGAAATTCAGGTTGGAATTATTCATTTGACAACAAGCAGAGACGTTTTCAGGGGAGAAGCTGTAAGTTCAAGAAAGTGCTGAATTTTCCCCTTACAGCTTTTCCTTACTTGGTCAGCAGATATATCCCAGAAGTTGAACTGGGGTGAAAGTAGTACTGAGGTCAAGGGTTTAAACATTCCTTCTGGCCCCTCCCCACACGCTTTTGTTATGACTTTGCTGCCATTGCTGCTTTGTCATACAATAGCAAGTGCGGGGTTATTATTAATTATTATTATTATTAACAGTATTTATCTACCGCTTTTCAACTAAAAGTTCACAAAATGATTTACAGAGAAAAATCAAATAACTAAATGGCTCCTTGTCCCAAAAGGGCTCACAATCTAAAAAGATGCAAAAAGAACACCAGCAGACAACCACTAGAAAAGACACTGCTGGGGTGAGGAGGGCCAGTTACTCTCCCCCTGCTAAAAAGAGGAGCACCCACTGGAAAAAGTACCTCTTACTGGGGGTTGGCAATCCCATGTTTATGGCTGGCTGTGTAGGACTGCCCAGAGGCCATGTGCACTCTGCAGCAGCACAATTATAATTTGAGCATGGGATAAGCAACTTGTGGACAGAGGCTTATCTAAGGTGTGGCAAGCTAGGGCATTTGCCCTGGGTGCCACTGAAGACAGGGCACCAGGCATGGATGTAACCTGGCGGGTAGCAGTGGCAGTTGTGCACCCCTCCATCTGCAGCACTCCAAGTAGTTCCCTGCTTTTCTTGTTGCTTGCAGGTGGGCCTACCCACCCTCCCGAGGGTAAGCTTGGTTCCGAAATTGAGCCCTTCCGGGAGGAGGTATAGGTGTGGGGGTGATGTGATGACACAGTGGAGTCATATTGCTGCATCACTGTGTCAGCCTGTCCTGGGCATCATCAGGCCAGGGGGTGGATCCAGTGTTGGGGGGGCATGAGCACTACCTTAACTCCAGATTCCAGGTCAACCAGGCAAGTAGACCTGGACTCCCAGTGAACTCTATCTTCCATGGCTGAGGTTTGTTGGACTTGGACTTGACCTTGGCCTCCCAGGCTTGGAGGCCAGATCTGCCTGCAAGGTAGACCTGGGCTCACGTTTCAACTCTTCCCTCTAAAGCTGCTTCTTCCAGGTGGGTAGACCTGGGTTCCCACCTGGACTTGGAGCCTAGAGCTACCTGCCAAGTAGACCTGGGTTCCTGTTCTGACTTTGAACCTGGGATCTTCTGCATGCAGGGCATGTTAATGAGTAATGCACATCCATTTCTCCCTGTGGACCCAGACCTATATTTTCTAACATTCTCCCACCCGTGTAGACAAATTGTCATTTTCTCTTTTAAGTTATGGCTCCCGTTTACAATTACTAGGTCTAAACAGGGCTGACCACAGAACTCCCCCCAACCCACCTTAGGGCCTAAAGAGGGTCAGCGCCGGTGCTGAGCTCTGCCACCAGCAGAGGGTGCCATATACGTGTCATAAAGCATGTTTATAGCACCTGATAAGTAGGGAACACTGGTACTGGGTCTGTGCCAATCAGATACCAGGCCAAGCACTGGTAGAAGGAAAATGCACCACCGCTGGGAGTGAGAACACTAGGCGGCGGTGTGGCCTCTGGGAGCAAGGGAGGACAGAATTAGGGTGGGGAGGGTGGGGGGAGAAACCAGAGAGGGATGGGAGTGGATTGGTGGAGCTCTACTCCACTGTATCCTGAAGTCCATGCGGACCTTCCGTCTGACACGGAATCACTCAAGTCTGTGCTGGCAAATTAGCCAGCCCCATTGTGGGGCTTGGGGTTTTTCCCAGGGGGACAAAAGTCCTCTTGCCCTGAGACCTCTGGGTGCTTCCCGGCTCCTGCTGGATACAGCTGCTTTGGCACTACCGCTCCAGGGGGAGGGCTCTTACCCCTGATCCCACCCTCCTCCCACCCCGGTTCCTCCTCCACCCCGCCTTCCCCTCCAGAGGCCGCACCACTGCCCAACTGTTTTACTTACCCCTGCCAGTGGCATGTCCTCCTTCTGCCAGTGCTCCCTACTCTGATGGTGCCATGAATGTGCTTTATAGTACATTTATGGCACCCAGCGCCCTGAACTAGGGCTGTACTAGCGCCCTGCACTAGAGCCAGCACTGGGCTGGTTTAGAATTGGGCTCTCAATTCCATTAAAACATTTAATCCTTATGGCTTTCCTAGAGTGTATAATTTATCCATTCTTGCCTCCTTTCTTTAATGCCTTCTTCATGCTTACTTTTTTAGACATTCTAGTTTTGCCTCTCTGCCTCTTCCCCACATAAAGATCAATAATGTCTCCCATTGCCAAAACAAGACCTTTCCTTCAGTGCTTTCTTACAAAAGTCAGGCATTTTTCTGTCGTTTTCATTCTCTTTGGTAACCAACCTTGGAAATTTCATTAGGAACACAAGTAGATCTGTTCTCTATTAAATATCAGGTATGTTTGATTTGTTATTTCAAAAAGAACTTCAAAATATGCATCGTGCTGGGTAAATTATTCTCTGCTTTGAATGTTGTCATCCAGTAAGAGGTGATTGCCAAAATAGGAGAAAGTCTGGTTTCATATCTTCAAAGGTTCATTTTTCATCACAACTCCAGGGCTGTTAAACTCATATTGTGTCCTGTATCTACTTGCTGTCTTGTGAGCTCTTTAAAACAAATAGGCATCCCAGACAGAAGGCAAATCATTTCCATATTTGGTGTGGACAAGTCAGATGTTTCCAATTTAAACATCTGTTTATTTTGGAGTTTATCCTTTATTTTGCTTTTCTTTTAATTGATTGATTCACTTAAAAAAAAATACCACCTGTAACAGTTGGAAGAATCCTGAACTGCTGAATTTGTGCTTAATTGAACACCCATATTAACTTAATCATATTTTCTGGCGAACATAATTGCCTCTGTTCATGATTTCACAGACACGTAGAAGCAGAGGTGTCATTTGGGTTTGTGTCAACTGATGTGAGAGCTCATTGCATCACTCCTATGATGGACCTCTTCCCATACTGGACCATACAGAATAAATTACAATAACATATACACAACCTAAATGCAGTGGCATCACTAAGGTTAGTACAACCCCCATTAATTTTATTTAATCATTTACTCAAGCACAGATCACCCAACAAATCAGTGACCAACAAAAAAACAAAACAGTGGCCAATTTGATGGCACTCACACAACCAAATAAGAGTTCTATTATTATTATCCCCTGTGGGCTGGGGATAAGAATAGGCCCTCAGTTTGGCTGTACTTGTCGTAAGAGGCGACTAAACAGCCACCGGCTAGATGGGACTCGTCAGCCTGGGAAGGCAGCTCATCTGAGAGAAGGAAAACTCGGATCCCAAACCTCCACTGCCTTGTGGCTACATCCAGTTATGGAAAAGGCTTCAGGAGTCAACCTCGAGGCAAAATCTGGAGCCGGAGTCCCTGAGGCAGTTCATGGCTGAACACAGTCACGTTCTGGCAACTCCTGCGATGCCGCTGGAACCAACCGTATTGGCCTCTGCCTTTCTATTGGACCATTTCAGCGACGTGGAGAGGGGGGATTTGCTGCATGGGTAACAGCCTACCCTCCATACCTACTTTACCCAGGCTTCATGCACTGGAGAGGACACTCTGTTCCAGAACCACCATTCAGAGCGTGACACCATAGTCTTCCGAGACTGAAGGATGCCGACTACTACTAGCTCTGAAACAAGGAAATGAGAACTGACTCAGACTAACACCTTATTGGTTCCCTACTGTGTCATAATAGCACCTCATTGGCTCTCTGAACAATCAGTCTCATTGGTCGGTTTTGAGCTAAGAAAATTCACTTTTTGTTACATGAGACAGTTTTGTTTTCCTTTTCTGGTTATTTGGCCATAACTTTCGATAGAATACAGATATTTCATCGTGGCTTGTTTCATTGCACTCTGTGTTAAATTGCACATCAAGTGATATATAACATAATGGTATTATTCAAACATACCAAGTTTTCACCATTTTGGCCAGTAGTGGTGCCAAACATACCCTCCTAGTGGTGCCTAGAAGATGCCACTGCTTAGGCAGCAAGTATGGTCTTGTGGTTAAGAAGAAAGCTTCCAGAACAATGCTAAGCAAAAGCAGTTCTGGGTAAATTTTGGATGGGAGACTTAAAACTGATGAGACCACAGGGCCAAGAGGACTCGCTGTTTACAGCTTTAAGCTGCCCATAGAACTATTATTGTGAGAACAAATTTGTACTCTACTACTGAGCTTTGTAAGCCACCTTGGGCATTTGCTTTGGCATGGGAAAGGCAGGGTATACATTAATCAAACAAATAAATAAGATATGCTCTGTCTCTGAAAGTCTGTAACAGCTTATAATGATTTTTGTTGTAGTGTAGCTAGTGAACGATCAACTGAAGAACTAGAGGTATTTTGAAACAGAAGTTTTGAACGAGTAAGACTAGCTGAGCGATTCCCATCAACATCTATTTTAGGGTTGATTTATGTTTCATGTGAGTGGGTAGTGTCTCTTAAAAATGAGTAGGTAAGGGCTCCATGTGATATAAGTATGTATATAATGTATACTTATATCCCAACAACTTGCAACACTGGCCAGTCCTCATGGTCTCAAAGGGATCTGATAATCCTCATATGAAAAATGGGAGGGGATATTTTTCCCCATACCCCAAGTAGAGCCCCAGCCACCCCATAGGGGTACTTGGATCTGCGCCAGTGAAATCGCTGGTGCAAATCTGAGCAGTCCATGCAAGGTTGATTGGTCCCAGAGTGTTAGGGTATGGCCTGATCTGCCACAGCCAATCTCATTCCCCTCCTAGGCCCAATCCTCCTCCTGGACTGCCCTCATCCACCCAAAAGCGCTACCTGTCCCATTACACCTTTTCAGTACCCTCTCCCACCCCCTGCTCTGGCCTTCCCGGATCAGTGCAAATGTACCCTGTCCAGGGTGGGGTCCAGCGCCAGCAGGCCAGCACACATCCTTATGGAAGCCTAACCCACTCTCAAGTAGCCATGAAAGTGCTTTACAGCACATTCATGGCACTTCTGGGCCAGTCCAGGGGGCCCATGCTGGCCTAACTCGAATTTAGGATTGTGCTCTTAGAAGGTTTTCACACTTCGTTTACCTTTGTGCATCCACACCATCACTGACACATGCTATTGGAAGCAAACACAGACAAAGTCATTACTGGTATGATCTGATTCTACATAAATAAGAGGCATGTAAGCATATATGTGGAGCTACTAAAGTTCATTGGTAAGAAAGTATGACCTGTTTGAGAAATTCCCTGGGTAAGAAAACTAGTTATGGTTACGTAGATTCACACTCTTGTTTTTGTGTGTGTGTGTGTGTGTGTGTGTGTGTGTGTGTGTGTGTGTGTGTGAGTGAGTGAGTGAGTGAATATTGGTATCCTCAATAAAGGATTTGTGCTACAAAGAAGTGTGTAATTCCTTAGTTACAGTGAACAACTTATGAAATAAATACCCCAAAAGGCTGTAGCAAGTTATGAATTTATGAATGGTATATAAACCATGCTCACCTCAGCCTGTATTAATGACATTTCATTTAGAAATACATGTGTTTTTTTTTTCCTGTTAAAAAAAACAACTTTGCAATAAAGTCAGAAATATCATGACAAATTGGAAAGACACATTAAATTATCATTTAATGAGTAGTTTAATAAAATCAGCTTAGTTCATAAGAACAGGGAAGAAATGATAGAAAGAAGGGACCCATAATCCCATTTACTCCTCGTTGGAAACCACTCTCAGATTTCATTACAATATTAGAGGGGAGAAAAATATAAGATTTGACATGTTTTCAGTGTAACTTATTCTGAAAAGAGATGAAAAAGATAAAAAAAATATGATGCTTTTATTCACAGAAAAAAATACTTTTAGCACTAGTTTTCATTTTTTTTTGAAGAAGAAGAAGAAGCAAAATATCAGTTTTAAAAGTAAACATCAATGTTGCAGAAATTTGGATCACATAAAGAATGGCCAAATCAATTAGAGCAGCACGTCCCAAACTTTACACAAGAGCTGGAACTATCCTAAGTAGTTGCAGGGGGTGGGAGGGATGGCAGCAACAGTACTTTCAGGATCATGCGGCCGCCATAAAAAAGGGGGGGGGTTTCTCAGTTACCTGGGATCACGCTGCGCCACTGGAGGGTGCAGGGGGCTCAGCACCCTCTGCCGGCCTCCCTGTGTCTCAGAATGGCTCCCTGAAGCACTGGCGACCCACTTCCAGCTTCTCAATGAAAAGTGGGTCATGATCACTTCATGGCGATGGTCTAAGGTGCCAGGATGCCTGCAGGGGTGTGTGTGTGACTCCCACACCCTCCAGAGGGCTGACAAGACCCCCAATAAGTGAAAAAAAAACCCTTTTTTGTGCCAGCGGCACAATCCCAATAGTTGCTGATGTCACGTTGCCACTCTGATTAAGGGGGTAGCAAGTTGGCCTTTTCCCACTGGCTGGGCTGTCCTGACACCCCAGTTTATAAATGCCCCAGGGTTTTGAGAAGCACAGTTTGGGAAGCCCAGCATTAGCTCATTGTTTTAACATACCCACATGTTCACATACGTTTGCCAAGTTTCTTTCATCCTCCTCCCTTCCTGGACTGCTTATTGAGAAGTTGGGTCTGATCTCGTGGCCACTGTGATGTGATATCCGCCACCAGTGTTTGTACCTTCCACATCCTGTGACATCATCGTGCCCAGTGCATTGCTTCTGTCCCGTGTTCCTCCTCCTGTAAGCTTCCTGAATGTCTGAATCCATGAATTGTCTGTTTCTATGTAAGTCCTCATGGGCTCTGCATGCCGTTTCATTTAGCCAGACATCTGTTTATTTGGGAATTCCGATTGTCTCACTAGGCTACTTGGATAAAAGAGATTGTACTATGTACGAAACATGTTATTAGCACTGATTATTTTGGGCATATGGCTTAGGAAGGATGAGGACATTAGACAGTTGGAACCCAGAAATTTGCATAATGATTGCGCAATTAATTAGCAATTACTCTAAGCCATTATGCAAATCCCTGAGCTCAGCCTGCACTACCCAGTCATGATAGTCCTACAACGAAGGCCTTCAGCCAATCAGAACAGAGGAATCCTACAATCCTGAAAGCACTTATGAAATAACCGTCCCATTTACATCAACTGACTTCTTGGAAATGGATACAAGCCTGCCAAGAAATATTATCTGTACTGAAAGGGTTGTACTGAGGAACGTTCCAAAATTGCATGTATCAGTGTTATGGGCTCCATCCTATCCAACTTTTCAGCCCTGGTGTAGCCGCAGTGCAGCTCCGAGGTAAGGGAACAAGTGTTCCCATACCTTGAGGAGGCCTCTATGAGTGTCTCCCCACCACAGGATGCAGTGCACACCCCAATGGCACAGCTGCACCAGCACTGGAAAATTAGATAGAATTATGCCCTATGCCAGGTTTTTGGGCCCCCTGGGGCTAGCAGTGGCCACCTTCAAGGCACATTGATGACCCCCCCCTTGATGGTGCATTGGGCACCACTGCTGAAAGAAGACCTGAGGACAGTGTGCAATCAGTGAAAATCCAATGCACATTTATTCGCATAGATCAGGGGTGTCCAAACTTTTTGGCAGGAGGGTCGCATCATGTCTCTGATACTGTGTTGGGGGAAAAAAGAAAAGTAATTTACATTTCAAATTTGAATAAATTTACTTAAATGAATACATTAGAGATGGAACTTATATGAATGAATGAAGGTCTTACAATAGCTCAAGGCCTATAAAAGACCTTGCACAAAGCAAGGCTGGCCTTTCCTTCACTGCCACTGCTGCATCACAGATGTAAAACAGCAAGCAGTGGAGGGAGCCCTCGTCCCACAGCTCATGCAATACGTCAAACAGTTGCCCTCAAGCTGAGAGCAGTTGCGTCAGGCCAACATGGGCTCCGGCAAGTCTCCAGGGGCTCATTGGAGACTGGGGGCTCCCTGTGAGCCGGGTTGGGAGTCCCCAAGGGCGACAAGTCCCCGAGGGCTGGGGTTTAGGCACCCCTGGCATAGATTAATAATTCAATAGATAATAGTAGTACTTGGTAAGCTGATTATTCAGGAATCCCTGAAGTGGTGGTGGTGATGATGATGATGGTTGCAAATTTTATATACTGCTTTTCAATAAAAAAGAAGTGCACAAAGCGGTTGGTGCTGCAAAAATGCTCCCCTGCCCGGAAAGGGCTTATAATTAAAAATATATATATATATGCAGAAATACCAGCAGCAACCACTAGGAGCTTATTAAAATTCACAGTTAGCTGCTGGCTGTTAACCACCATCTCAAGTACAAAGGAGTACATCATTGGAAAAGTATACTTCAGTCTCCATTCCACCCCTCCCCCCCACTGTTCATAAAACCAAATCTGTTTCCTTTGCTATATAATGTGAACGAGGGCCAGGTTTCCCCAGTAATAAGCCTTTTTTTTTTTCTTCAATCATTCCAAACAGCATCTAAGAAAGTGCTAATCTGACATGCAAATCAATAATATGCATTATGGTTTATGGCCTAGGGAGAAATGTTATTGCCGTATTTTATGATACAGCTGTTTTGCACAGCATGGTTTTAGGAGTACAATATAACCGCTCCCAATACATTAAAATAACCATATACAATCAGGAGCCAATTACAGTGTGACGACTAGTGTTATTGGCCATGAACACACACTACCTGGGCTGGCATCAACACAACACAATGTTTATATGACTTGAGTCAAAAAGAATGAATCTCATTTTATAACTTACATATGGTTATTGACAAAACACTTAGGGGGACGTTTTCAGAAGGTTGTACGAGGTTTGCTTTTTTTTTTTTTTTACTGCATGACTCCTATTTAAGTCAATAAGCACTGTGTAGTTAAAATCCCCATGCAGCATTTTGAAAAATTACTACCAAGTGTAGCATGTTGTTGCTTACTCACACAAATCATTTTCTTCTCCAAGAGATTCTTCGGTATAGCCGGCCGGCTGCATTGGTTGTGAGGGGTCCCTTTAAAAAAAGAAGAAGAAGAACACACCTTGCTGGCCTCCAAACATGGTTGACTGAGAGGGTACTTCATGTAGGTCTCAAATGATAATGAAATAATTTGCACTTCTATAGCTTCTTTCATGGGGATCTCACAGTGCATTAGCATTAGTTAATTATGCCTCATAGCATTCCATTCCATAGGTAAGTGTTTAATGGATGCAGTCAAGAAAAGGCAGGTTAGATGACTTGCCCAAAGACACATCTCGAGTCCGGTAGAGAATTGGAATGAGTATCCAAAGGTCTAGAATCGGACTTGCCTCTCTTAAATGTGAGGTGGAATTTCTTGCCCCCAAAGAAATAACCTTGAATAATTGCAAATGCCAAACGCATGAGATAATCAGTTGGAGTCATAGTGACCTCCCTTGGAGGTGACTGTTTGTAAGGAATGATATGGATGCTGAACCTGGATATTATGGATGTCTGGCTGGCTGGTGTATTTTTACTCACAATCTGGCTGAGATCCAACAAACTGCTCAACTAATTCTATGGACTAATGGGAACTTGGGGTTTGTGTTTCTTGAACACCGGTGTTTGCTTCTGGACTTGCCCCACCACCTCAGGGACCCCCAGCTGTCCCATCCCAACCTGGGAAGGGAGTCAGCCACCGAGACCAAACTTATTTGGCTGCCCAGGTGGGAAGTCTCGGGACTGGAGGACGTCATCCTGGAGAGGAGGGAAACAATCCCCTAGGGAGGACCCCTTCTCCAGGGGATGGACCCGTTTCCGAATGCACTTGGGATACTCCTCGGCGGGAGGGGGGTCAGAGGTTTCTTGTAGTGGGGGATTCGATTATTAGAAACATAGAGGGGGGGTTTGCGACGGATGTGAGGACCGCATGGCGACTTGCCTGCCTGGTGCGAAGGTTGCGGACATCACTTCTCGTCTAGACAGGCTAGTAGACAGTGCTGGGGGAGAGGTAGCGGCTGTGGTGCATGTCGGCACCAGCGACGTGGGCAAGTGTAGCTGGGAGGTCCTGGAGGCCAAATTTAGGCTTTTAGGCAGGAAGCTGAAAGCCAGGACCTCAAAGGTAGCGTTCTCTGAAGTGCTACCTGTTCCACGCGCAGGGCCAGCTAGGCAGGCGGAGATCAGGGGTCTCAATGCGTGGATGAGACGGTGGTGTAGGGAGGAGGGGTTTAGATTCGTTAGGCACTGGGGAACGTCTTGGGACAAGCGGGGCCTGTACAAGAGGGACGGGCTCCACTTGAACCAGAATGGAACCAGACTGCTGGCGCATAACATTAAAAAGGTGGCAGAGCAGCTTTTAAACTGATCCGAGGGAAGGCCGACAGGAGCCGAGGGGCATCCGGTTTGGGACTCCTCATCCCTATGGGATGAGGATGGGGAGGTTAGAGAACAACAAGACAAAGGCAGGGTAGGAGAAGAAATTGGCAAAGGTAGCGTGATGGGATGTGATAGACAGTTTGGCACAATGAGAGGATGCGGGGACAAAGGAGCGAATAAGCAGCCCATCCTAGGGCATTCCATGTACAAATGCTTTTATGCGAATGCCCGAAGTCTACGAGCAAAGGTGGGAGAACTGGAATGTCTGGTGACAAGGGAAAACATTGACATAGTGGGCATAACGGAAACCTGGTGGAATGCGGAGAATCAGTGGGATACCGCAATCCCGGGCTATAAACTCTACAGGAGGGACAGGCAGGGGCGTGTTGGAGGTGGGGTGGCCCTTTATGTTAAGGAAGGGATAGAATCCAGCAAAGTAGAGATTGGAGGTGGGTCCGACTCCACTGTAGAATCTCTGTGGGTTAAATTACCAGGCTTGTGCAGCGATGTAATACTGGGGGTGTGCTATCGTCCTCCAGACCAGAAATCTGATGGGGACCTTGAAATGAGGAAACAGATCAGGGAGGTGACAAGGAGGGACAGGGTTGTAATCATGGGGGACTTCAATTATCCTCATATTGACTGGGTCAATTTGTGTTCTGGTCACGATAAGGAAACCGGATTTCTTGACATGCTAAATGACTGTGGCTTAGAGCAGCTAGTCACGGAGCCCACCAGAGGACAGGTGACTGGATTTAATATTGTGCGGTATGCAGGACCTGGTTAGAGATGTAAACGTTACTGAGCCATTGGGGAACAGTGATCATGCTGCGATCCGTTTTGACGTGCACGTTGGGGGAAGAATACCAGGCAAATCTCTAACAAAAACCCTTGACTTCCGACGGGCAGACTTCCCCCAAATGAGGAGGCTGGTTAGAAGGAGGTTGAAAGGGAGGGTAAAAAGAGTCCAATCTCTCCAGAGTGCATGGAGGCTGCTTAAAACAACAGTAATAGAGGCCCAGCAGAGGTGTATACCGCAAAGAAAGAAGGGTTCCACTAAATCCAGGAGAGTGCCCGCATGGCTAACCAGCCAAGTTAGAGAGGCTGTGAAGGGCAAGGAAGCTTCCTTCCATAAATGGAAGTCTTGCCCCAATGAGGAGAATAAAAAGGAACATAAACTGTGGCAAAAGAAATGTAAGAAGGTGATACGGGAGGCCAAGCAAGACTATGAGGAACGCATGGCCAGCAACATTAAGGGGAATAATAAAAGCTTCTTCAAATATGTTAGAAGCAGGAAACCCGCCAGAGAAGCGGTTGGCCCTCTGGATGGTGAGGGAGGGAAAGGGGAGATAAAAGGAGACTTAGAGATGGCAGAGAAATTAAATGAGTTCTTTGCATCTGTCTTCATGGCAGAAGACCTCGGGCAGATACCGCTGCCCGAACGGCCCCTCCTGACCGAGGAGTTAAGTCAGATAGAGGTTAAAAGAGAAGATGTTTCAGACCTCATTGATAAATTAAAGATCAATAAGTCACTGGGCCCTGATGGCATCCACCCAAGAGTTATTAAGGAATTGAAGAATGAAGTTGCTGATCTCTTGACTAAGGTATGCAACTTGTCCCTCAAAACGGCCACGGTGCCAGAAGATTGGAGGATAGCAAATGTCACGCCTATTTTTAAAAAGGGAAAGAGGGGGGACCCGGGAAACTATAGGCCGGTCAGCCTAACATCCATACCAGGTAAGATGGTGGAATGCCTCATCAAAGATAGGATCTCAAAACACATAGATGAACAGGCCTTGCTGAGGGAGAGTCAGCATGGCTTCTGTAAGGGTAAGTCTTGCCTCACAAACCTTATAGAATTCTTTGAAAAGGTCAATATGCATGTGGATTTGGGAGAACCCGTGGACATTATATATCTGGACTTTCAGAAGGTGTTTGACATGGTCCCTCACCAAAGGCTACTGAAAATCTCCACAGGGAATTAGAGGACAGGTCCTCTCCTGGATTGAGAACTGGTTGGAGGCCAGGAAGCAGAGAGTGGGTGTCAATGGGCAATTTTCACAATGGAGAGAGGTGAAAAGCGGTGTGCCCCAAGGATCTGTCCTGGGACCGGTGCTTTTCAACCTCTTCATAAATGACCTGGAGACAGGGTTGAGCAGTGAAGTGGCTAAGTTTGCAGATGACACCAAACTTTTCCAAGTGGTGAAGACCAGAAGTGATTGTGAGGAGCTCCAGAAGGATCTCTCCAGACTGGCAGAATGGGCAGCAAAATGGCAGATGCGCTTCAATGTCAGTAAGTGTAAAGTCATGCACATTGGGGCAAAAAATCAAAACTTTAGATATAGGTTGATGGGTTCTGAGTTGTCTGTGACAGATCAGGAGAGAGATCTTGGGGTGGTGGTGGACAGGTCGATGAAAGTGTCGACCCAATGTGCACTGCATCCTGTGGTGGGCAGGCAGTCACAGAGGCCTCCTCAAGGTAAGGGAACATTTGTTCCCTTACCTCAGGGCTGCATTGTACCTGCAATGGTACTGGGAAGTTGGATAGGATTGGGCCCTTAGTCATCATGCCTTTTGACACAGCATAACACTGACAACACAATCACACAAAGCACCACAATACCAATAAGGTGTGCAATAAACAAAATATTAAAAGCTATCTTGTAAAAGCACATATTACAAGATAAAAAATCTGATCAAACTGCAAATCCTGCCTAAAAAGAAAAACGTTTTCACTCTCCAATGAAAACACAGCAAACAATGGAGGCAAGTAGGCCTCCCTTGGGGTGCTGTTCCACTGTGCATACTAGACAGAAGCTATGGCACCATGATGCTGGGGACCCTAGAACAAAGCCCCCATGGAATCCCACCTGTCCTCTGATAGTACATTGAGTACTACTGCTGCCTTCACTACTGAAGATTCAAGGATCCAGGGCCAGCTCACACATAAGGCCAGGTGGTGGAAGCTTCGAGCTATGGGCTGAGGGGGCAACCTGGATGGGTGGCCCCACATGCCATACTTGCCAGCTGCTCCCCCAGCCCACTATCTGCCCAGCCCCTGCCTCCATCCTCTTCTTGGTTGCTCTCCAAAGAAATGAGTGGGGGGGGGATGTTACATGGCTTACTCCAGGTCATAAATGACCTGGAGACAGGGTTGAGCAGTGAGGTTGCAAAGTTTGCAGACGACACCAAACTTTTCCGAGTGGTGAAGACCAGAAGTGATTGTGAGGAGCTCCAGAAGGATCTCTCCAGACTGGCAGAATGCGCAGCAAAATGGCAGATGCGCTTCAATGTCAGTAAGTGTAAAGTCATGCACATTGGGGCAAAAAATCAAAACTTTAGATATAGGCTGATGGGTTCTGAGCTGTCTGTGACGGATCAGGAGAGAGATCTTGGGGTGGTGGTGGACAGGTCGATGAAAGTGTCGACCCAATGTGTGGTGGCAGTGAAGAAGGCCAATTCTATGCTTGGGATCATTAGGAAGGGTATTGAGAACAAAACGGCTAGTATTATAATGCCGTTGTACAAATCGATGGTAAGGCCACACCTGGAGTATTGTGTCCAGTTCTGGTCGCCGCATCTCAAAAAAGACATAGTGGAAATGGAAAAGGTGCAAAAGAGAGCGACTAAGATGATTACGGGGCTGGGGCACCTTCCTTATGAGGAAAGGCTGCAGTGTTTGGGCCTCTTCAGCCTAGAAAAGAGACGCCTGAGGGGGGACATGATTGAGACATACAAAATTATGCAGGGGATGGACAGAGTGGATAGGGAGATGCTCTTTACACTCTCACATAATACCAGAACCAGGGGACATCCACTAAAATTGAGTGTTGGGAGAGTTAGGACAGACAAAAGAAAATATTTCTTTACTCAGCGTGTGGTCAGTCTGTGGAACTCCTTGCCTCAGGATGTGGTGCTGGCGTCTACCTTAGATGCCTTTAAAAGGGGATTGGACAAGTTTCTGGAGGAAAAATCCATTACGGGGTACAAGCCATGATGTGTATGCGCAACCTCCTGATTTTAGAAATGGGTTATGTCAGAATGCCAGATGCAAGGGAGGGCACCAGGATGAGGTCTCTTGTTATCTGGTGTGCTCCCTGGGGCATTTGGTGGGCCGCTGTGAGATACAGGAAGCTGGACTAGATGGGCCTATGGCCTGATCCAGTGGGGCTGTTCTTATGTTCTTATGTTCTTATTGCTGTGGCTCCCCACTGTCCCTTGGGCTATTAATGCACAAGGTTGGCTGCTCCTTGCAGGAAGAGGGCCTCCTTACTCTGGGGCAATGCTGGCCCTTTAACCCCATAGCTGGACCAGGTGGAGCTGAGGGTAGGGATGGGAGAGAGGTAGTTCAGGAAGGGGAGGGCCCTGGGGTGGTGGTGAGAGGTCCCTGGACAGGCCACCTGAAGTCTGCTCTGTGTCTGCTAAGGCAAGTTCAGGGAAGGAACCAAGTGGACAAGGAAAAGAAGAAGTGTGAAGGAATCCCCCCTCCCTGCTTCTGAACCTTGATGTCTGGATGGGGGATCCAGGTTGTTGGGCCTGCAACCCTCCTTTGTTTCTATGCTTCTTTCCCTGGGGCCAAGAAGAACTTGGACACCAAATTGAGCACAGCCCTCTTGTGGCAACCCTGCTGGGGGTGGAGGGCAGACGGAGAAACTCACAAACAGCATCACCTCCGTTCTGTCACATAGCAAGCCACTTTTGAATTTGACTTTCAAAGGCACTTTCTGATATGACCTGGGAATCTACTGTAGGAAGAAAATAATCTAAAAATGCCATTACAGGCACGACAAAACACACTAGAAGTAACTCTTTGGGGCGGATTCTACTTGGGATGGGCCATTTGAGTGCACCCAAAAATGCACAAAAATCCTGGGTCTTGCATGTACTGAAAACCCATCCAAGGATGGATTTGCAATAGTATGTCATGATGCTACCCCAAACTGACTTGCACCTGACCAGCTACTCTATGAGTAAATTTGAAGGAGCTGCCATGTGCCTCCAGTGAATCCACACCAACTCTGAAGTTACGGATGAGAAATGATATATTCACCTCACGTGGTATGGAAGTACATGAGGTCGCTAGCTGCACTGCATAGCTCAGATCAGACCTGCTCTGATGGGTTTCCTATGCTGTGCCATCGTGTGGGAGAAGGCTCTGGTTCTCCCTGCCAGTGCAGCTAGGGTGACCAGACATCCTCATTTTCCAGGACATGCCCTCTTTTTTAACCTCATGTCGTGCAAAAGAACTTAAATGTCCTCTATTCCCTGTGAGCGGGTCTCTGCAGGCAGTGCAAGCCTTCTTGTGATTCATAAATTATATGGAATATAGTTTTAAATTTAAAAATAAGTAATATAATGTTTAAATTAACCACATGAAGTCAAGATACAAGTGTTTTTAGCTTTTATTTTGTCAGGTCCTACCTTTTCCTTGGATGTCCTACATTTTGGGGTGCCTTGTCCTCTTTTGCGGTTATACCATCTGGTCGCCCTGAGAGCGGCTAGCTTTAGTGCCATCACAAAGTGCTTTAGGGCACCCGCTCCACTAGTGCAGAGTGAGTATAGGATGGTGCCATCCACCAGTGCAGAGTGAGTATAGGATGGTGCCATCCACCAGTGCAGAGTGAGTATAGGATGGTGCCATTACTTCTGAACAGACATGCAAAGGATTGTGCTGCTTATATTACTATATAGTAGGAAGTGGTGGGTCAACCTTCATGTCTGAATGTAGATCTTCATTCTACCCAAGCACACCCTTTTGGGAGCATGAGTATTTTTGCATTGGACCAGGGAGGCACCCAGACTTGCCAGAACGAACCCTGGAGGAAAATCAGTTGTGTGCCTTTGTGTTGACACTCATTGTCGACCCCCCCCCCCAACCAACCCGATGAGATGCTGTATCAGCAAAGTGGCTCATAAGACTTGGCTGTAAAAGCAGAGATTTTACTAATAGATTATCCCCTTGTACTGCCATCACTTATGCTTCTGTCTTTGTGCTCTGTCTTCATTGCCCGTTGTTAAATGATTGATAAAAATTGTTAAATAGTGCAAACTCTCTATATGCCTTGGTGTAATGAGGCCTGTCAAACATGAGACACAGTTCTCATCATGATATTAAAATTAAATGCAGCATTTTTTAAATTTCTGACATAAATAAAGAAGTTATTTATCTGGACCAATGCTTTTTCTATAAGTTCAGTGTTCTGTGTAAGTCACTGTCATTGTGCATATTTTATGTTGTGACACTATGGTCATTTTTCTTCTTTTTGTGTGCCAAACTTGCTACCATTAATCCAAACATTGTCAATAAAGTTTAAGGGATTTTTTTTCCCCCTCTTTTCTATCTAGGATTGCTTCAGTTGACTTGAATCTTACCTTAAAGGTAGGTTCACAAAGCTGCTTCAGACACTTTTCCTCTTGCTGAAGTAACACCTATGGTCTGGCCACTCAACATTTTTCATCATCATCCTCTCAGAGCCTTCATGAACCACCACTGCCACCAGAAAGAGCCAGGAGCTACAGATCAACCAGCTGCCTGGGTGAGAAGTTGCCCTGGTTGGCAACCTTCAGTCTCGAAAGACTATGGTATAAGCCTACAGCACCCGGTATTCCCAAGCAGTCTCCCATCCAAGTACTAACCAGGCCTGACCCTGCTTAGCTTCCGAGATCAGACAAGATTGGGCATGTGCAGGGTAACAGTTAATCTGGTACTATTTGGCCCTGATTCTTAGCCTGGACATTTTGTAGGATGGGTGCAATTTCTCCCTCACAGCGGCATACATTGTGCACTTGACACCCAGGTCAGATAATTTTTAACACCCCTCCTCTCTCTCATACTCTCTCTCCCACTCCCCCACCCAAAACACAGCAAGAATATAATAACATAAGAAAAGATCCTCTGGATCAGGCCAAAGGCCCATCTTATTCAGCTTCCTGTATCTCAGTGACCACTGATGCCTCTGGGAGCACAAAAGATAAGAAGATATCTGCATCCTGGTGCCACTCTTGTGCATCTGACTACTTCTAAAACCAGGAGGTTGTACATACCCACCATGGCTTGTAACCTGTGGTGGACTTTTCCTTCATCATTCAGTCCAATTCCCTTTTAAAGGTATTCAGGCCAGGTGCCACCACTTGTGGCATTCTCCTTCCTCCCCAACTCATTTGTCTTTCACATGACTCTTGTCCTCATATCCACAGTGCCTGGAGGTGCCTGGAAGTGCCTGGAAGGAAGAGTTGCTAAGGCACCTCTGCTTGCTGAGCATGTGGTTGGAAAAGGTAGGGCCAGGATTGGGGAGACAGGAATGGGCTACCAGGATCTACTGTATCTGTATATTTTACTGCAACGAAGGGAGGACCAAAAGGCAAGCGATGAGGGCAGTCCCTCTCCCTTCTTGCTGGCACCTCAGAAAGCCCAGTCAGGTGCTATGATTTTTTGCCAGGCTGCAGAGTACAAAACAGGCACCCACTTAGCACCTGCTTACAGCTGGCATCCAAGGAGGACACTACTGCTATCTCATGAATTCTGTAGATCCTCCAAAGAGCAGCAACTGAGCAGCCAAAACAGCTGCAGAAATGGTGGGCAACCTTCAGTCTCGAAAGACTATGGCACAAGCCTACAGCACCCCGGTATTCCCAGGCGGTCTCCCATCCAAGTACTAACCAGGCCTGACCCTGCTTAGCTTCCAAGATCAGACAAGATCAGGCATGTGCAGGGTAACAGTTAAAACTGAACAATTTATTATGCTGTATAGAACACTGGACGACAATAAACCAACACTATGAAACTTGGGTAGAAGACCCGAACTACTTTTAAGTTATGGTAATCAGTGTATTAGAGCAGGGATGCCCAAACCCCGGCCCTGGGGCCACTTGCGCCCCTCGAGGCCTCTCAATGCGGCCCTCAGGGAGCCCCCAGTCTCCAATGAGCCTCTGGCCCTCCAGAGATTTGTTGCAGCCTGCACTGGCCTGACACAACTGCTCTCAGCTTGAGGGCAACTGTTTGACGTATTACATGAGCTGTGGGATGAGGGCTCCCTCCACTGCTTGCTGTTTTACATCTGTGATGCAGCAGTGGCAGTGAAGGAAAGGCCAGCCTTGCTTTGTGCTAGGCCTTTTATAGGCCTTGAGCTATTGCAAGACCTTCATTCATTCATATAAGTTCATCTTTAATATATTCATTTATGTAAACTTATGTAAATTTATTCAAATTTTAAATGTAAATTAATTCTTTCTTTCCCCGGCCCCTGACGTAGTGTCAGAGAGATGATGTGGCCCTCCTGCCAAAAACTTTGGACACCCCTATATTAGAGGATCAAGCATGCAATCCGTGCAATGGAAAATTAGGCAAAGTCCCTCTTTGGCTCAGTTGACTTCACAGATCAATCCACACAGCATTTCCTGAGCACACAAAAGATGACATCAGAACTGTGGAGAATGGGGGGAATGCTGGTGTGTAGGGGAAATGCCAAACACAGTAGGACCAAGGGTGTTGTAAGAATAAGAGGGGGATTCAAAATGAAAAGGTTATTTGCTATGCAAAAGTAAGCTGTATGGTTTAAAATCTTATGTAAGGAGAACAGACATTTTCTGCTCTCTTAGTTTAAGTTCAGCTCATTGTTTCATTTTTGCTCTTTATCATAGTACCATTTTTAAATGACTGTGCTATGTGTGCTTCAGAGACCATCAGAAGTCACAACCCACCAAAGTTCAAGCCATCTATGTGGGCAGATACATGTTGACATGTATGCATCTATCCCTGGACTGCAATCCACGGATTGTGTTCAACGTACATTAGCAATATCCTTGGCTTTCAAATAAAATCCAACTGGTTTTTCCAGTTGACTTGATTTAATGCAAACCCTTTGTAGAAGGCCTGAGGTTTGGTTGGCTCTTACTATTTGTCTTTATATTGGGTAGTTTATATATTTTAAGAAAATGACAAATGGTTGCTTTGAAAAAACTCATTATGGTAACTGATTATTATAGGAAAAGCCTGGAAACTCTTTGAAGGAGAGCAGTATTCACAGAGCAGTCTGAGCTTGCAACTTGACTTGTAATTAGAAGAATCTATAAACATTTATCACATTAAGCAAGTAACTTTAGACACAAACTGCAAAGTCACTTAAATGTCCTTTGTTGAGATGGCCTTAGTAATTGTGTCATACTAGAGGGAGAGATCAATTTACTTGACTGAGTGAAGAACACCCAGATAGTTACAACCCATTTGACATCAAGTGTTAAGACAATGTCCTCTTCACCTCCTACACACAAGCCCTCCTTAAAAAAGAAAAGAAAAAAGGATTGTGAATCTTTAACCTTTATCAACACAAAGTTACTGTCAGTCTGCTTCTAAAAATCTGAGTTCAGCTTGAATGGACTACCAATTCTTCAGCATTTTAAATCAGTTGCCTGCTAGGTGGGCAAAGGGTTGCAATGGTTCTCTTATACAGATGTCTTCCCAGAGCCATGGGGGATCTCTTCCAGGGTTCCCCCATGGATACGGAAACAGCGAATATGGGGAACTCTATCTCCATGCCCCCTGCACCCATTAACATTCTTTTAGAGACTTATCGAGGCAAAGTTTTTACAAGCTTATAGCAACATGCAGGCAGCCTGAAAGCTCGAAAAGACTGGCTCGATCGCTAACAGGAAACAGGAACGTAACTGCATTGGTAAAGGGGAGGCTGGAGGTGTACTTGGGTATTTTCCCCCTTACCCTATATAATGTTCCAACCTAACGATAGGGCTACGTGGATCTGTACCGCTAAATTGCTAGTGCAAATCCAAGCAGCTCCATTTAAAGCTACCAGGCCTAGGAAGGGGGTTAGAATACGGCAAGGGTCTCCTCCTCAGATCCTTCCCCTCCTTGGCCTGTCCCACCCCTCTGTCCCACTCTCCTCCTGCCCTCTTACACTCCTCCTCACCTCCGTTCTGCCCTTCCACAGCCCTCCCTGCTGACTCACCTTGGCCAGCAACCAAGATCAGGATGAAGCATTGGCAGGCTGGCACAATTCTTTCCACCAGCGCTGTTTGTACTGGAGTAGTTGCAAATGTGTTTTGTGGCACTTTTGTGACAGAGTGTCACCTGTGGACCAAGCCGATGCAGCAGCCACTGACCTGGCAAAAGGTAAGTGCAAGATTACACTGTCTCATGAACCCATCACCTCACAGGAGCTAGCAATGTCAGAGGCCTTGTTCCCTTAAGCTTCTGTGGAGGAACCAAGTACCTCCCCATCTAGGTTCTGAATCTGGAGCAATCACACTCTAAAGAAACATACACCTTCCCAGTTTAGAGATTTCCTCTTTACTTTATTAGAGAGCAAGTTGCTCAGTGCAGACTCATTCACAGCTGACACAGGGCCAGACATGAAGGGATGTACACCTTGAGCTAGCGATTTTCAATCTTTTTCATCTCATGGGCAGTAAAATTGTCAAGGCACACCACACACCATCAACTTCTTGACAATTGACACGGCACACCATGCTGCCGGTGGGGGGCTCACATAAATGACCTTCCCCCAAATTCCTGTGGTACACCTGTGAACCATTCGCGACACACCAATGTGCCATGGCACAGTGTTTGAAAATGGCTGCCTTAAGCAATGGTGCCTAAAGTTTTTATATCTGTTATGCATACTTATTATATGTCCATAACATAAGCCCTCCCACTACTGAACGTGTTTTTAGGTTTTTGTTTCCTCAAAGTCATGTGATTGCTAAAAAGGAGAAGACAAAGACATACCAGAAGCTATGGACATGCTTTAAACACACACACACACACACACACACACACACACACACACACACACACACTATACCCTTCTACAGCTTGATTGCTATAAAAATGGTTGGCAACCTTCAGTCTCCAAAGACTATGGTATAAGCCTGCAGCACCCGGTATTCCCGTATGGTCTCCCATCCAAGTACTAACCAGGTCTGACCCTGCTTAGCTTCTGAGATCAGATGAGATCGGGCACATGCAGGGTAACAGTTGCTGTAGATATGCACAGATAAGGCAAAGTTAGGACACATTCCCAAAATTGATCTGATGAATGTTTTGTCTTCTACAGAGCTCTTAGTGGGGCTGATGTCCTGCCCTTATTGGGAAAGTGATTACTCCAGCTTTAGCTGTTCTTTGGCCTTGGGCACACACAGGCATCAAGCACCAAGCTGGAGTCCTTGTACCTTACACAGACTAACAGAAGCGGGTGCCAAAGGAGAACAGCATGAAATGTTTGGAAATGCATAACCACCTGGGAAAAGCTGAATGCACTGGACCTGTTTAACCCAGAAAATTATTCATTTTCCATACATAATAAGATGCTTTCAGAGCGAATTACCTTTGTTTTTGATCAAGGGAAAACACAAGCAAAAAAGTAAAAAGCAACTTTCCATGATGGAACATATTTTACGTCTCCCCAGAGCGAGTTTCATTTAAATACAAACTCGATAGATTCATAGATACGGAGAGGAGAGCCAACAACTTCTTTGTATTATAAATAGTCTCTTTCACTCCCTCTCCCTGAGTCTGAAACAGTCTGTAAACCTTCACTTTATAAATAAAATAAAAATCATTGTTCCCCTTGGCAACTATATTGTTTCTTTGTGCAAGCCCTCTTGATTCAGTTCCTCTCCTCAAAACAAGATTTGTTGTTTAGCTCCTCGGTGCAAGCAGTAAAAATGAATGATATCTGTTAATAGCAGGGGAGATAAGCTATGCTTTTAGTGCTTTTCCCATAGCTGGTGTTTCAGATTTATAAACCAGGTAAACAGTGTAATAGAACTCCAGCCGCTCTTCTGAGCCAGCCATTCAGACCATCAGAGGGAGAATTAAAGCCACTCTACACTTCCCACAATGGACTTGAAAACATACACAACAAATGTAAAACTATCAGACAACGGATCTTTCTTGTCTTTCTGGGAATTTTGTCATGATCCTGTGGCATGCGCCTTGTGCAAGAGTCTGACCCACATTTGGCAGGCATATTGTTGTCTTGTGTGCTCCCTGATGCATCTGTGAGATACAGGAAGCTGGACGGGATGACCTTTGGTCTGATCTAGCAGAGCTCTTCTTATGTTTTTATATTTGTTCCTGTGCTCATCCGATGATTTAAACCACTCAGGGAGAAATCCAAACGTCCCTTGCGCCGGCCCAGGAGGGTCACAAATGTGCTGTAAGGCACGTTTGCGCCTCCTTGAGAGGAAGACGGGCTGGTGCTCCGTGAAGCACCGGCCTGTGGAGCCTGACGGAAGCTTCCATGCCGGCTTCCTTCTCAAGTCTTGTGTTGGCCCAGCTGGGCTGGTGCAAGGAAAAAAGGTAGGTGGGGGGAGGCAGGGAGAAGGCGTTCCTGGGCAGGGGGAGAGTGTACGTTGGCAGCTCCGGGGGTGGGCAGGCGTGGAGCGGGAGGCAGGGCTGGGATCCGGCAGTTATGCCAGATCCCAACCCCCGTTCCTGGAGAGAATGGAGCAGCTCCGAGCTGCTCTGCTTTCCTCGGACTTGCGCCACCTCAAGAGGTGGTGCAAATCCAAGGAGACTCATAGGGGCCATTGGCCCTTACCCAGGGGTAAGGGGGAAAGTTTCCTCTTGCCTCTGGCTGAGCTGCTTATGGCCACTATCCTGTGCTGGATACAGTGCAAGATAGGATTGCCCCCTCAGAAGTCCAGGTTCCCTGTGGGTTCTCAACATGACTGAAAGCAAACAGGTGTCTCCATTCTCCCAGTTGGATTCACACTTGGACAGCATGTACAAAATACTGGCCCTTGTTGTGCTGGAACCAGAATCTTCCCCAAGGGCCAGAAAACTCCACTTTTCTGAACAGTTCCAGTTGGCTTTTGACATGGTCTACGGTTTGAATGGAAGTCCTATGTCAAGTCCACATCTTCAGAGAGACCTTACTTCTGGACATTCCAGTTGCCTTTCCCATATCATCCTTTGCCTCCTTCCTTTCTGTGGTTTTAATAACTTAATTTCCAACGTGCTGGAGTTCTCGCACCCAAGAATAAATTACAGCCAATCCTATGCATGTGGACCCCCGTCAGAAGCAGTGTTCTGATGGCAAAATGCACTTTCCAGCATCACAAAAGGTGCTCCAGAAGCATGCAGAGCTGCGTGCTCCGGGCTGCCACAAGAGGCCACAGAGGCCAAGTGTGCACCGGTAGACAGTGGCACACCTACTAATGAAGGTGAGTCAGCAGCGGGGGCAGAAAAGAGCAGGAGAGGGTGGAATGAAGTGAAATGGGGAAGGCACGAGGTATGCGTGGAGGCGGAGGTGGCACCTAGCGTGGTTGACTTGCGCTGAATGCTATCCCCTTCCTAGCTTCTTGACACGCTCCTTTCTCTCCACAGACTTGTGCAAGCCAAAGAGTTGGCACTGGTCCAAGGAGACCAAGCAGCAGGAGCAAGCAGGAAGCTTACAGGGAGTTAAGGGAACTATTTCCCTTACCCACGCCTCCCAATCTGCCCCCCCACCATAGCATACAGCGCAGCCTGTTTTAGGGTGGCTGCGTGCTGCGGTGGGGGGAAGGATAGGATTGGGCTGCTAGTGTCTCATGTCTTATAACTTCTGTGCAGGAAGTATGCTTTTATTGCATTTAACCCCTGCTAATTGGGTAAGAGGCACTTTTTCAAGTGGGTGCTCCTTTTTTTTAGCAGGGGGAGAGTAACTGGCCCACCTCACCCCAGCACTGTCTGTTTTAGTGGCTGTCTGCTGGTATTCTTTTTGCATCTTTTTAGATTGTGAGCCCTTTTGGGACAGGGAGCCATTAGTTATTTGATTTTTCTCTGTAAACCGCTTTGTGAACATTTAGTTGAAAAGCGGTATATAAATACTGTTGTTATTATTATTATTATTATTATTATTATTATTATTATTATTATTATTATTATTATTATTTATTGTTGTTTATTTCACCTGCCTTTCCTCTGCCAGAGCAGAAGCTTCTCTATTGCACAGTTGTATTATGGCCAAAATTGAGCAGATGCTGCTGCTACACACTGGTGCAAACGGATAAAAGCAGAATGTTGTTATTTATATTGACGGAGGTTTCCTCCTCTAAAGTGGTGTTTCAACAGTGCAGAGGGCTATTGGCTCGAGCCAGTCAGATTCTGCTCCATTACACTATGTGACATGCCCTGGGGCGATGCCAGCTTGTGTTACTTTGGTAAAAGATACTGCTCTGTTATCAACCAATTAAGAAGAAGCATTTGTATTCTCCCTTCCCAAAGACATGGTGGACAGTAAACATTGTCTGCAGGACTTGGTTGATTTCTATTTAAATGGAAGTTTGACAGTTTTTTTTAAATCGTGTCATATGTCTGATGCTAAAACCTCTCCAGTTATTGAAATGCTTTAGAGAATGGAAAGAAGTCACCCAGTATAGAAACATTTCTACCGTTCAGAAATTATGATGATGATGGAAATGATGAAATGATGATGGAAATGATGATGATGATGATGATGATGAACAGTATTTATATACCACTTTTCAACAACAACAAAAGCCCACAAAGGGTTCAAATAATTAAATAGTTCCCTGTCCCCAGAGGGCACACACTCTAAAATGATGTAGAACAGTAGTTTTCACACATTTAGCACCAGGACGCACATTTTAGAATGAGAATCTATCAGGACCCACTGGAATGGGTGTCATGACCAGGAGTGACATCATCAAGGAGGAAAATTTTTAACAATGCTAGGCTGCAATCCTACCCACACTTACCCAGGAGTAAGTCCCATTTACTGTCATTGATAAAAGCATATACATAGTATATGTACTATGACTAAGGTATGCAACTTGTCCCTCAAAACAGCCACGGTACCAGAAGATTGGAGGATAGCAAATGTCACGCCTATTTTTAAAAAGGGAAAGAGGGGGGACCCGGGAAACTATAGGCCGGTCAGCCTAACATCCATACCGGGTAAGATGGTGGAATGCCTCATCAAAGATAGGATCTCAAAACACATAGACGAACAGGCCTTGCTGAGGGAGAGTCAGCATGGCTTCTGTAAGGGTAAGTCTTGCCTCACAAACCTTATAGAATTCTTTGAAAAGGTCAACAGGCATGTGGATGCGGGAGAACCCGTGGACATTATATATCTGGACTTTCAGAAGGCATTTGACACGGTCCCTCACCAAAGGCTACTGAAAAAACTCCACAGTCAGGGAATTAGAGGACAGGTCCTCTCCTGGATTGAGAACTGGTTGGAGGCCAGGAAGCAGAGAGTGGGTGTCAATGGGCAATTTTCACAATGGAGAGAGGTGAAAAGCGGTGTGCCCCAAGGATCTGTCTTGGGACCGGTGCTTTTCAACCTCTTCATAAATGACCTGGAGACAGGGTTGAGCAGTGAAGTGGCTAAGTTTGCAGACGACACCAAACTTTTCCGAGTGGTAAAGACCAGAAGTGATTGTGAGGAGCTCCAGAAGGATCTCTCCAGACTGGCAGAATGGGCAGCAAAATGGCAGATGCGCTTCAATGTCAGTAAGTGTAAAGTCATGCACATTGGGGCAAAAAATCAAAACTTTAGATATAGGCTGATGGGTTCTGAGCTGTCTGTGACAGATCAGGAGAGAGATCTTGGGGTGGTGGTGGACAGGTCGATGAAAGTGTCGACCCAATGTGCGGCGGCAGTGAAGAAGGCCAATTCTATGCTTGGGATCATTAGGAAGGGTATTGAGAACAAAATGGCTAATATTATAATGCCGTTGTACAAATCGATGGTAAGGCCACACCTGGAGTATTGTGTCCAGTTCTGGTCGCCGCATCTCAAAAAAGACATAGTGGAAATGGAAAAGGTGCAAAAGAGAGCGACTAAGCTGATTACGGGGCTGGGGCACCTTCCTTATGAGGAAAGGCTACGGCGTTTGGGCCTCTTCAGCCTAGAAAAGAGACGCTTGAGGGGGGACATGATTGAGACATACAAAACTATGCAGGGGATGGACAGAGTGGATAGGGAGATGCTCTTTACACTCTCACATAATACCAGAACCAGGGGACATCCACTAAAATTGAGTGTTGGGCAGGTTAGGACAGACAAAAGAAAATATTTCTTTACTCAGCGCGTGGTCAGTCTGTGGAACTCCTTGCCACAGGATGTGGTGCTGGCGTCTAGCCTAGACGCCTTTAAAAGGGGATTGGACGAGTTTCTGGAGGAAAAATCCATTATGGGGTACAAGCCATGATGTGTATGCGCAACCTCCTGATTTTAGGAATGGGTTAAGTCAGAATGCCAGATGTAGGGGAGAGCACCAGGACGAGGTCTCTTGTTATCTGGTGTGCTCCCTGGGGCATTTGGTGGGCCGCTGTGAGATACAGGAAGCTGGACTAGATGGGCCTATGGCCTGATCCAGTGGGGCTGTTCTTATGTTCTTATGTTCTTATAGTAGCCTGTTAAAAGTACAGAGCGGTAACATTTCTCCAGATGCAGTCACAGACCATGGAATCATCAAGTCTAATATGATTTCTAATATGATTCATTTCAATAAAATATTGAAATGAATGGGGACTCATCTGAAACTGGCTCGCAACCCACTTAGTTTGACCCACAGTTTGAGAAATACTGATGTAGAAGAAGAGCACCAGCAAATCACCGCTAGATAGGACACTGTGCTGGGGTGAAAAGGGACACTCCCCCTCCTAAACATGAGAGGAGCCCCACCTGAAAAAGTGCCTTCTGCCCAATGAGCAAGGGACTAGATGAGAAAGAACTGCAGTATAGACTATATTTACAACCAGGTCCCAGTAGCATAGCTGGGAGGGAACAGTAAGTACTGCAGGCTCCACAAATGCAACCCCTCCCACTCACCTTCGGAGCCATTCTGGACAGTGATGGCACTTGCTGAACCAAATGGCTTTTCCTGTGTGTTTCCATCACTGCCCGGAATGGCCCTAACGGTGAGTGGGAGGGCCCACTTGCACGAGCATTGCAGCACTTACAGTACTTCCTGTTTTGCCCCCCTTCTAGCTACACTACTGCCAGGTCAAGCAGTATAGTTATTTCTATTTTATTGTGTGTTTCTTTGAGTGCGCGCATACACAAAAAGAGCATAAGGTACCAGGCAGAAGTCTCATATAGGGACAGCAAAGAGACAATGCCACTTATTTGGTTTATGGAAATTAGAAATGTAGCAGAAGGGATCTTTAGTAATCTTCTTAGGTGGAAATGCTTAGTGGTAGAAGCCTAACTATTTATGCATTTTCAGGCACAGAATGGTCATTATCACTCCTCTATGGTTTTTATAAGCTTCTTGCTTAAATAGTATATTATGAAAATGAGCTCGCACCACTGGAAGGTGGGATAAAATTATGTTTCCGTTCTGACCCTTAGGGTGATTCTATCAGGGCAGTGACTCTTGATAAGAAACAGTCTGGAATCCTTGCATTATGTGATATTAGAAAAGGATCTCTTTGTAGCCAGCCATTCTCTCTAATGATCTTTAATATGATTTCCCTATTGATACGTCAGGCATGGAAATTCACTTTTTAAAAGATCTGCACAAAGCCAAAGGGAAAAAAAAAGTGAACACTATTGCATAGGTACAGCTATCTGCTGATTTCACGAGCAAAATTACTGGTGCATGGTATAGAACATCACCTTTTTGGTTTTATTCCGCAGTCAAAGGAATGGGTTAGAGAGGTTTTTATGCAAATGACGAATGCTCTGTGTTGGAAGCCTAATTGTACTTTTTATTGTCAGACAAGTCAATACTGCTTTAATACACATTTTATAAGCTCCTTGCTAAAATTGTATATGAAAGGGATTAGTTCCCATAGATGAAAGGCATAATCTTAACAATGAGGCCACGTAAGCAGAATGGTTGAAGTACTGATAAAGGATTTGTTAGCTCCAACACAGAGTAAGTCTTATTAGTCTTATAAGTCACCACTGTTTTGACCCACTGCTGTTCATTAGATGAGTGACACTATATATATACACTATATATACACCACACAGCGTATGTATACATACACTTTTATGGAATGGAAAATGGCTAAATAAATGTGTTGTGCCCAGTTATGGTAAACAGGTAGAAGCTCAAAAGAAAGGATGTACTGCAGTTGGATCTTTCTTCTGGTTCCTTGCATGGATAAAGGATGGTGTAAACTTGCATGAGTGTGGCAAAGGAAACCATCATAGAGAAAAGCTGGAGGGAGGTCAGAGTTCAGGCATGGTTCTCTCCGCCTTGCTTGATCTAAATCTGCTCTGCAATGCTCATTATCACAGACAAGGAAGTTCAGTGGGGGCTCCGATAATACTCACTCTACAAAAGGCAAGGCTGAAGAAATTGTTTTTAAAATGCCTCTTTTTATAAGATTATGTGCACACACAAACATTTCTTTTTATTTTTTCTCGCATTCTCTCCTTCCCTTCCTTCACTATTATGTAACCGATATCTTCTTTTGAAGGGACAATGGGGAAGAGCAGAGTTAGCTGTGACAGAAGAATTATAAGAGGAGGGAAGCTAATCCTGGGAAACAGAAAAAAAAAAATAAATACAGTGGATAGGAAGAAAATTAACTCATAAGAACTCCTGGGTGTTTTCTAGCCTAGAAGACTCAGACCAAGACAAAGGCGGGTTAACTACAGTGTGTGTAATAAAGGCCAATGGTGAAACAGTCTAGTGCACTACAGTATGGGTACCACCAGAGGTACTTGAGGTGGTGTTTGGTGGTACTTCCTGGACCACTGAACACCTTCTGCCTGGCTGTGAGTTCAGGAACAGCGGTAGGAGAATAGGCTCAGTGGGCAGAGCTCCAAAGCATACTTTTCTGCACTCGAAAAAGCCCTCCTGTCTACCCCGAGCCTCTTACTGGTGTTTGTTGCATTGCATCTGGCTTCCAACCCAGAACTAACTAGAGGTTCTGCTCCATGTTCCATTGCCTACACAAGTGTGGTTAATCAGGATATGAATCTGTAACTTTGCACTAATAGCACCTAAGCGGTGGAACTGCCACCCCTGGGGGAATATGGCTCCCCAATCCTGAGCTGCCTGGTGTGGGGCTGCAGTGGTGCCAAAAATGGCTCCAGGCAGCCGCTGCCTCCTCATAGGGAGAAGGAGACTTCTCCAGGTAAACGGAGTAGCCCTGCAATGGGGCTACTTGATTCTACGATGAACCAAAGGTCGGTGTAGAATGAAGAGCCTCCGAATTGGGTGGCCAGCCTGACACAGAGACTCTGGCTCTGGTGGAGCAAAGCTCCACTGATCCCGCTTCCCTCCCGCCCAGCTCCCTCCCCTTGGCACATCTCCTCCCTGCCCTCTCCCCACCCTCCCGCCACCTCTCCCCACCCCAGAATGCCTCCTCCCTATCTCCCCCCATGTCCCCACCTACCTCTCTGCTGCCCAGCAGTCCGTGTGACCGCCAAGTGGCGGAGCTCCAGTGCTCCACTGGTGCTAGCCCAGTGCTGGCCAACGCTGGGCTAGCACCGATGCAGCACCAGTGCAACTTGCTCTAAACATTTTCCTAAGATGTTTCTTTGCTTCTGTGTGTGTGTGTGTGTGTGTGTGTGTGTGTGTGTGTGTGTGTGTGTGTCTGTATTCATGCACCATCTATTAAAGTCCTAGTTTATGAATTCACTTACATCTTCACCCCATTCTTGAACAGGGCTGTTTGTGGATTCATATTTATCACTTTTCTTTTACTGAATGCTTGAACGGGGACCTCTTATTGGAAAATCGTCCATCAATGGGATTCCTGATATGAACCATTCAAGTTCAGAAGGGGATCCGATAATATAATATTCACAAAAACTACATTCATCTGTGTACATTAGATTTCTTAAAAAACACCTATTTATGATCATGCTTTAAATGGTCTTCTTTCATTTTCTCCTCCCATCCTGCCTTTCCCTCCATTTTTGGTATTTATTGTATAAGAACCTGCTAACAACTCTATTGATATTTGTTTCCTTTTAAATTGGGTACTCACAGGATAGAGGACAATGTTTCACCAGCTGACAAGATAACGCTGATCTGAATTACTAGGGCAACTGAGTGACAGTGAAAGTGTTTTGGTGTTGTTTTTTTAATGTTCTTTTCCCAGGTTTGAAACAAAAAAAGGGGCATAATGCTGAACAACCCATAAATGTAGAAGTCTTTATATGATGTAGTTCACCAGAGACTTGTCAATACAGAGAGCCATATTGGTTCTGGCAGTCTTTCTATTGGGACAATATTTGCCTTGAAGTACTATCTTTTCTCTTTTTTCAATGTCAGCCTGAAGGCTCTTAGACAACATATGTTCATTTCATGTCATAGAGATATTGCTTCTGGTATCACAAATGCATTAGCACATTGAGGTTTTTTTTTTTTGTAAAACAGATGGTACATATTAAGGCCTGGGTCTCTTCAATGGTTTCTGCAACAATCGCATCACATTCTTCACATTGACAAAAATACCATCAGTACCACACGGCGCAGCACTAGGTTATGTCAGAATGGTAAATGAAGACCCACAGGAGAAAGATCTATAGAGGTGAATGAGCCTCTTTAGAAAACGGAATGGCACTGTTAATCAGTTATTGTAGATGGTTCCTTGCAAATTGAGGTGCTAGACCCGAGAAGTGAGCGCATCAAACAGGGAAGTTATCTTGATTTTGCAGAACTAGGATGTGCGTTTAAGGTCAGTGACAGGGAAAGGGCCAAAGATATACGACAAGGGCTGTGATTCAGTGGCAGAGCACATGGCCTTGCATGCAGAAGGTCCCAAGTTAGCATGCTTGCAGGAAGGGCAAGGAAACCCTCCTTTCTGAGATCCTCAAGAGTTGGAACCAGTCAGTGTAGACATGACTGAGCTAGGCGAATTCATATAAGGCCTGACTTGTATAAGACACCTTCTTACGTTCCAGTCGAATCCAACTCCTGAAGGCCACACTCAAGTCCCATTCAGCTACCACATGAAATGTGTAGACTATACTCTTATATAATGCCAGCAGACAGTAGCAAGGGAAAAATGTATGATTCCAGAATTGCAAATAGACCTGGAAGTAAATGCAATCATGGTGCCTCGCTAAGTGGAGTTCAACCTTTTCTCTTGCCACGACTCCAATAAGTAAATAAACAAAGTATGAGACTGGAGACCCATCACCGATCCTGCTCCCTTCCCGGACCCAACATGCCCACCCTGTCTATTGTTTGTGTCTTTACAACAACCCTGCGAGGTAGCGGCCTGAGCAGGTTCAGTCTTAGGAGCTGCGGGGCAAGACAGCAAGAAAAGGCCATGCAGAATTATATCAAGAACTCAGTTCTGATAAGCTAGTACCATTACTGGATTGGATCCAAGCCCTCCCTTGCACAGGCTTTGAAAGGTTGCCGCCACCCCCACAAATGAGATTTTGTGACTCCCACTGGGGTCCCAATCCACAGGTTGAAGAACACTGTTGTATAATATCTTGCACTTTAAAAGTACAAGAGCAATAACAGGGAGTATGTAGAAGCAACTGCAGGCATTTTGCCCTGTTTTGATAAGGCAGCACCATTATTGGATTGGACTCAAGTCCCTTCTTGCACAGGCTTTGAAAGCTTGCTGCAGCCCCCCAAATGGGGCCTTGCAACCTTATTGGGTGTACCAGCTAGGGTAGAACACTGACCTAGCTGGTGCCCCTCACACGAGAAAAGGCATCAATGCCTGATGCCACTAGGTTCAAACTTGGTGTTCTGTGGGTTAGGAATGAGTTTCCTGTGCCACCCCAATTGTTAATTAGAGCACAGAATTACAGTAGCTTGTGCTGGTCATAGGCCATCATCCTCCTGGTCCCGGTACGCAAGGGCAGTCTTAGAAGCAGCACTGGTTTTTGTGGTGGCCCCTCCTTCCCATGCCACCTACTTACCCAAACAAGTGCCAGGTGTGTGCACTGCCAATGCTACCTGCCGTGCAGCTCAGCACCACCTGGAAGTAGGTGGCGGTGATGTGATGACATCACCAGCCTCTTCCGGGAGGCTCATTTGGGGCCAAAAAGTCATAGGGTGGGAAAGTGGACTCACAAATGGAGATGCTCCACTCACCACACCGGACTCCTGATGAGCAAGGTGCCAGCTGTGGCAGCGGAGGGGCATTTGAGGCACAGGGCCCAATTCCGTCAAATTGGCCCAACTGCCCTACGGTCGGCCCTGCAGATCGGCCCTTATATCCCTGTGAGCCCATCTCAGTCCATTGCCTGCTATTAATCTTGCAGCTTTGTCACACTTCCTCAGTGCAACTTGTTGCAAAGGAAGACTACCAGGCAAGTCCACTGGTTAGTCTGATCTTGACAGTTTCTAACTTTGTGCCGGAAGATTATCTATGCTTGTCCAGGTGGGGGAGCACTGGAGGAAAAAAAGAAATCCAATGACTGTGATGTTGTACCACCACAATGGGTTCCATGTGGTGCTGCTTCACTCCTGCCTCACCCAGCTGGAATTAAGCATGGTGAAGTTGCATAGAATGGGAGTATGCTGCCAACAGAACCAACCAAACATGACTGTGGCTAGTGAGAAGGAGAGAAGACAAAGACAGGGAGAGGAGGAAGTAGGCCATGGGCAGAAACACCCCATCATTGTTCACCAGCTCAGGAAAAACCATCCCCAGATGCCTAGACAGGCCTGATACTGGTCCACAGTTCCATGATCTTCCCAGGAATGAGGAGAAAAAGAGACAGCCAAAAGCTGGCAGCTCTTCTTTAGCCTGAGACATGTCTTGACTGTGGGAATCTTAATGGTGTCCATGCTGACTAGCCAGAGACAATTCCCAGAAAGACAGGTGAAAGTTGGCATTTCTGTGCTTGCTTTTCTCAGATACTGTGTCTATAGGTCTGTGAAGAGTGAGGCCCTAGTGGGTCCTGACCCACAGTTTGAGAAACGCTGATCTAGACATATGCCACTATGGTTAAACTGCTTAAAAAAAACAGGTCACTGCATGTTGATTCAGTGTGTAATTAATGTTTGTGTGAATTGGCTAAGAGACAGAGGTGTACACATATGTGTGCTCTCTGCGGGCCAAAAATTACTATACTGCTGCTTCTGTCTTTATTGCTTCTTGTGTTACTGTTACTACTACTATAAGAAGAGAGGGTACTGACAGTGAGTTAATAGACAAAGTATTTGGGAGCCTGTCCACACTCCTAGTTTGCTTCCCCCATCTTTGTAGGGGTAGATTGTCCAGTGTTAACAACAATCATGGGCTATGAAAGCCAATGGGAGGGTTAGAACCTATCTAACAAGTGTGTCTCCTGAACCATAAAAAAAGAAGAAGCTGTGACCAATACTGGTTTTTGTTTGGAACATCTGATGGAATTTTGCAGTATTCCTGGAAAGGAGTTGCTTTGCTTTACTTCTATGTATTCTGGAAATGAGTGACTCTAGAGCAGTCGGCTTAACAGGCCAAAACAGACAAACAGTTTTAATTGTACAGCTGTCAGTACAAACAGAACCAGCGTACTACATAAATACATTATTTAAACTGCGTAAAGACCGTGTTTTTGCTGTCATTCCTATAAGTCATTCACCAAGCCTGTCCAGGATGTGTTTTGTCAAACAAACTTATTTTTAGCATGTACCCAAGCCAATCCACACAACTTTGTTCATCTAATAGCAAATACTTAGTAGTGGGCAAAATCAACAGTAATAATTCTGTCACCAGTTCTGTTTTCCTAGCGCTGAAATCTAAATTCACCGGGGTCCCTGCGTGCTGCTTTCTAATCCAGGAACCAGATGGTTTGGAAGCAGTGAGGATCTGGATGGGGGCTAACAAGCTGAAATTAAATCCGGATAAGACAGAGGCTCTCCTGGTTCGAAAATCCTCGATGCAGGTGCTGGATTATCGACTTGCTCTGAATGGGGTTGCACTCCCTCTGAAGGAGCAGGTTCGCAGCTTGGGGGTCCTCCTGGATTCGCAGCTGCTCCTGGATTCCCAGGTGGCGGCTGTGGCTAGGGGGGCCTTTGCTCAGCTTCGGCTGGTGCGCCAGCTGCGACCGTACTTGGATCGTACAGACCTGGCCACGGTGATCCATGCCACGGTGACATCGAGGTTAGATTACTGTAACGCGCTCTATGTGGGGCTGCCCCTGAAGACGGTTCGGAAACTACAATTAGTACAGAATGCGGCGGCCCGTGTGGTCACCGGAGCCAGGCGGTTTGACTCTGTCAGCCCGCTTCTCCGGGGGCTGCATTGGCTGCCCATTCGTTTCCGGGCCCAATTCAAGGTGCTGGTTTTGACCTTTAAAGCCCTATACTGCTCTGGGTCAGGATATCTTAGAGACCACCTACTCCCGTACAATCTGGCTCGCCATCTCAGGTCATCAGAGAAGGCCTTTTTGCAAGTGCCGCCACCCAAGGAGGTCCGGGGGGTGGCTGCAAGAAATAGGGCCTTCTCGGTAGTGGCACCAACATTATGGAACTCCCTTCCCCTTGACTTGAGAATGGCTCCCTCTCTTGAGAGCTTTCGGCGAGGCCTGAAAACACTGTTGTTTAAACAAGCCTTCTGATTTCTGGCCTTCTTAACTTTTTATACATCTTTTAGTTTTACAGGCTTGATTTCTCGGTGATCTGCTCTTTTACTCTTTTAATCTGACTACTGTTTTTATGGCCCTGTAGTGTGTTTTTAAATGTTTTTATCTGTTTGTATTAATGTTTTTTAAATTCTATTGTTTTTTAATATGTTGTTAGCCGCCCTGGGTCCCGTTAGGGAGAAGGGCGGGATAAAAATAAAGTTTTATTATTATTATTATTATTATTATTATTATTATTATGGTTTGTGCACGTGTAATTGCCGACTGTCGCACTGTACCATGGGGTTTTTTGGTCTTAAAGTACCCCAAGGACTTCATCCTCCCTGCACATGCCTATACAATCAATTTCGCACTGCATCATGGAATGCTGATAGCCCTAAGGCCATAAAGCCCAGTCATTCTTGCACATATGACTTCAGCTTTGGCATGCGAAGGGATACCATCCAGTTTTACCAAGTACTTTGTATTTACTTGGGAGCTGGTTGGGATGGCACAAAGGCTTGTGACAGCCTGGCAGTGCCGGATCCCGACTCTGTACCAGGTGGCACAGGAAAGATTGCACCAGATGGAATGGGGAGGGGGGAGGAGGACATTCTGTAGGCAGGGAGGGGGCGTTCTGGGGAGGAGGAGGGTAGAATGAGGGAGAATTAGCCCAGGCGGGGGTTGGGGTCAGCAGAGTCCTCCTCCAGTGTATCCTAACCCCTCCTCCCAGTGTAAGGCATTTAATAAGATGGAGAGAATCTATTCCTAGATTTTGATTCTGCTACTTTCCTTTCCCAACATGTTTGTGTCCTATCTCCTGTATAGACACCTCATGTTCTTCTATAATGGAAACTTTTTGCATTCTGAAGAGGTAGCTTGGCATCTGTATATTTTTTTTTTTTTAAATCAAGGAACCAATTCTGATAAATTTCAATTTCATGCCACCTTTTTAGAACTCCTTCTGAGCAAACTACCCAAAAATCCTCATGTAAACATTGTATCAGTTATTCATGAATATATCCCTGAGGGCCACAGCATTTCTTTTGCATGAATTAAAAAAAAAAAAACTGTACAGAAGTTGTGAAATGACATGTGGAGAGCATGCTCGTGAAAAGAGGTTTATTTCAAGAGATTCTCAGCCCTTGGGCGATTGCAAATCCCTCACATGAACTCCTTAGATGGCAATGATATAGGGATTATGACCAGCAGCTCTTAAGAGAGTTGCCAGACCCACCTACAGCATAACAGCAAATCCATAAGTGTTCTTTTACTTGAAAAAATAATTAGTATTTGGAAACTTCTGTGCAAGTTTCATCATACAGGTGTGCTTCATTTAATGACCTTCTGCCTAATGACGGACCACATATACAACAGTGATCAAAGACCAGAGAGAGAAAGTGTATTAATAACAATACATTATTAAGTAATAAAAATCAGGGCCTATGCTCTCAAGGCTATTAGAGATCTTACATCCTGTAGGTGTGTGTAGACATTTGTTAGACCCTCCGTAGTAATGGAGTTCTAGGACTGTTTTCCCAAACCTTTACAGTCATTTCACAGTACCCAGAAGGCTGAACTGGTGAGCAAGATGTGCAGTTAGGGACTTAACCCTCGCTGATCCTTGTCTGGTTGGTTCCTAGTTCCCAGCCTGGGATTGCTTCTCATCAAAGTGAAATCTCTCTTTTCAAGCCCCTCCCTCTTCCACTCCCCCCTTTCAATCTCCAAACCTTCCTGCTTTCCTCCCCAAATTAAACACTTCCTATTTTACCAGTCACCAGGGGTCTTACAGTTGCTTCCATGCAGTTGGCAAAGGGGGAGGGGAGAGACAAGCACACACTTTACTTGGCCAGGAGCAGAAAAAGGGTACTGTTTTGAAAGTGATTTATTAATCTTGTTGTTTGACTGAAGAGGAGAGGCTGTATTTTTAAAGTGATGAATCTTGCTATTTGAAGGGAATACTTATCAGCCATTGATGAAGTGATTGCTAGCCCAATCCTATCCACACTTTCCTGGGAGTAAGCCCCATTGACTCTAATGGGACTTACTTCTGAGTAGGCATGCATAGGATTGGGCTGTGCATCTCCTAGTATAGGAGACCAATCAGCTTCCTAACTAAACCTTTATCAGCTCTGATATATTTTTATGGTCTATTTTTGTTTTCCCCACCCTGCTGGAAAAATTTAATTTCATTAAATTAATAAAGGGTTCAATCCTATCCAAGGAGAATGGGAGAAATGACTAGTTGGATTGGGGTCCACAGGGACTGTGTGTGTGTGTGTGTGTGTGTGTAATGTTGGTCAGACTGGTTGTTCACAAAGTTCATTTGATAAAACAATTCTATTGGTATGCTTACAAAGTTAAAAAGATGAGTCTTCCTGGACCAGACAAAATCTACCTACTCCAGCATCCTAACTCCAACAGTGATCAGCAGCTGATCATTTATAAAGCATGTATATTGCTGCGTATTAATATATTTTTAAGATCTGCATTTAATTAATGATATGATTAATATTAATACAGTTAATATTTCTGGCCACTTCCTGTTTAATGATGTCACTTCCAACCCTCAGGAACATGATGGGGAGTCATGGCCAACAGCCACGGGGGTCAAGGGAGCCACTGGCTGGAAAAGTTTGAGTACCACTGCCTTATACTACAGGTTAGCATTCCAATTAAAGTTTTTATTCTGCCAACCAGGCAAGGGTGCTTTCAAAGTTGTTTGCCATAATGTTTCAAAAATTTTGTTACTCACCAAGAATCAGCTTGCGTCCCACCGGTGGGTACAAACCCACAGTTTGGGAAACACTGATAAAACATGGTAGTTA
Source organism: Tiliqua scincoides (assembly GCF_035046505.1). Classification (NCBI taxonomy): domain Eukaryota; kingdom Metazoa; phylum Chordata; class Lepidosauria; order Squamata; family Scincidae; genus Tiliqua; species Tiliqua scincoides. The sequence continues at coordinate 13,597,758 of NC_089827.1, read as the reverse complement.
ATAGGATGTTGGGATGAACCAAGCACCAAATATAGTTTGACTTCTCTCCCATAGGCTGTATTCCAAATCAAGTGGTGTCAATCTGATATGGAGTCCAGTTAAAACTGAGTTCAGCAGGAAGTAACTTTCTTTGCACTTTCTTCAAGGAAAAAAAACTCATATATGATAAAAAAAATTTTGCTTATAGGCAGAATACCTTTAAGACTGGGGAAATACCATGATTACAATTTAACAATTGCTTTAAACTTTCCTATATTTTAATATGCCCTTTAGGACGAACTATATTTTTGTAGTCTTTATTAATCCAGCATTCTTTCCCGTTAACATTTTATAGCACTCGAGGTGAATAGCGACTAGTGGCTGAGTGCAATAAATGGAGCCCATAAGAAAAGGACTTTCATAGGTGAAGGTTAGGATCCGATATTCAGCAGTGTGGACCAAATTGATATTAGTTTAATAACCTGTAAACTATGGTAGGGAATGTAATTGTCCTACATTACAAGGGTACTCCTTCAACTGCGCAGTTTATTCATATGTATAATCTAAATAATTGAGTACCTATGCATACAATAGAACATTTCCTCATATGCAAACACAATTTAATAGACGGTTATATCCAAACAGATGGATAAAAAAGATGCCCAGATATAATTGGTTTACTTTTGATTATACTACAGATACAAATTTACTTAAACAATAAATCTGGACAAGGTGGGATTTATTGTTACATCACATTCAGATTAGAAGGGTGCAGGCAAGTGTTTTAGGAGCATTCAGTAATGTTTTTTCTTCATAATCTTTCCTTCACCTTGTATGAAGGATAGCAAGAGTAGATCCAGATGCACATCCTTTAAATAGAGGGATATTTTTTTTCCCTTCTGTCACAACACCAGAACCACCAAAGGACATCCACTAAAATTGAGTGCTGGGAGAGTTAGAACAGACAAAAGAAAATATTTCTTTACTCAGTGTGTAATTAGCCTGTGGAACTCCTTGCCACAGGATGCAGTGATGTCATTTGGCATAGATACCTTTGAAGGGGGATTGGACAGATTTATGGAGGAAAGGTCCATCACTGATTACAAGCCATGATGGGTATATATGCAACCTTCTGGTTTTAGAAGTAGGCTACCTCAGAATACCAGGTGTAAGGGAGTGGCATGAAGATGAAGGCATCTTGTTGCCCTGGGTGCTCCCTGAGGCATTTGGTAGGCCACTATGAGATACAGGAAGCTGGACTAGATGGGCCTTTAGCCTGATCCAGTGGGACTCTTCTTAGTGTTTCACGTGGACATAAATTGCACAGATGCTAACAAGCTTTGCCCACTGAACCATCATTAAGGGATTGATATTTGGCTAAATATTCTTACTCCCCAAATGCCAGTGCTAGGTTGCCAGAGATTCTTGGACAAGCCCCTGTATGGGGCTGTTCTGCCGGATTCCCAGTCCAAGCTCAGCCTGAAGAATTATGCCCACTTTAAGCTAATTAGCTCCCCTTCTTTTCTCAAAAATGACCCTAGTTCTGCCCTGCAGCACTGCTGGACCCCACCACTAGGGTAACTCACCTGTTCCACCTGCAGAGGTCCTCCCACCTCCCCTCTCCTACCAGCAGCTTCCCCCCCCCATCACTACAGCAACACATTGATCCTCCACAGGTCTTGGGTGTGGCAGCCAAACATCAATCTCAGTGTCTCCAGCAGTTTCTACTCCAGCAGCCTCCAAAGTCTATTTGCACATCAGTCCAGTCTCCAAGGTTTCCTCCTTCTGCTACCCACACCAAACACTCCCTTCATCAGAAGCTTTTATGCCTGAGGGCCCTATTGCCTTCAAGTGGCTGCAGCTGTGCAGCACATTCCCTGCTTAATGCCCAGGCCTTAACCCTTAAAGGGGACACTGTTGACACCACATCCTATCTCCTCCTTGAGGTGTCTTGCACATTTCCATGACAGGGGCTCCCCATGGCAGGTAACAGATAGCAGCAGCTTTTCCTCGAGCACTTCCATGGAAGCTTGACAATTGTCCCCTTGCCCCAGAATAAGCCTTAGCAGCCTCAGTAGGTCAGCTTGGACCCATTGGCCTGTGGTATCTCTGATGCAAGTCCTCATTGATCCATGCAGGCGGATCGGGTCCAGGAAGGGGATTTGGATATGATGCTGGTCAGCGCCGCTGATCCCACCCTCCCCCTGGTCCCATTCAATCCACCCTCCGCCCATCACTGCTCCATTCTGCCCTCCCCCTGCCTCATTCAACCCCCTCCCACCCTCCCCTGCCTCTGCATTTGATGTACCTGCCCCAGAGGTCCTCCTGACTACCACTGGCACCAGCAGGAAGGCTCTGGCCTTCTTGCTGGTGTGCCTGGGCCCTGTACTGTGGCAATGCACTTTATGGTGGTTTTTCCATAGCACCTGCCTGCAGAACACATGTTCTACTGGTGCTGACCCTTGTTAGGATTGGGCCATAGCTCTCCCAAGGACAGGCTTAATACACTAACGATGGTAGCTTTTGATTAGGCATCAAAGTACTATCAGAAAATATTCACAGTTACTATACTTTGAAATTTTGACTTTGGTTGCCATACTGGTCAAGCAGACAGATGATGCTTTGTTAAAATATTGATAACGCCATTATTACCAATAACAAAATGAAGTCAACATATCTCAGAAAATCCATTTGATGGGTTTCTGATTTTTTTCTCTCCAACTTTTGGATGTTTGAAATGATCTCTTTTGGATCCCCAAATTTATCATGATATTTAGCAAAACCACAGATAGTTTACTTATTTTACATAATTAGACCTACTAGATTGACTTTGTCGAGGAAGTTACCAAACGTACAGGTGGACATTTTTTTTTTCCTGAAGCTATTCTACGGATTTTATTACCATTAATCTTTTCTGAGGGTGTATATAATTTATCTCACAAGCCATCAGAATTCCCAGAGGGTAAATTACTCTAGAGTCTTGGTGCCCTCTCACTGTATCAAATTGACCTGCTTCTTGTTTGCCATTTTTGTGTACTACATTGCTTATTTAACAAGAAACAGAATGATTGTGATTCTGAGAAGGTCCTTTGATAGTAGTTTTGACACTCTGCCTGAATAATGACCCTCATTATGGAGCCCATGACAGGCTCTGAAAGTCCTGATTTATGAATACATCACAGAATCTGCATTAGGGCTCCCCCTACTTCACTTCCTCTTGATATTGGATTAGATAGCGCCAAAGCCCTTTGAAATACAGTGGAAATGAGATAATTGCATGATTATGACAATTCAAATAACCTCTTTTTTTGGACTTAACAAAGCTCTGCCATTTAATTTGTATTATTTCCCAGGTTATTAAGAATATCTGGCAAACTGTTTGTGAGGAAAATCTGTTTCATGTAGGGTAGACAGGCTAATCTTCCTGGACAATAAAGTGGACACCGATTGTACTTTTGGTTGTTAGAAATTGCATGCTTTTCCATCAGCGAACCCTCATTAAAAGCTGAGTAGACTTAGAACCAAGCTTAACCAAGAGTTAAAAGTCTGTGCACTCAACACAGCCAACTAGGAGGCTTTGTGTGAACCCATTTGTTGGAAGATGTTGTTGATTTATTGCATCCTCTGTTACAGTTATTTAAGGGAATGTTAGTTATATAACTAAGGGCACAGTCCTAAACGACTTTCCGGCACTGAGGTAAAGGCAATGCAGCTCCAAGGTAAGGGAACAAACATTCCTTTACCTTGAGGAGGTCTCCATGAGTGAGGATGCAGCACATGCCCCATTGTGTCAGTGCAGGAAAGTTGGTTAGGATTTGAACCTATAACTTAGGAACTGGGCTGCGCATCCTATGCCCCAACAGCACCCAGCAATACAGCAGTGCCAATATGGCTGCTGCTGTATCCTGTAGGGCCAGGGCGGCCGCTGGAGTCTCCTCTGGTTAGGGATCAAATGTTCCCTTACCCTGTGTTGAGTTCCTTGGTCAGCAATGGGTCTCCTTAGACCTGTGCCTAGCAGGTACAGAACCAAGGAGGTCCATGTTGGGGTTCCAAGTGCAGGAAGGGGCATAGGATTCAGAGGCAGAGTCTGTTGCCATCCCTGCCTCCTCCTGGACCCGACCCTCCTCTTGGTCCGCCTCCCTCTGTCCAGTTGTGCCCTGTCCTACCCACCCCAAATTGTGCTGTACTACATATTAAGAAATGTTTTTCTTCTCCTCAATGGGTCTTTTTGGACCTGCACCAGTGAAAATCGCTGGCACATGTCTGAAGAGAAAAAGGAGGGAGGCTTCAGAAAAGGATGATAGGATCTGAGCCATGCCATTGCCACTGGATCCAACCCGTCTTGCAGCCTCTATGCCCCTGCTCCGCCCCCAGGCCACGTTTGTCCCCTCCTCACCCGTTTCAACCCCTTCCTGCCCCTGATGCTGCCTTACCTGCTTTGACAGGTGGCTGGTGATTCTCTGGCAGACGGGGAGTGCTGCCACCTTGTGGGTCAGCATTCCCAAAATGGCCTCCCACAGGGTGCTGCGTGCTCCACTGGCAACCATTTTGGGACAGCGGAACTTATATTCGCTATCATGAAAGGCTGCGTGCAACATTCCAATCCGCAACAGGACTGGGCTGTCAATCAAAAGTAAACTTTTGAGATTCTGGCAGAGGAGAATGGTATAGCTGCTAGTAGTCAAGTAGTGTGTGGGTAACATGGCAAGAACAGAAAGAAAGCATCTCAGTACAAGGAAGAAAGGCCAAGCCAAGGGTGCAAATCCAATACAATGAAGAAAACCCAAACATCTTATAAGATGTACTAACAAAAACCACTCAACTACTCAAGGTCCCAACACATGTTGAGATCAAACCTTTTCATCAGGGTAACTATGCAGTATGAAGTTTAATTCACCATCTAGTTTGCAGTTCTGTTCATACATACCTGGGAGCAAGTCCCATTAAACTCAGTGGGGTTTACATCCGAGCAGACCTGCATAAAATTGCACTGCAAGAATAAAAGTCAAATTAGATCAGGCTTGCATAATGTCTGGTCCACCAAACCATGTTTGGTAAGGTCCACCAAACATATATAACAGGGGTGCCCAAACCCCGGCCCTGGGGCCACTTGCGGCCCTCGAGGACTCCCAATCTGGGCCTCAGGGAGCCCCTAGTCTCCAATGAGCCTCTGGTCCACCGGAGACTTGCTGGAGCCCATGCTGGCCTGAGGCAACTGCTCTCAGCATGACGGCCAACTGTTCGACCTCTCACCTGAGCTGTGGGATGAGGGCTCCTTCCATTGCTTGCTGTTTCACATTTGTGAAGACAGCAAAAGAAAGGCTGGCCTTACTTTGTGCAAGGCCTTTTATAGGCCTTGAGCTATTGCAACACCTTCATTCATTCATATAAATTCCATGTCTTATATACTCATTTATGTAAATTTATTCAAATTTGAAATGTAAATTAATTCTCTCCCCCCCCCCCCCGGCCCTCAACACAGAGAGATTATGTGGCCCTCCTGCCAAAAAGTTTGGACACCCCTGATATATAATGACCCCCCAGGAGCTCAAGAAACTTTCTCTTTTTATTGCTTCCCTGGGATTTTCAAACAGGAAACTGGTAGTTCTCACTAGTAGGTCATGAGCTGTGTGAGACTATTATAATCACAAAGAACATGTGTCTTCCTACTTATAAAGTGCTCACAGGAGCATCACAGTCCAATCATTATTTTATAAACCCACATATCAGCAACTCTGATATGTAACAAAAATATACTACTGTATCACTCATCACCTAGTAAGGCTCTCTTTATCACAGTATGGTGGTAAACCAGTGTTTCTCAAACTGTGGGTCATGTATATAATGCTCAGATCTGTTTCCCAAAGCCTTACTTGGAGTCTCCAGAGGCTGTTTCTGGGTTACACCAGTCTGCAGCATGCTCCCTTGGCCTCAGTGGGCCTCAAAATATCTCCTAGGTGCAACCAGAAGCAACTTCCTGTCCAAGGAAACTACGTCTCGTTTGCTTCTGCGACTTCCTGTCACACCCAGGTGGCATTCTGAGGCCCACAGAGGCCAAGAGAGTGGGTCACAGGCCAGCACGACCTAGAAGTAGCATCCGAGGACTTAGGGGAGGCAGGTATGAGTATTGCATCATGACCCACTGCAGAGCACAAGGTGGGTTGCAGCACTCAGAAGTTTGGTAAACTCTTATGAGTTACCATATGTAGATCACAATTTTGCCTAAATGTAACCTGATCTACTTCTAAAGAGTTACCACATTTCAACCAGTGGTCTCTAATGAAGGAAGCACACATTTATCTCCTAACATCACTCCAGCAGGCTATTGCTCACAAATTCAAAAACATTTTATTCCAAGAAAGCTGAGCTGCACTAGAGAGCTATAGCATTGTCACTGTACTGTATAGCTTTTAAGAGGAAATTGTACATGTATGAGTGTGGGCATGTCACTTGAGAAATGGCCCCTTCGCTCCACAACCTAAAGTGAAGAGTGCCACCTATTGAATTTGCTACTACGACTTCCTCTTATAAAAGACTAAAATCTCTCCTCTTTTAGTCAAGTGCTGACATTGCCTAGCAATACTTAGATAATGCAGTCTTATAGGGGGGTCATCAGATCACAGTATATGATGCATCACTAAATGGGGTTGTTGATTTTCAGTTGCCATTTTATAAACTCATAGGACGGAGCGCACCAAGTCAGTCCACGGTAACCCCTTCCCTTTCTTCCCAACCAGAACTGTCTTCCCTTTTCTATAAGTGACTCTGGGGATTTAAATTGCTTTCAAGATACCTTCTTGAGTTAATTGTAAATTATGTCTAGGAATGATAAGGGTCATTCATGTCACAGACATCTCAGGCAATTATGGTGTATTAAGATGGTTTGAAATTTATAATCAAAGTGATTCCATCTTGTCCGTGTTTGGACTTTATATAGTTAGCAGATCAAAAACATGACCTTTTAAAAATAGTCCTCGTATATTTGGGTTGTAGACTTTAGGAGTCCCTAATTCATCAATGGACTTTAGGAAACCTCATGTGGACTTAAAAAAAAAAATAAAAATATATGATTGCTGCTTTTGTGGTGCAGGACAGCTCTTGCTCAACCCCTCGATCTGTGCAAACACAAAATAACAGAAGAGGAGACGCTGTCTACCCATTTCACAAAGAGAGAAGATTGTTTGCTTTGTTGCTTTCCGTACTTGGTAAAGCTAGCACCAGAAGAACACTGGAGTTCTATATAAAGTATTTGAGAGCATAACAAAACCTTCTAGACTTTAATAACTATACATGATAGATCTGTCCTCTCTGGCAAGGTTAACTGTTTCTCCCAAGGAGTTAAGTGGCATATAAACTATTGTTCACACCATTTGTGCTAACAGCCTAGCATGACCTCAAATACTGTAGTGGTCATAGAAGGTATCCAGTACAATACATTTATCAACAAAGGGAAAAGGACCACAGGGGCAGAGCTGACTTTAAGTGTATTAGGGATCTATAAGGATAAATGCCTAGGCTCTCTCCCCAGCAAAAAGTAATTACCGAACCATTGTTTCTATAGTGTTAATATTTTTTCATGGTTCTTTAGAAATATAAGCTATTTAGTTCCCGGGTTGACACTTGTACTGTATTATATTTCATACAATGCATCTATACTAAAAGTGTAGAGCAATCTAATAGCTGTGAGATCATTTGGCTTTTATAGGGGATCATCAATAGAAATAAAATATGGGGGGGGGGAGAATAACTTAAGATTGGTAGTTATTATTAATATAGCTAAATGATCTAATTAACAATGGCCTGAACAGCCAGATTTTAGGGATTTAATGTTTTAAAACAGCATGGTTCATTTACAATGTGCATAATCTTACATACATACTCACGCTCTCTCTCTCTCTCTCTCTCACACACACACACACACACACACCCCACATTTTTTTAAACAGTTCTTGCAGTTCTTAAATGCAACGGCATGAGAGATCTTCCCTTCATTCACAAGTAAATTTATTTATTTATTTATTTATTTATTTATTTATTTATTTATTTATTTATTTAAAAATGTCTTTATAGTCTTTCTGCCAACCGGGGCATTCAAGAGAGCTTACAAAAATCCATACAAACAAAAGCCACAATAATACAAATTAGCGTCAGAAGCAAAATCATTGGCAAGTGAAAGTCAGAAAACAAATGGTGGATTAGGTTATTAGACACTGATCACATTTGGCCCTGGTCCAAAGCAGCTTTGGAGATAGATTTTGCCACAGAGGTACACAATGTACTGTAGCATCAAGGACTATGTGAAAGTATGTAATTTTCTCCTGTTTATTTTGTGTTCTTGTTGCCTAAATAAAATGGGGTATATTGAAGATGCTTCTCCATGGGAGATGGACACATTTGTAGCCTTTAGCTACAGAGAGATGTTCCCAGTTGTAGCCTTTTGCCACTGCCTGAACCACCCTAAACCTTTCACCTTTCTATTCTACCAGCTTCTCCCATCTTTCTCCTTGGCAGCCCAAACCTTCCCTTCTTTTTCCCAGATTCCTCTAGGAAGCCCAACTAATCTTCCTGCATCCTTTCTCCCCCTGCCCCCACATATTCCCTTCTTTGCTCTGCCGTTTATCCTTCTAAGGAGTTCATCTCTCCTTTCCTCTCCTCATTTCTAACCACTTTCCTAAGGACTCAAATTGAGTGTTAGCTGTAGAATTATCTTTATGTAGGACAGTGGTTCTCAAATTTTCTAGCACTGGGACCTACTTTTTTAGATTGACAATCCACTGGAAGTGATGTCATTAACTTGGAAGTGATGTCATGGCTGGAAATGACATCATCAAGCAGATGAAAATTTTAACACTCCCATACAACAAAAATCAAATCAAATCAAATTCTGTAAATTAAAAGTTTACAATGTAAACTTCATTTAAAATGAAGCACCCTCTTATCCCTCCCAAGCAGTTGCTGTTTAAAAAATTCCCCAAACATCCCAAAGGCTGCAATCCTATCCACACTTACCTGGGAATAAGCCCCATTGACTATTATTGTTAAAAGCATGTACATAATAGCCTGTTCAAAGCACAGATCTGTCAGATTCCCCAAATACAGTCACAAACCATGATAGTGTCAAGTCTAATATATTAAAAATAAAATATACATTGAAATGAATGGAGGATCCACCTGTAATTGACTTGTAACCCACCTAGTGGATCCCAACCCACAGTCTGAAAAAACACTATTCTAGAACAAATGGGAGTGAGCTAATTCAGCAAGACCCAGTTTGAACCTCCTTTTCTAGCTTTTGAGCAATTTAACAAACTTTTGTACACCTTCGCCTCATCTCCACTTTTGTTTCATAGCACACTGATTATTTTTGCCCCCCCCCCTTGCATGTTACTTGTGTTTTAAAGAGCACTGCCAGAAACATTACAGAAATTCTTTTGCCTTCGCTTATACATCTTTTTTCATCATCTGTCCCCTCCTGGGTATGGATGTGCTGAAGACTGTTCTTTCCAAGAAGAAAAGGAGATCTCATAATCGTCATCATTATCTGCAGAATGTTTATGCATAAAACTGTTTTATCAGAAATATTTTCTAGCAAAACATAGTACTGACATCTGCCCTAAAAGGACTGCACTTATGAATATTTTAAAATACCCAAGTTGTTAGCATTTGATGATCACAACTAACCAGTCAGACTTTTTTTCTTACTTTTACTTCACTTTCTGAGGTCTCTGTTCCCCAGCATTTGCCACGGCAGCATCTTTGACTTGATTTTAAATTATCTGGGATGCATCAGTGACTTTTCCTTAGATGTAGGGATCTAAAGAAAACTAACAACATAAAAACCTAAGGGTCAATTTCCACAATATTTTGGATGAATGCTGATGGATTGATTTTGAAAGATACAGAAATGCATGTAAATAAACTGGCCCTATTATATTTGTATATCTGGACGTCCCATCCAGGAAGGGAGATCCACATGTAAAAGAAGACTCCCATGCACATAACTGATACAAATGAGGGTGCACAGACACATTCACGTCATGATCTCCTCTAGACCTCATTGAATTAGTTGGATGCTCCTCTTGGTGCAACTGGACACGTGAATTTACAGGTAGAGTTGCTAGTCATTATGTACAATTGCAGCACAATCCTAGGCATATCTACTAAAAAATAAGTCCCACTGAGCATTGGCGTCACTAGAGGGATGCGTGACACAATGTGTGACACACGCGGGGCGGAGTGACACCACTACTGGCAAAAATTTTTTAAATCTTGGTATTTTCAAATAATACCATCATTTTGTATATCATTCGATCTGTAATTTCATGCAGAATTCAAAGCAACAAACTATGTTGAAATATCTCTATTCTATCAAATGTTAGAGCCAAAAAACCAGTGGGAGTGGGTCAATGATGCATTACCGCTTATGATGAGGAGGTCCATCATGGGGGTGACGTGCTGGCCTCTTACAATGGGTGATGCAAACCCTAATGATGCCACTGCCACTGAGTTCAATGGGACTTACTCCAAAGTGTATATTGAATTGTAGCTCTACACTATAAGCCTGGGGGCAGAGCCTACCTGTGATTTCTGTACAGCATCAAGCTAGGCTGTAAGTGCAGAACAAATACGAAATGATGACAATAACAAGAATAATGATCGGAGGAAAAAAATGCATTGTCCCAGGAATCCCACTGTATCTACCCAATGCTACACAGATACAACTGAGCTGAATCACAGCACAAGATAGGTTGTCTTTGATGACAAAGAAGTGAGGCTTGCTGCTGGAGTCAATGTTTTTATAGCTTGTGCAAGTGCATGATCATATCCTGATCATTTATTAACCAGCTTGTCAGGCATAACCTAAGAGTACACCTGTTTATTTTAAACATAGCATAAAAAGGGTTTCTGAGCACTAGTAATTGACTTGCGCTGTATCCAGTGCAGGATTGTGGCCAGCAGTGGCTTAGGGGAAACTTTTCCCCTTACCCCTGGGTAAGGGCTGCTGGCCCCAATGGGTCTCCTCGCACTTGCGCCACCTCCTGAGGTGGCACAAGTCCAGGGAGAGTGGAGCGGCTTGAAGCTGCTCCATTCTCCCTGGGGACAGGGGTTGAGATCCGGCATAACTGCCAGATCCCACCTCACCTCTGGCTCCCCGTGCACCCGCCCTTGCTGAAGTAAAGGTTTGGATTGTGCCCTAATTCCCTAAAAATATGGTTACTTGGAATGCTAGACTTTGGATAGATGCACAGGTTGAGTATCCCTTGTCCAGTTTGCTTGGGACTGGAAGGTGGATTTTGGATTCGTCTGGATTTTGGAATAATTGCATAAGGATGATGAGAAATGATTCTTGCTCTTTTCACTATTACCCATATGGGTGTCTGCTGGCCTCTGGCATTTTTCAACGATGTCTGGACAGGTACACATCACAGAGCAGAGAACAGAACTTACAGCTGTACCTACAATGGATGTGGGAATGAGCACAAGACTTTCTGGTGTTCAGACAACGGAAAACAAGTCTTGGACAAAAATGTCCAGATTTCAGAAAAGCCCGGAGTTTGGATGCTCACATAAGGGGTAATCTACCTGTACATTTTAATTGTCAGGAAGTGCCTCTGAAAAGTTTTCTGCCTCTATTTAATTTCTCCAAACTGCTCTGATTGAACAATTGAAATGTCTTTTACTTGGGTTCACAGGTTTGTCCCTTTAAACCTTCTCTGCTGGTTAGAAACTTGGCTTAAACAAGGAGCCCCCGTGGGCCTTTATGCGTGAGCTAGAAGTCAAATATTTTTCCCTGATCACATTACACGAGTTCAACTATGAAAACTTAGTCTGAAATGTGCGTACGGTGTGCCGTGTTTGCCAGATCAAGGCTCCACATGTTCGCTGATAGCTGTGCCTGTTTTATTAGAAATGAAGTATTACTGTTCTTCGACTACCATTTTAGTATTTCCATGTATAATCTTTCAAACACCACAGAGGCATCTCCAGATACTACTTCTAACGCAAAGGGAATTGAAACCAGGCCATAATTTAAACAGTTTTGTGCAACTGTATCCTGTCAGCCCCCGTGATTCGGTATTCTTAAAGGTCCTCCTGACCCCGTTCTCTTTTATTATCTGCCTTTCACATTTGGAAGGGACTAACCTCCCATTGCCAAGCAAAAGGTTTGTTTGGCAGGTGAAAGACCCATATGCTTAATTCTGGAATATATTTCCTAAAGGTAGTAGTTAGTCCTTGCTATTTTTCTTCACTGGCCCTCTCCGTGGCCTTTTTGGTTGCATTTAGCTTTAACTTTGCTGGTGGCTGAGGAACTGCCCCTAGGGCTGCTGTAGGGGTCGGACTGCTGAAGGTCTGCCTTTTCTTCCGACATGTCATTGATGGAAAATGTAATTCCTTCCTCAAAAAGCTGCCATTAAAAACCAAAGGCTCAACTTTCTGAATTTTCCCATTATGCCTCTGGAACTGTCGTACTTATGTGGTACCATACGTCCCAGAGCATTCCCGGAATGAGCAAGGGGACTATTTTAAGAATAATTTGACTTTCTTGTGTTATCGAATAGAAGCAGCCTATCTAATGCTGGCTATTTTTGCTGTGCCTTCTTTCCTTCCTCCCTCCCTTCCTTCCTGCGGCACTTTCTCATACAGATGTTATTTTTATTGACAGAATCTGTACCACTTTTTTTTCCCCCATAAAGAAAGAAATTAGGCAGTGAATCAGCAACAGTGAGCTGTTTACTGTAGGTTATTATTTTATCGTTTTGCATAATTACCAAAATGGTTGCTGATGGAAATGCCAGTTTACATGAACAATTTTATACTTGTTATTTATTACCCTTAGCCTTCAGTTCACAAGATGTATCTTCTCGGTGAATTTTAATTTCAATGTCTGGCTATTATATTGTACATAATCCTATCAAAGACTGTCCTTCATGCAACATTTTCAGTGATATATTATCACAGAGCCTATTAATGAATGAACTTCATATCTTACTAATACTGTTTCAGATACTATTTTTATTACTTTTTTTTCTAAGCTGTGATTCTTCACAAGGTACCTATGTCCCCTTTCTCGGGGGGGGGGGGATGACTGTGGCTTGATTTTAATGTGAACATTTCAAAGGAAGACATTTGCTTGAGGTTTTAAACACATATTTTCATTCCTGTGTACTCAATACTGTATTCAAACACAAAAAACCCTATCTTATCCAACTTTCCAGCACTGATGGAGCCATGCCAATAGGGTGTATGCTGAATCCTGCGGTGGGACAGGAATCACTAAGGCCTCCTCAAGGTAAGGAAATTTGTTCCCTTTCCTCAGGGCCGCATTGTGACTACAAAGTAAAAACGTTGTGCAAAGTAATCGTTGAGAACTTACCCAAACCTCCTCATTAATTTCTTGGAAGAAGTCCACATTCATTTGCTACCAAATAGAAATGTTTATAAAAAGTGCAAAAGGTTCTACAATAAGTAACCCCCCACCCCCCCAAAAAAATGGTTATTGGGGTGCTGAAGAAGGATGTTGAAGGGTTCCTCCTTGCAAAGCTGCTGATGGCTCTGGAGTGGGGGGGGGGGGGCTTAGAACCAATCCCCTATCTTCCATGGTGGACCACTGTGAGCTACAGGAAGCTGGACTAGATGGACTTTTGGCCTGATTCAGCAGGGCTCTTCTTATGTTCTTGTGGGCTTTTGTTCTAGAGTGAAGGGAAGTTTGCTGTTAAGGCTACAAGGCTAGCATTTCATTACAGGTGTGCATCACTTAAGCATGGGGATACATTCTCATTGTTATGCAGTTAGGTCATTAAGCAAACATTCAGCCCAATCTAGTGCCTTTGTTGTGTACAAAGACACTCCCTGCCAGACGCTCACTGGTTGCACATGCTACTAGGGATGGATTGCCTCTTCTTTGAATTAAGAGCCTCTTTACTGTGTAAACAGACACTCTGCTGGAGGCTATGGGACACCTGACTGCCTCATTAAGAGCCTCTTTGTTGTGCTTTGACCATATGTGGCTCGTTGTTAAGCAGAAGGTTGCTAAGCAATGCATGCCTGTATTGGAAAAAAGGTCTTTCCAAAGGCAGAAAATAAGTTCACCTCTCAGTTGAAGTTTCTTAGGGCCAAAGTACCTGTGATGTTGAATATGTCATTGTGTTGTTTACAGATGCAGCTGTTCTTTTAAGTAGCAGTCATGTGGGGGTGCGATTTGGATCAAGACCACCTGTGGACGTAGAGGATATTTAGCCCTCAGCATTAATGCCCCCGTCAAAACAGTTATATAACCCCCAAAATGCTTTTCAGCACATGGCACTGACAGAGTTAAAAGGATGCTGGGAGAATTTTCGGTAGGAACAACCAAACATGTCCTGTCTTGATGCTATAGTCCCAATTCAGATTGTGGCTGCTACTTCCGGAAAAAAGGGGCAAGGATATGGCTACATGATAATGCATTTATAGCCCAATCCTATTGGGTCGATCAGCTGGCAGAACAAGTGTTCTTGTCGAATCCTATTGGGTCGATCAGCTGGCAGTTGCAAAACCCTCTCTGGAAGCACCTTGAAGGCACTCTGACCCAGGTATGCCAACAGGACAGGCTGATAGGCTAACTGACTAATGGACAGATGGGTGAATGGACTTGGAGACTGCTGGAACTGAGACTGCTGGAGACACTGGAGATTGGTGTGTGGCTGCCACTCCCAAGACCTGCTGAGGAACAAGCTGTTGCCGTGGTGGCTTGGAGAAGTTGCTGGCAGGAGAGGAGAGAATGGAGGACCTCTGCAGGTTGAACAGGTGAGCTACCCTAGTGGTCGAGTCCAGGAGTGCTGCAGCGCAGAACTAGGGCCATTGTTGGGGAACACAGGGGAGCTAATTGGCTTAAAGTGGGCATAAGTTCTCTGGGTATCTGGCAAAACAGCAACTTCTGTGAGATTGCCTTATAGGCGAGTATGGTATACACCGCCTTTCCTCCTTCTCCTTCACAGGAGAGGAGGTGTATATACATTGGCAGGTTTCCTAGACACAGGCAAGCCGCAATTCATGCCAGGCAGGGGATTTTCCTGTTGTTATCATCCTCATCACTGAGATTCTCAGTCTTCCAGTCTGCTCTCCCACTGCAGCAAGCAACAGCTCAACAGTGACTCCTCTCTGCATCTGAGGGTCAGTGACTTATCAATGACTTTCTAGGTCTCCCCTCTAGACACAACCCAGGCTGCACCTGCTTAGTTTCCAGTAGTCTTCAGGCAGCTCCCCCTCTGGATCACACCTCCTGCCCATACATTTCTCTTATTATAACACAACCCCCAAGACATCATGATGTGGTACTGCAAGATGGCTTGCATTCATGTTGAGCAGGAAGTTCATACAACAGCGCCAAGGTAGTTTCTCATGGTTCTTTGGAGACAAGCCATACAAAACTCAGCAGATCCTTTTCGGAACATTTCCTCCGCAAGCCAAATCATTTTATTAGGGATTTTTTTTTCCTTTTACATTTTTTAATAGTAATCTCTTTGCAAGCAAAACAACAGATTAGTTTTAAAAAGATTACTCATATGTGCTGGAAAACACTCATCCACCTCTTTAAACCTCGAGGGTTTGCAGTAAATGTCTCCCAAACATCTGGCATCCCAAGTGCTAATAAACAGTCTCTCTGCTGTTTTTTTTTTTTCTCTCTCTCTCTCTCTCTCTATGATGCAAGGAGGACTCATTGCTGTAGACTTTTGAATAGCACCATTTTACACCCTTCATTAGGGGCCGAGCATCGCTATTGACATGCAGAACATAGAGTTGACTAATCTCAGGCCATTGCATAATCTTGGAGGTTATATTAAAGCATACTGACAGTATAGAATTAGAGGCCAATATTTTTTTTTAAAAGTCCTTAAACTGCAATATCTATAGAAAATGTAAATAAGCCTTCCGGTTTTTCAGAGGAATATTAAATATACATGCAGCACTCTGTAGTGTAGATTAACAGCTTGGGGATGATGCATTGTTATGGAAACATAAACCCCTACGATATATTTAAAGTGTACAGTCGTGGCATCTTGCATAAACAAAATATACCCCCTTGACTAGTTTGTACAAATATGCCTCATTAATTTTTATATTGAATCTATTTAAGTTTTCCTTGCGAAGCTTTTAAAAGGAATCAATTATTTACAATCCAATGAGAAATGGAGGCTCAGTTTGGAAGTTGCATGGAGCCCGACATTCAAGTGGAAACCACTCACATTCATTGGTCTCATAATTTGTAGATATAGAAACAGGTCTCATAAAATAGATCGCCAGTTGAAAGATCACAAACAAATATTTATGCGCACGAAATCTGGCCACTTTTGGCCAGGTGGGACCCATAAACATGCAAAGCATGTTTTATGGTTTGTATTTAGGTCAGTGATTTTCAACCACTGTGCTATGGCACATGGGTGTGCCGCAGATCGTGCACAGGTGTGCCCCAGGAGTTTAGGGGAGGGTCATTCCCCAGTAGGGCCATTGGGGGGTGTGAGCCCCCTGCCAGCCTTCACAGTGTGCCTTGTCAATTTTCAAGAAACCAATGCTATGCCTCGACAATTTTAGTACCTTGTCAGAGTACCATGAGATGACAAAGGTTGAAAATGGCTGGTCTAGATCAGGGGTATCCAAAGTTTTTTGCAGGAGGGCCACATAATCTCTCTGACACTATGTTGGGGGCCGGAGGAAAAAAGAATTAATTTACATTTCAAATTTGAATAAATTTACATAAGTTTACATAAATGAATATATTAAAGATGAACTTATATGAATGAATGAAGGCCTTGTAATAGCTCATGGCCTATAAAAGGCCTTGCACAAAGCAAGGCTGACCTTTCCTTTGCTGCCGCTACTGCATCACAGACGTGAAACAACAAGCAGTGGAGGGAGCCCGCATCCCACAGCTCACGCGAGAGGTCAAACAGTCACCCTCACGCTGAGAGCAGTTGAGTCGGGCCAGCGCAGGCTCCAACAAATCTCTGGAGGGCCAGATGCTCTTTGGAGACTAGGGGCTCCCTGAGGGCCACACTGAGAGGCCTCGAGGGCCACAAGTGGCCCCAGGGCCGGGGTTTGAGCACCCCTGCACTAGAACAAAAGCCCATAAGAACATAAGAAGAGCCCTGCTGGATCAGGCCAAAAGTCCATCTAGTCCAGCTTCCTGTATCTCACAGTGGTCCACCATGGAAGATAGGGGATTGGTTCTAAGCCCCCCCCCCCCGTTCCAGAGCTATCAGCAGCATTGCAAGGAGGAACCCTACAACATCCTTCTTCAGTACCCCAACAAGCATTTTTTTAGGGGGGGGGGGTTACTTATTGTTGAGGTCAAACAGTCGCCCTCATGCCGAAAGCAGTTGCTTTGGGCTGGTGAGGGCTCCAGCATGTCTCTGGAGGGCCAGACGTTCATTGGAGACTGGGGGCTCCCTGAGGGCTGCATTGGGAGTTCTTGAGGGCCGCAAGTGGCCCCAGGGCTGGGGTTTGGGCATCCCTGATCTAGATGAACGAGGACTCATGTAAGCAAACGGGTGCTGCATGTACAGTTTCCCCAGCCCAACCTAAGCGCCATAGTTAACAATCTGTTACTGCAGACAGGTGCCCTAAAAACAGAGCTGAAGAGTTTTCCAACAATTTTCAATCACTGTACTGCAACCTCCCATGGCACTCCTATGGACCTTTCGTGGCCAGAGGCATTCCTGGAGGGGGGCAAAGCAGTTATTTTCTTCAGGCGCCAGAACGCCCATATAAAGGGTCCTCCCACCTCGGCTTCTAAGCCATTTGGGTAGGTGAAAGTAAAGTGGAGGAGATATCTCCACTTTGATTTGCAGCCATGACTGGCTCAAAGCTGAGGGGGAGGGGCGCCTCCACATGGGCATCCCAGCACCTTTAGAAACTTGCTCCTTTGCCCCCCCCTTCAGGAGTGCCTCTGTTCATGGCACATCAATGTGCCGTGGCACACTGGTTGAAGATCACTGCTGTAGAAGCTCCAGCAGATACAAGATGTTGAGGCCCTTATAACAAGAATCTATGCTTATGGCTGTAGCCAAGGTAAGTATGTAAAAGTCAGAGGAAAATAAGTGTTAGCTGCAATCAATAAGCAAACCAATACATGGCATTTGAGCTCGGCTTTTCTCCCAGCTCTGGAGCTCCAACATGCATGGTGAATGCTGCGTGATCACTGACTATTCATAGATCACTGCCTCGTCTACGCATAGCCATACATGCAACTCTTTTTCCTTTGTGCTTCTAATGGATAGACTGCCCTGGAAAATATTTCCCCTGGATTATCTGAGAAAATATTTACCAAATATGTCACTTTCACAAATGTTTAGAATTGCTTGTCTTCTTTTGAAATTTAGAAGCCGCAATAGCTCTGAGGCAGAGCAATGTGATATCTGTCAGAGATTAAAAGACCATAATTATGTCTTCAGATGTTCTAATCTATTCATTATTTTCTGGATCTGAAACCAGACAAGGAAAGCAAATTCCGAATGCCGTGTGTAGCATTTACATCTTCTGTTTGTTTACGTCTGTCATCGGCATCAGCGCATGCAACCCGATAACTCCCTAAGCATGGCACCGCTTATGTTTTTAGTCGATTCGCTTCTGTTATTCTCGATGTGTTGACTCGTTTTGTCATTATTTTGTCATATATATATAAAAAGGAAAAAGATTAGTGGCAGTCTTAAGGCGACCAAACAATGTAGCATCAAATAAGAGTTGCTGGTGCCGCTACACAGAGTCATAAACCATAATATCAGAGTGGCGGCGCAAGCAAACGTATCAGGCCAAATATTAGGGACCGTAAATCATCACGGGGCCCCGGACCAAGACCTTTGGCAGCAGTGCTCAGGCGTCTTACTGTCTATGTCACTGAGGCCCCGATCCTATGCCAGCGGAACGGGCTTGTGCACAGTGGCAAATGTGCTGTCAAGCGTGTTGTGCCTGCATAGAGGCCATTGCTGCTGATGGCATGGAGGCCATTGCTGAATGGCCACTGCTGTGTGGAGGCCATTGCCGCAGGCTGCCAGCAAAGCATTGCTTGCTGATTGGAGGAAAGCACATTGCCAGGCAGTGGGGAGGTTTGGGGAGGGCACAACAAGGGCAGGAAGCTGTGTTTCTGGGCGGGGAGGCTGGCCTGGAGATTGTTCAGGAACAAGAGGGGGCAGGAGCAGAGGCTGCAGTCAAATTTTATCCCCCTCCCACACCTGAAAGCCCTACATGGGCTACCCAAAGTTGCTATGAAGCTGGTGCAGATCTGATTAGCCCCATAGGGGCTGCCTGCTCCCAACACGGGGTAAGGGAACTGATGTTTCCTTACCCTGCGAAGACCTCTGGTTGCCTCCTTGGTGCCATGGGATACAGGGTGGCCGTTTTGGCTCCACTGTACTGTGGCACCAGCATCACAGATAGGATTGTGTTGTGGGCAGCTCATAAGAAATCAGACTGACTGATCTGAATACTCCTGAGCATCCCCTGACAGTGACTACTGCATAAGAGAAAACACAGTGAACCCACAAGTTAATGGACTTTGTTTTAACAGACTTTGGAAACAACTGATATTTTCTGCTTAGAAAGAAAGAAAGAAAGAAAGAAAGAAAGAAAGAAAGAAAGAAAGAAAGAAAGAAAGAAAGAAAGAAAGAAAGAAAGAAAGAAAGAAAGAAAATTAATCATATACATTTTGCAAATGCGTATCTCCCATTGACTTAAATGAATTCAGATTTAACAGCCTTTTGGCACAATCCTAACCAGGTCTACTCAGAAGTAAGTCCTATTTTGTTCAATGGGGCTTACTCTCAGAAAAGTGTGGTTAGGATTGCAGCCTTTTAGTGTTAACAGACACCTTTCCCCCATTAGCCCCTTACACTGGGGGTTCGATGTCAGCCAACCAGCCCAAGAAGAATCCAGTCAATCCCGTCACCTGGGAAGCCAATAGGATCTCTGCTGGCCCTGCAGAAGAACTTTTCTGGGCTTGTCTCCTCAGTGTAAGCTTCTTGACTGACTTGCAACCCAATCATGAACTCCTGTGGCATGCAGCTTCGGCAGCACTGAAAATGGCTGCCGCCGCATCCTACCAAAAGGTCAGTGGTGAGGTAAAGGCGTTCGTGTAGGGTACCGAGCCCCACACGAATGGACGGGATCCAGTGGAGCGGAGCTCCACCAGACCCGCCTCCTTCCCTCCTCCTGGCACACCTCCTGCCCGCCCTCTCCCCACCTCCTCAATCATCATTCTGACTGCACAGCTCTTGCCATTCAAGCTTCCACAGGCAGCTTCAAATCAATCCTCAGACGGGTTCTCAAGATGGAATCCATTTCATGCCAGCTGACTCCTCCACAGCCCTTACTCCTTCATGAAGCTCTGTCAGCTCCATCAGTGACATTGGTTGTTCATCCAAAGCGAAATTGGGGCTTATCCTGTTTAGCTTTTTCAGGCAAGGTGGCAGCTCAACCTCCAGACCACATCTCCTGCCCTTTGAGTCCAGCTGCTACTGGGTTTTCTTGAGTTACTTCAACAAACAGAACGCAGGGGTGGAGTCGGATTGCAGGCCAGGAAGGGGACTGGCCAAGGGCCTCTGCCCATTAAAGAGTTCCTTTGGCCAGGCTGACTCCTAAACACCCAGTACACTGGCAGCCAGAGGCATAACGCACTGCTTCAGTGCCTGGGACAGCTATGTCATAATATCATGTGCATGGTGACATCACTTCTAGATCTTCCCTAGAGGAGGGGCGCTCGCTTCAGCATCTTTGTGACCTTAGTTTTTTCTCTTTGGCGGTCAAACTAGGGTGGAGCCTGAGAGGCTGTCATGTAGCTTAGTGCCCAGTGTAGGTGCCCCTCAGGCTCTGCCCTAGTTACACCTCTGCTGGCACCCTGTCATCAGACATGAGCCCTCAAGTGGCAGATGAAGTTTGCCATGGGGGGGGCACAGGGCATGAGGGTGTAAATAAATTAATACAGAAATTAAGACCATGCCTGCCAAGAAATAGTTTCTGTGGTCCCTGAACTGTAGGAGTCATTTCAGCAAACTAGATAAATGTTTCTTAAGAGTTTTCCTCCAGTGTCAGTTGTTCCTATTGAAGTCCTAATTGAAATATGTTGAGCCCAAAGAAACGGCACGATTTCTTGTGATTCTTTGATGTTTCGCCTCTCTTTTGTGCCTATCAACTGTTACGTGGTTATCACAAAAAAACCACTCCTCTACCCATTACTAGAGGTGGGTGAAAATGGTGTTATTGAAAATAAAAACACATAACACTGCTTTCTGTAAAAAAAATAAAATCTCCAAAATTATAATACCATTTTATTTGGTTTTCATTATATAATGGGTCTTGACTGTGGCTTCATCTCCTGACTCTATACCACCTATATTATCTACCTAGTACACTTTTAAACGATTGTAATTTATAATTATAATGTAAACTTTGAATAAAAACACATACCGCAGCTTTCTGCACTTCTACCTTTGGAAAACACTGAAATCTGTGAAAAAATAAAACTGTTTTCACCCACCTCTACCATTACACAATCTTCACCACACTCTAGCTTGGATTTTTTTTTTTTTTTTAAGAATAATAATTCCCGTCAGTTCTACAAGTGTTCATATCTGTGGTTGGAACCACCTGAATTTCAAGCATGTCAACAGGCTCAGGAATGTTTATTGCTTAGGCAAACCAAGCCCTGAAATTAATGTCTTTGTCCCCATGTTCAGTTAAAGATTAAAGGAAGTCTTGATGAAATATAATGGCTCCAACTTTCTCTTGGTACGTGTCTTTTGAAGATAACCGAGCAACTCCCAACAGAATATTTAGCATCCCCTCCCACCCCAGTTCCTACTTCGGAGCCCACATTCTGTGTTAGGTCTTTTAAACATAATTTTTAATATATCTGTAAAAAAATGACTTATTCCAAGTTGCCCAGTCATATTTGTTTTGGATTCCGTCTCTGCTTGTTCATCCCTAAGGAGCATAATTGAAGTCACGGAAGCTGATGGAGTGAATTTGGTGGTTGATAAGTAGGAAGTGCTTAGATTTGGGGGGCATGTGTAGCCTTTCAAGTACAAAGTTCTCATTTTAACATACCCCAGGCTACTGGCTTTCCTGATTTGCAGTTAATTAGGATTCTGATTTGGGTTGAAATATTCCAATATCTATACGCTTTTTTATATGCATTTCAGATCACGCTGGCTGCATCAAATAATTGTCTCTGTAGTCAATAAATCAGTGAATGCGCCACAAGAGCTACTTGAGGTCTCACCTCTGCGCATA
Source organism: Tiliqua scincoides (assembly GCF_035046505.1). Lineage (NCBI taxonomy): Eukaryota > Metazoa > Chordata > Lepidosauria > Squamata > Scincidae > Tiliqua > Tiliqua scincoides. The sequence goes on along the minus strand of NC_089827.1, from coordinate 13,575,519 downwards.
CACACCCTCTTTTGACAATGGCAAGTAAGTAAATCATGGTACATGCCCAGTTTATGAGAATATCTTTCTGCCATTGCTTAAGGATGGATAAAAAAGGCCTTCTCTCTATTTTTTTTAAAAGTCCAATATATCTACTTTGAACAAAGTATCTTAAAACCCTTATATCTCCTACATGCTCTGACCATATATCTGCCTGTTCAAACCAAACTTGGAAAGCAGACGTTTTCAAATTAGCAGTCAAATGTTTTAGAAAACCATAGGATTTCAATTTTTTTAAAAGGCTAAAGTAAACATCATTCAGAATTGTTGTAAATATTAGTGAGAAAGGAATGTATTAAACATTTCCGATAATATGCAACATTCCTGTTTCAGTTTGAAAATAAACTGGGACACATGCTCCCTCAAAAGACATAAGCAGAGCCGAACATGAATTTTGACCAGCTCTGGGATACTGACAGAACTTCCTGATGCATCTTAAACTGCCCTAGGGACCAATTCTATTGGGTCATAGCGCCGGCGCTGAGCTCCAGCGCTGGTGCAAGGTGACATAAACGTGCTGTAAAGCACATTTATGGCACCCTCGAAGTAAGGAGCGCTGGAACTGGGCCAGCACCAGTCGGCACTGGACTCAGCACTGGGAGGAGGACCAGTTAATTTGCAGCTGTCCATGCAACTGTCAGAGGCGAGTTGAAAAGCTCTGCCCCCTGATTGACCTTGGAGATAAGGTGAGGTGATATTCAGCTTGATTACTTGGTAAAAATTTGTCACACTGTAGGCGAGTATCTATGGTAAGTCCCATTATGTGCAGCAACTGTTACCTTGCACATGCCTGATCTTGTCTGATCTTGGAAGCTAAGCAGGGTCAGGCCTGGTCAGTACTTGGATGGGAGACCGCCAGGGAATACCAGGTGCTGTAGGCTTATACCATAGTCTTTCGAGACTGAAGGTTGCCAACCATTCCCATTATGTTCAGTGGGACTTACTCCTAGGTAAGATATTTGCAACCTTCATAACATAGCCCATATACTCCAAGCGGTGGCATAGCTATAGGGGGTGCAATGCACTAAGTTTTGCAGGTGCCTGAATGTGTCATGCAAGCAGCCCCCCTCCCCTTCCCTTCAGAGCCATTATGGGTGGGTGGGAGCAAAATGGAAGCGTTGCAGGCGTTCAGGCACTGCAAAACTTAGTGCTTTGCACCCCCTCTAGCTACGCCACTGGTTGTAATATACTTCCTTGGGTTAGTGAAGGGCTAGAGAGAAACAGAAATAAATAAATAAAAATGCAACATATAGCGAGGACATGGAATAAAATGTCAGGCAGTGTCCACTATACAGTTTTAATAAACCTGCCCAGGATGGGGCATAAGAAAGGCAAAACAGAAAGAAAAAAAAACGAGAAGCAAATATTGTGGTTATATTAACAGATGCAATATGTATGCAAACTATAGAAATAATTTGGTAGAAAAATATAAAAAAATTACCTTCATCCCTCACTGTAAAATCCTGATTAAACAGAGCTAAAATCTTGCTTCAAAAGCAGAAACCCTCTTCTTTTTTTTAATTAATCCAGATATGAGCCGGAGAGATAAATTCCTAATCAAACTAACTGTACACACAAATGCTCAAGACAGGCAGCAGTTTTGATGCATTCCATGTGAAAAATGCTGGGAAAAGAAAAAAAAAAAAGACTGTTATCAGAACAACATTTTTGTAGTTAACTTAGTAATAGGAGTTTGAGAAAAGTCTATGTAGTCTTCAGCCTGAGCTTGTGACACCAAGCTAGGTTGTTTCCACAATGTCTTCTTCTGCTTTGTGTCTGTTTCAGAAGGGAAAGAAGGAAAATGACAAGGTCATTAGGAGGGAGAATATTCCCTCAAAAGCCCCTAATAATATGTTTGCCATGTGATAATAGTCTATCCCCTTCTTGAACTTGACCATAAAAGAATCGAAATGGACTACCCAGATTTGAATGGATTTCCCATTGTGGTAAATTCTCGGTTGTATTTAATATTACAATTTTACGTCTGAGGTTACCTCTTGGGTAACACCCTGAAAAACAGAGACGGCCTTAGGAGCTTCAGGGCCCAACGCTAAACTTTTTTGTGAGAGGGGGCACCTACCCCCATGGCCCCCCACTCACTGGGACGATCACAATGATGACCATGGGGCTGAAGTGCCCCACTCAAAACGCAGCACCAGAAGCTGATGGTGGTGGTGATGTGATGATTTCACCACCAGCTGCTTCAGGGAGGAACATTTCGGGCTGTTTGAACCCAGCAATGGGCAGGAAGGCCACAAACAGCAGTGCTCTGCTCGCAACGTTCTGCTTGCCACACCTCTGTATGGACAATCCTTTGCTGGGGCATTGGCTATGGAGTGAGGTGGCAATTGCAGCAGCTTGGGTCTCCTCCCAATCGCAGGGTCCAATTTGGGTCAATCAACCAAATCGCCCTAAGGCTGGTCCTGCTAAATAAAACTAAAGTTGTGTTTATACATGGCTTCTCATGAGAAAAGAGGCGATGCAGAGCTCCTCTTGTGTTCTTGATGTACGTGTGTCGTTCTTGAAAGTTCTCTGGTTGGGGCAAATTCCAGGAATACTCCCTTTGGCTTTAAAATCATAAGTAATGGCTCCAGCATGTGGGGGGGAAAAAAAGAAAAATAAAAGGGGAAAGGGAAAAAAGAATTTCACTGTTATATGAAACTCCAGAGCTATTATTGCTGCTTTTGTTTCCAAACAAAGTTAGACTTCTTTAGAAAAAAATAATAAAATATATATAGATGGGAGCTGAGAAGAGAGAAGTAATTCAGTCTCACCTTCTTGCCTGCCTCCCTCAAAACTCCAGGGTCTTGCCTGCCTTTTGACTCAATTGTTCCCTTGGCACAGCTACGTACTTGAGCAAATAGGAAATATAATGAGAAACCGGCTTCCTCGTGGTATTTCCAATTGGAAATAACACAGGGAAAAAAATGCTTTATCACATTATTCCCAAATGGAAATCCTCTAAGAAAACTTGTTTCTCATAACATTTCCTGTTTGCTTAAAGAGAGGGATATATGACAAGGAGCCTTTTCAATATGTATCGCTGCTATGGGTGAGTAACTCAGTCAACTCGCCCCGTCGCTGGCGACCGGCATGGAGAGGAGGGTGCTAAACAAACACTTGTGTAAATTAAAAATAATCAAAGGACCAGGTGGCACAATGGGTTAGTTCGCTGCCCTTTCCTTTCCCACAAATCTAGACTCAGATGTACATCTGGGTTGGATTGCGGCATAAACAAAATGAGTTGGGTAGTTGGGAGTCCCACTGGATAACGGAACAAACAATCTCTAGCTGCTGGAGCTACTCATGAAAATGCTTTATTAAAAGCAGTATGGTTAGACAATTCAGGCCTTACTCTTGGCCTTCTGAATGCCACTTTTATGTATGGACTCAGCTAAAATACACTAAAACATAAGGCCGTGGTTTTCAAACATTCAGACTTCAAGAAACACTTTCCAATCACAGGGATTTGTCTGGTCAAGGAATCCTAGTATAACTGCCACAAACCGTCCATTATGTAGTTGCAATGGGTTACCCTGCACATGCCTGATCTTGTCTGATCTTGGAAGCTAAGCAGGGTCAGGCCTGGTTAGTACTTGGATGGGAGACCACTTGGGAATACCAGGTGCTGTAGGCTTATACCATAGTCTTTCGAGACTGAAGGTTGCCAACCTGGACTCTGGGGTGCTTTGTCAGTAGCCCTGTCAGTTTGTACCCGGTGACCACTAAGCCTATTGGATCCAGCCATCATCCAGTGTGATGTAAAGTCTCCCTCAGTGCCAGGTCTTCAGAGGCTCTTGGCCAAGTGATGTCGTGTGCTCCTTCCCCTCCCTGGCCTTTTGTTGCACCCATACTGGTGACACTGCTGTTATTTACTTCATGCAATAATAATAATAATAATAATAATAATAATAATAATAATAATAATAATAATAATAATATTGTATTGGCAACCTTCGGTCTCGAAAGACTATGGTATCGCGCTCTGAAAGGTGGTTCTGGCACAGCGTCTAGTGTGGCTGAAAAGGCCAACCCGGGAGTGACAATCCCTTCCACACCGGGAGCAAGTGCAGTCTGTCCCTGGTCTGTCTCCCTGGCTATGGGCCTTCCTTCTTTGCCTCTTAGCCTCAGACTGTTGGCAAAGTGTCTCTTCAAACTGGGAAAGGCCATGCTGCACAGCCTGCCTCCAAGCGGGCCGCTCAGAGGCCAGGGTTTCCCACTTGTTGAGGTCCATCCCTAAGGCCTTCAGATCCCTCTTGCAGATGTCCTTGTATCGCAGCTGTGGTCTACCTGTAGGGCGCTTTCCTTGCACGAGTTCTCCATAGAGGAGATCCTTTGGGATCCGGCCATCATCCATTCTCACGACATGACCAAGCCAACGCAGGCGTCTCTGTTTCAGCAGTGAATACATGCTAGGGATTCCAGCACGTTCCAGGACTGTGTTGTTTGGAACTTTGTCCTGCCAGGTGATGCCGAGGATGCGTCGGAGGCAGCGCATGTGGAAAGCACTCAGTTTCCTCTCCTGTTGTGAGCAAAGAGTCCATGACTCGCTGCAGTACAGAAGTGTACTCAGGACGCAAGCTCTGTAGACCTGGATCTTGGTATGTTCCGTCAGCTTCTTGTTGGACCAGACTCTCTTTGTGAGTCTGGAAAACGTGGTAGCTGCTTTACCGATGCGCTTGTTTAGCTCGGTATCGAGAGAATGAGTGTCGGAGATTGTTGAGCCAAGGTACACAAAGTCATGGACAACCTCCAGTTCATGCTCAGAGATTGTAATGCAGGGAGGTGAGTCCACATCCTGAACCATGACCTGTGTTTTCTTCAGGCTGATTGTCAGTCCAAAATCTTGGCAGGCCTTGCTAAAACGATCCATGAGCTGCTGGAGATCTTTGGCAGAGTGGGTAGTAACAGCTGCATCGTCGGCAAAGAGGAAGTCACGCAGACATTTCAGCTGGACTTTGGATTTTGCTCTCAGTCTGGAGAGGTTGAAGAGCTTTCCGTCTGATCTGGTCCGGAGATAGATGCCTTCTGTTGCAGTTCCAAAGGCCTGCTTCAGCAGGACAGCGAAGAAAATCCCAAACAAGGTTGGTGCAAGAACACAGCCCTGCTTCACTCCGCTTCGGATGTCAAAAGGGTCTGATGTGGAGCCATCGAAGACAACAGTGCCCTTCATGTCCTTGTGGAAAGATCTGATGATGCTGAGGAGCCTGGGTGGACATCCAATCTTGGGGAGAATCTTGAAGAGGCCGTCTCTGCTGACCAGGTCGAAAGCCTTTGTGAGATCTATGAAGGCTATAAAGAGTGGCTGTCATTGTTCCCTGCATTTCTCCTGCAGTTGTCTAAGGGAGAATACCATATCAGTGGTGGACCTGTTGGCTCGGAATCCACACTGCGATTCTGGATAAACGCTCTCTGCAAGTACCTGGAGCCTCTTTAGTACAACTCGGGCAAACAGCTTTCCTACAACGCTAAGGAGAGAGATGCCGCGGTAGTTGTTGCAGTCACCCTGTCACCTTTGTTCTTGTACAGCGTGATGATGTTTGCATCCCTCATGTCTTGAGGTACTCCACCTTCTCTCCAGCAGAGACAGAGGATTTCATGCAGCTCAGTGACGATGATCTCTTTGCAGCATTTTAGGACTTCAGCAGGGATGCTGTCTTTTCCAGGTGCCTTGCCAAAGGCAAGGGAGTCCAGGGCCACGTGAAGTTCTTCTAGGGTTGGTTCACTGTCAAGCTCTTCCAGCACAGGCAGGCACTCAATGTTGTTCAGTGCTTCTTCGGTGACTACATTTTCTCTGGAATATAGCTCAGAGTAGTGCTGCACCCAGCGTTCCATCTGCTGCGCCCGATCCTGGATGACCTCGCCTGTGGCAGACTTCAGAGGGGCAATTTTCCTCTGTGTTGGACCTAGGGCCTGCTTGATACCATCATACATCCCCTTGATGTTGCCCGTGTCAGCTGCTATCTGTATCTCAGAACAGAGCTGGAGCCAGTAGTCGTTAGCACATCTCCTGGCAGTCTGTTGGACTTTGCTGCGAGCGGTTCGGAGGACCTGCAGGTTGCGCTCACTGGGACAGGCCTTGTATGCTGCTTGAGCTCTCCTCTTATAATAATAATAATAATAATAATAATAATAATAATAATAATAATAATAATAATAATACAGTTATTTCTATACCGCCTTTCTAGGTCCTCAGATTTCTCCTTGGACTTTATTCAAGGTGGTTTACATGGACAGGCAATTTAAATCCCCATAGGAATTTTTACAATTTGAAAGAAGGTTCTATCTTTCAAGAAACCACAACATTCAGATGTTTCTTTCTGATCAGGTCGCAACATTCTGGCCTCCATCCTCCCACACTCAGAGCAGATGGAATAACTCGGCTCAGCTTGTCAGCTGCTTCAAGGTCGCATGGTGCTGGTGGCCTCGAACTGGCGACCTTCGGATGTTATCTTCAGGCAAATGGAGGCTCAACCCTCTAGACCAGACCTCCTGCCAATGTGCCTATTCCCACCATTGTGTCAGTAGGTGCTGCAATGGGGATGGAGGCTTTGTATTGTAGGTAAACAAAGATGGTGGCTGCCAGAAGCTTGGCTGCCAACAAGCATTCAGGGTCACTGCTACCAATAAGGCAAGTCCCAAAAGCTTTGGGGGAGGATTACCTTTGTGGGGGTGGTAGCAACCATGTTCTAGAGTTCTTCAGAGAAGAGCTACACTAGGCTGCACTAGAGGCTGCCATCTTTTTTTCACCAGGCCCTTTTGGGTCGGTTATAGGCCAATGATTTCTCTGTCCCCCAGCCAGTGCTAGCATTAGCCAAACCTTAAGCCTCCTTTGGATTCACACTAGAATACAGCTAACACTGCCCTACAGCTATGAACTGCAGAAGAACGTTGGGCCATGGTGAGAGAAACTGTCTTTTGGAGAACTTGTCCATCATTACTCATTTTGTACAGACACTTCAGATAAGCTTCTGAGAAACACCATTTGTTATTACACTCTCATTTCACTCTCTCAAACACCGTATTTTTTTTTTTTATAATCACATCGCTGTGAGTTCACCGCATACACAACTCTTCCAAAAAGCTCTCCCGAAATGCAGCTATCTGAATGTTTGGCATTCCAATATTCTATAGTCATCTGCACTCAGAAAAGATAATGTGGGTGAATGAGATTTGTTCCAATAGCAAATGTTAGTTGTGTAACACCAGAATATTACCACTTCAATTTGAAATGTCTATTTAAACTACAAGTTGTTACTGCAACATCTTTATTCATTAGAGGGGATTTTCTCCCTTTCTTCTGGTGACCAAATGGAAGTGTTCCCTCTCACTTAAGGCTAAAAGCAACCACTACTAGGCACTAAAGTCATTACTCTTGATGCCCTCCTTCCAATAAACGTCTTTCCCAAACAACTCTGTAGCTAAGCACGTAATGTTGTCATTGACAAATGAACAAAATTAACCTTCCCCAAAGTCAGACTGCCTTCTTCATCCACAATTAAAACACCAGTCTTAATGGCTTAGGGCACAATTAAACCTCTTCTGAATTCCTAATCAAAATTTTGAACTGGCTTATATGAAATGATAGATTTGTGAGATGTCTCTGATATGCTTATCTTCGAAGATGGATGAATCGGAATGGTGGGATCCACAAATGATAAAAAGTATGTGTATGTTTTAATACAGTTTTCATAAAGCATGGTTGTAGCAGAATTTTGGTGCCCTTCAGTCATTTTGAAGTCAGCAGCCAGGATGTACTCATTTACTATTCAATCATTCATTCCACCTTTATTGGCATAAACAATCCATCAAGAAAACAAAATTAAAACATTCAAGGTAGCCACCAATCATTGATCAGGCAAAGAAATACAGAGGAATTCACACCTCGACAATGCCTTAAATAAATATTTTGCAACATTTGATGAGCGGCACTCATTTCTCCTGTCCAACAAGTACCCGACCAAGTCTGTATCTGAACCATGAAAGTTTTCCAGGAATGGATATAGAAATCGATGGCGTAAATCAATATAGTGGGTACAATACAAAAGTACATGGGTCAAGGACTCTTTTGAGGTCAGGTCGCAAGAACATGACTGGGGACTCTCCAATGGTCTATTAAATCTTGCTCTTAGTACATTTGTAGGTAAGATATTAAACCTACCCAGCGTAAAGGCTCTACGAATCTGAGGTGAACACATGAACAATATATAGCTTGAACCCAAATCAGAGGGCCATGAAAGACCAATATATAGAGGCGAACAAGACTTACGGGCTGCAGCTTGTAAATCCTGTTTCTCTATATCGAATAGTCGGGTCTGAATAAGATTGTAAGCCTCAGACACAGGTAATCCTCCTATCAGATCAGGTGATAAACCTAGGAGCTAGAGTCTTTTGTGAAATAAAGTTAGACCAGGGGAAAAAGAAACATCAGCAAGAATATTGGAGAGCATGATGTTCTGATTTGCCTCAAAACCGACCCTTAGCCAGAATCTCAAGAATCTCAGCCAGGCCAGTGTTTCAATTTTATGCAGACCAGCTTCGAGGAACTCATTAACTATATTTTTACCCCACTTTTCAGACAAATGTTGTCTACCTAAGCAGGTCACATCAATCAAAAATTCAATATGCCATTGGTGGCAGGTACTGTACATAAATGAAAATGAGAGCCCTGCCTTGCAAACAAAAAAGACACACAAAGGAAGAGGAGCCAAAGAAAAAGATAGAGGAAGGAGATCAGACTGACAATGCCAGAATGACATGGTTTGTTACTCTGGTGTAACTACAGTTTGCGTCACCAAGTGCAGGAGGCCAGCCCATCACCCTCTTGATGGACCTCCTCCCATGCAGTGGGTGGGGCAACACCCTGGGCAGTAGGCATGGTGATGCACCACTGCCCCACCCCTGCTAGTTTTCTGGCTTTAACTTTTGATAGAGATACCCTGCACATGCCCTATCTTGTCTGATCTCGAAAGCTAAGCAGCATCAGGCCTGGTTAGTACTTGGATGGGAGACCGCCTGGGAATACCGGGTGCTGTAGGGCTATACTATAGTCTTTTGAGACTGAAGGTTGCCAAACAACAGAGATATTTAAATTCAGGTTGTTTCATTGCATTTTGCATGAAATTATGCATCAAATGATATGTATTATTCAAAAATACTAAGATTTAAAAAATTTTGACCTGTAGTTGTGTCATCGTTGCCCCCCATGTGCATCACCTGGTGTAGCCCACACGCCCCTAGTGATCCCACTGTTGTGTTATAAACAGGTATTTGCATCCATTTGTGGCCGCGCTTATATTCCTTTGCTGATGTACATGACAGACATGGTGGCCTTTGCTCCTCTGGTTAGTGGCAGAGAGTAGGGTGTCTTCCTCATCACTTCTGTTAGTCCCAGGGCAGCTGGAGTAGAGTACTATTTGACAGTGTGGGGGATACAAATCTCTAGCCTATTTGTGCTGGCACAGTGGTGACTCAGATTTCCAGTGGAGGCAATGCCCATACCAAACCAAGCCACAAAGCAAACACATGTACAGTATTATATAGAAATGCAAAGGCCATGATTGGCACAGGAGCAGTCATTGGAACTAGCAACCACATTTGTAAGCCACATTTTAAATACATTTAAAAACTTTCCAACCTACTAAGTAATCATATACAAATTGAGTGTGATAAACTTTTTTTTTTTGGTAGTTTCCTCATTTGAATGGAAATAGCCCTTAAAGAGTTCTCTCTCCGCATGCACAGGGAAGAGTTCACATAATGGTTTGTAGGGCATATCAAATTTATTCTGTGAAGGAGATAAAGGTCTTTTAGAGGTCTTCACTTGTGGAATGAATCTTTTATCATGTATCAATTCTGTATAAAATATATTGGGGGGGGGAGAGATGTAGCATTTTCCAGGGAGAGTCAAATAAAGGCAAGGGGGAATAAAGATGATCATTTGTTGATAAGGGACTATCTTGAAATAAATCACACACCAAGTAGTTATTAGAAAAATTAAGACTCACAAAAAAATAAGAAAGATTATTGATAGCCAAAATTAATGGGCTTAAGTGCACTTAGCTCTGTTGAATTGTGTTCATGGAAGAGGCCTTTCCATTGGCAAAAAGATAAAATTTGTTTGAAAGATGTAGTTCAAGCCTTCTGTTGTAGCTACAATATTTCAGGTTCAGTTATTTTTTTTTCTTTCAGCCAGGGATCTTGTACATGTGAGGCTGTCTGTGTGAGCATGTATGTAAGTCAAAATGTATGTAAGTCAAACCAAATGCACATAAGCTGAGGGTACTTGGTACATTTAGCCTGGAGAAGACTGAGAGGAGATATGATAGCGCTCTTCAATTTCCTGAAGGGCTGTCATATGGAAGAAGGGACAAATTTGTTCTCATCTGCCTCTAAGAGTAGGACTAGATCCAACGCGTACAAACTGCAAGTGAGGAGATTCTGGTTGGACATCAGGAAGAAATTCTTCACTGTCGGGGTGGTTCAGTAGTGGAACAGATTGCCAAGTGAGGTGGTGGATTCTCTTCTTGCTGGAGATCTTCAAGCTGAGGCCTGACAGCCACCTACTGGAGATTCTCTAGGAGGATTTTCTGCTACAGATTGGAGTTGGACTAGATGACCTTGTGGGTTCCTTCCAACTCTATGATTCTATGAAACCATCTGGTTCTTTCTCGCTCAGCATTATCACACCTGCGCGAAAGCATCACCAAAGAAAGTACTGCACCAGTGTAGTGGCTGACCATATCTCCAATAAGCAATGATTCAATCAACTTACCACTTAACCCAGTGGTTTTTAAACTCTCTTGGAGAGTTTGCACCACTGGAAGTCCTTGCAGGGGCGGGGGGAGGGGCAGCAGGGGCAGGGGGAGGTCAGCGATGCGATCCCCAGGATCGCGCTGCTCAGGAGGGCTGCAGGGACTGGGATGTACTCACCAGTCCCTGCAGCAGCCTGTCGGGGGTGTGGGGAGTCCTGCGAGTGCATCCCAGTCCCTGCAGCCTTCCTGAGTGGCGTGATCCTGGGGAACTCACCGCTGCTTCCCCCTGCCCTTGCCTCTTAAGGGGAAAGAGGCCAGGGTCTTTGGGTTGGGGCGTCATAACGCCCCAGTCTGAAAACCACTGACTTAACCAATTTCTGCCTAGCCCACAGGTGTACACATTTGATCCCTGTTGCGGATATGCAATACTGGGCAGAAATGGCTTAATGTGAGAATCAGCCACCAGTCTATTGGGCTAGAAAATGCTGCTGCAAGGAGGAACTCATCCTTATAATGTGAATGTGAAGGTATGTAATGTGAACACAAAATTAAGTGTTTTTAAAGTTGTTCATGTGATCCTAATTCATAATAAGTCAGATATCTGTCAAAAGGGAATAAATAGGAATTCAGATACTTTCCCATTATTGCTTTATGTAAATTACATTCAGTTTGGTAGTGAATTGCATCTGGAGCTTTATATTGTCATTATTATTAAGTTCACATATAATGAAATTGGCAGGTGTAGTAAATTGGTACAGTGTATTTGTGTAAGAGTAGTTAAAAACACAGGGAAAAAAACCTGAAGACTGAAACATGAAATGAGGTATAAAAGAATCATAAGACACCTATTATTAACCCATTGTTTTGCTTTATTGCTGCACTTATAAACCACAGTACAGGCATTTAAAAAGAATAGATTGTTATCGCCCAGTATAAAATATAATGAAGGAAATAGCTTTTTAGAAAAGGAAGAAAAAGAGCACTAAATACAGATGAATGCCAATTTGACAAATTATTTAAACTTTCTGATTTTTAAAAGAAATTTTCATTTTAAAAATGCTGCATTTTTATCTTTAGTTGAATCACATCACAAAACACAATGTATTTCCAGTGTGAAGCAAGATACGAATAATATTTTTTTAAAATTGTTGAGACTTCTACGTGCAATGTAAATGTACAACATTTATTTACAACGTGCTAAAGAGAGCGCTGTTTGGAAAGTGGGAGAGAACTCAAAAGAAGATGAACTTAAGTGTTCAAATTAGCATTTGATCAGGACCTCTTAGAAAGCAAGTATATCTAGGGCCAGGATTGCCGGTTTACTAAAATGGAAGCTTTTTTTCTCAGGTGGGTGGGAGGCAAAGCTTAATTTCAGATCGGTTTTGAGCCATCACTGGTCTCACCCACAACTGTACCCTTTACCCTGTACCTTTATCCACAACTGTACCTGATTTGCCTTTAGAAAGGAGATTGGAAAGATTTCTGGTCCATCACAGGTTACAAGCCATGATGGGTATGTGCAACTTCCTTCTTTTAGAAGTAGACTGTCTCTCACTGCCAGACGCAAGGGAGTGGCAACAGGACCAGTAGCATTGCTAGGTGGGTGTGGGCTGCTATGGGTGACATGCACAGGGGGGTGACAACATTACTGTCCAAAATTTTTAAAATCTTGGTATTTTCAAATAACACCATCATGTTATATATCAATCAATTCGTGATTTCATGCAGAATGCAGTGAAACAAACTACGTTGAAATATCTCTATTTTATCAAACATTATAGCCAAAAACCAACGGGGGCAGGGCAATGGTATATCACCACGCCCACCAGTCAGGCCATTGCCCCACCCACTGCCTGGGAGGAGGTCCATCATAGGGGTGACATGCTGGCTTCCTGCACTGGTGACACAAACCCTAGTGACACCACTGAACAGGACACAGATATTTTGTTATCTTGTGGGCTCCCTGATGCAACTGGAAGGACACTGTGAGATACAGGAAGGTGGACTAGATCCACCGTGGACATCCACAGCCCCGCGCCCAGGGCAAAGCTCTGTGACGGCACCCCCCCCCACAGGCTGTTGCCACCCCCTGGGGCAGAAATTCACCCCCCCCACTTACCAGAGGCTCACAGAGCCTCGTGGGACCTCCTCTCATGCTGGGGAAACCTCTATGAGGTTCCCCGGCGCTATAAACTGTGCTTCCTGCAAACTGGAAGTACAGTTTCCGCCCCCGTCAGGAGCCTCAGAGAGGCTTCTGCAGGGCCCTAGAGGTTGGCGCTTGGGGCATTTGTCCCAGGTCAGCCTATGGCAGGCATGCAACTGGACTAGATGTGCCTTTGGCATGATCCAGCAGGGCTTTTCTTATGTTCTTATGTAAAGATCATGGAACACTTTGCCAAATGAAGTTTGCCTGTCACCACAGTGCTTCCATTCCTGGCTTAAAGATTTTGCTCTTAGGCTTAACTGCTTGCACTAGTGCAGTGCTGAGCTTTTATGGATTGGATGCATCATCTACAAAACTTCAGTTTAATATAGCTACTTCTAAATAACAGCAGTACAATAGATATGATGCTAGAATCCTCTAAACGAACTGGATAATACTTCTGTAACTTCAGAATAGCCCAAATGATGCCTTTCAGTTTGATGCATCACTGAAGTCATGAACCAGTTTTTATGGCCATGTTATACACCCCCGAAGGTAAGGGTGCACACATTAACCTAATGGGGCAGACTGTGTTTCTGTAACATAACACAGATTAAAGCTCCCATCTTTTAATGATAATATTTTGTTTGGCTAGGAGTCATCTCACAGGTGGTTAAGCCTCAAAAAACTGTAAATGAATGAAATCTACAGCCCAATCCAAACACCGGCTTGAACCAGCAGTGCCAACACAAAGATATGCACCAGACTGCTGGCATCAGATCCAGTGCCTGTACCGGCCAGCACATATAACTATGTGCCGGGAAGCATGGAGAATGGAAGAGGGTGGTGGGAGAGAGGTGTGGAGGAAGGGAGGGAGGTTCCTGGACAAGCGGAAGATTGGGTCCAGGAGAGAGGTGGAATTGGCAGTGACGGCACACACAGTTTTCTATCCCCCACTTCCATGCTGGACAGCTCTACACAGGCTTCTCAGATGTGCAAGATACGAGTAGCCCCATAGGTCAAGCTGGGACTTTTCTTGGGGTAAGGAGAAAAATATCCTCTTACCCCCAAGGTGACCTCTAACCTGCTCCTAACCAGCATTGGATACAGTGCAACACAGGTTAGGAGTGTGTTGCTAGTGAAATATCTCTCCCGCCCCCATGTATAGTCTTTAGGTGCAGGCTGCCTTTGTGTGTGCATGTGTTTGTGTGCATGTGTAAATAAAAGATTTAAACAGATTATATATTTAGTAGTACAGGCAAAGTCAATAGATTGTTCCTTATAACAGCCACATGGAAAAATCATGTTCATTTTTTACAAGCATGTGGGCACACCAATTCTGGTCCATACCCAACATGCTGCTAGGTCAAAAAAATTAATTCTTCAATTTTGTGATATGCCTGAAGCCATAGATAGGCAAAGATCCTCTTTCTGTCTTTTCTTCCTCAAGATACTGATCTGCTGTAGATTGCAAATTTTGAAAATTCTTCCTTAGACCTTTTAGGAAAATTGGCCCATTTTGCCAGCTCTAGTACATTTTGGCTGCAATCCTAACCACACTTTCCTGAGAGTAAGCCCCACTGAACAAAACAGGACTGACATCTGAGTAGACCTGGTTAGAATTGTGCCCTTCCTTCATCAGCAAACTATTTTAGCACATGAACTTAAGTCCTGTGCATTTCATGGTTGAAATCTTCACCCTAGCAAAACCTTTTCTTGAGCAAATCAGATTTTAAAGCACATTTGCCATCCTAACTGCACTGAACTCATAAGTAAGCAAGGCGTGCCTAGGATGGGGATCCCTGTGTTTAAATGCTTTGCTGAACAGCAGACCTTTGAGGCTGATTATGCAGGTCCTTTTACATTCAATCTGTTATTATTCATGTTGCCTTTTGACTCACTCATGTGAATAAGGGTTGCGCGATTAGACCCTAGAAGTATTATACCAAGTAAATCGCTATTTTGTTGAAACTCCTGGGTCATTCTAGAAAACTGAGGCTGCATTATTCAGTGTTGGAAGAGTGTACTAAAAATTGTATTAATGTCACCCTTTGAACAAAGGCAAAGGACATATGAATGTTGCTCATGGTTTCTAAATATATAATGCACTTCAGGATAAGCTTCTGGGACTCACTTAGGAGACTGATCGCTATAGCTCAAGTAAAGTTTTTTCACCATTAATAAAATGGTCAGTCAAAATAGCTTACCATAGACCCCTTGCTAAGTTTCTTGTGGAAAGGCAGAATACAAATACAGAAAACAAAACAAACAAAAAAACCCACCACAAATTAATCATTAAATACATAAAATAAAAATGAATTGTGACCCAGCAAACAGGACAAAGAGGCACCTTTCCACTGGTGGTTCTTTTAATTTCACCAGGGGGAGAGCAACTTTCTGTGTTGATACCAGCATAATATCTGTTCTTCTCATTACTTGTAAAATGTCATGCATACAAATTGTGCAATATCATCTTCACCATCATCATCAACGGACCAGGACTAGCCCAAAACTTCCCAATGCCTGAGGTGGCCTGCCAAATGCTGCCCCCCTTACCTGATGATGTACCAGCTTTGGCTCCTTCCATTCTCCAATGTTCTAGCTCAGCACTCACCTCCTCTCCACATTTCTTCTTCTTCATCTCTGTCCCCCTCTTACTTTTAAAACCCAGGGACCGGAAAGAGAAAGAAGAGCAGTGGAGGCAAGTAGGTGGACAGAGATGGGCACCCCCCATCATTTCAGTTGGTCCCATAGATAAATAATAATAATAATAATAATAATAAAAACTTTATTTTTATCCCGCCCTTCTCCCTAACGGGACCCAGGGCGGCTAACAACATATTAAAAAACAGATTTTAAAAACAATACATAGCGGATAAAAACATTTAAAAACACATTACAGGGCCATAAAAACAGTAGTCAGATTAAAAGACAGCATAAAAGAGCAAGTCACCGAGGAATCAAGCCTGTAAAAAACTAAAAGATGTATAAAAATGTTAAAAAGGCCAGAAATCAGAAGGCTTGTTTAAACAACAGTGTTTTCAGGCCTCGCCGAAAACTCTCAAGAGAGGGAGCCATTCTCAAGTCAAGGGGAAGGGAGTTCCATAATGTTGGTGCCACTACCGAGAAGGCCCTATTTCTTGCAGCCGCCCCCCGGACCTCCTTGGGTGGCGGCACTTGCAAAAAGGCCTTCTCTGATGACCTGAGAGGGCGGGCCGGATTGTACGGGAGTAGGTGGTCTCTAAGATATCCTGGCCCAGAGCAGTATAGGGCTTTAAAGTATAGGGCTTTAAAGATAAGCTGGCCCTGAACAATAGAGACAACAAGAACTGGCTGAAAAATGGGAAAAAAAATATATTAAAATATGTTAACACTTGATGGAAAAAAAATTGGTTGCACGTGTTCAAGTAATTAAAATAGTTATCACAAAAAAGTATTTCTAAAATATTTGAGAAAATACAAAAAAAATGTTCTTTGTGATTATGTGATGAGCTCTTGGGAAAAAAAACTTTTTCACATTTTTTATTAGTATATCGCTGAGATGATCATAGACAATACAGCATGGGACTCTGAATAATCAGAATTTGCTATATGTACAAAACATTGACCTTTTTATGGGCACAAATTAGGTAATTAAGAACAGATAGTTTCGTCTATCGTAGATACTTGTACAAATTCAGTGGTGTTGCATGGAGCAGAATTAAACCAGTGCTAACTGAAAACTCAATCAAGAAAAAAGTCAAAATGATATTGCATGGTACCCAGTTCTAACAAGAGCACACAATTAAAAAAAAAACTAGTAGTTTTATGGGTGGCTGGGACCACTCAGTTCCACTCCATAAAGTTTTGGAAGAAAGTGAAATGGAACTGTTTCACTATATCAAAACTCCAGAATAATTTGTGAACTTCAGAATGATGCCGCAAGCCACTCCAGGCATACAGGAAAAAAAAAAAGCCTAGCATAGTTAGGTTGTTTTGCACATTCACACACCGAAAATTGAACAAATCCTTGAGTTCTAAAAATGCTTCCACCCTAGCCACAGCCAGGCTTCTCACCCAGCATTCTACATCATAGGAAGGGTCTCTCTTCAGGGACAGTTTCAGACACTGTCCTTTAGAAGAGCTGAAGTTGACAGAACTATGTATATGCATGAACAGTGTCCAAAAGTAGAAGGCATCTGAACAGGACTTTATTTGTACATTGTGTTCAATGCCTGTATAGTAGTATGCAAAATCCGTACTCTACGTTGGAGGGGTCTAGTCCCTCCCTGGGTTCTCCTTAAAAATGAATGCATGTACACACAAAAGCATGTATTCTTTTGTGGATTGTGCTTTTGTGGATTTGGGGATTGGACAAGTTTCTGGAGGAAAAATCCATTATGGATTACAAGCCATGATGCGTATGTGCAACCTCCTGATTTTAGAAATGGGCTATGTCAGATGCAAGAGAGAGCACCAGGATGAGGTCTCTTGTTATCTGATGTGCTCCCTGGGGCATTTGGTGGGCCGCTGTGAGATACAGGAAGCTGGACTAGATGGGCCTATGGCCTGATCCAGTGGGGCTGTTCTTATATGCATATTCCCAAACATTTGGGAATTTGAATGGCATTTGAATGGCTACTGGATCTGTGTGGATTGAACAATTCTGTGAACAGCTGAACTCACAATGCCATCCAATCTAAGCATATGCACAAAACAGAAGCAACATGCATAAATCTGTGGAAAAGCTTCACTGCTTTGGATTTGAATAAGAATGTGTATGTGAGAATTGGCTCGGAGTTCAAACCCAAGCAACACAGATGGTGAACTGGACACCCATGGTTCTGCCAGAAATTAACACTTAAGATGCATCTGGGCAGCTGTACGAAGAGCTGCTGAAACTCATCCCAATGACATTTGCACATTGGATTTATCTCTAGTAACATAATACCAGGTATGGTGCCCAGTAGCGTACTCAGCGGGGCCAATAGGAGCAAATTCCCTGAGGGCCAGGCTTGGAAAGTGATGCCGCGACTTGCTCCCCCCACTTTTTTTGTTGGTGCAATCCGGAACTGTGCCGACAGTGGCTGCCCTCCTGCAGTTCCATGCTGATTGGAGGGCCGATAGGAGCGCTGGCCCTATCCAATTCACAGAGCAACCTTAATGAGCTGGTGCAGCTGTCTCTGCACTGGCTCAGAGTGTTTCAAACATGCCGCAAGGTGACCTCCAGCCACCTCCTAAGCTGCTTTGGATGCAGCACCGGTCATGCGGCCTGGCTGCACCAGCATAGCTTAGGTATAGGCTACTCAAGGGATTCACAGCACAAGCCTATACGTATTTACTCAGAAGTAAGCTCCATTAAATTAAATGGAACTTGCTTCTAGGTAAATGTGCATAGAACTGCAGTCAAAGTGCCCAATTCTATCCACTTTCCAGTGCCGCTGCAGCCCTGTCAATGGGGCATGTGCTGTATCCTGCACATACAAGGAGGTTTCCTCAAGGTAAGGGCACAAACATTCCTTTACCTTGGGACTACATTGCAGCTGCATCGGTGCTGGAAAGTTGTATAGGTTTGGGACTTTAATCTACTCCACAGCAAGCCCCAATTCCATACACACTGGGAATAAGACCCACTGAAAAGGGTGGGACTTATTTCTAAGTATGCACACACAGGATCATGGTGTATGCTGTGTAAGAGATGTACAGTGAGCATTCCACCCTCGTTCCTTGCCATTTTCAAAGCACTTGATAATTGTCCTGCTAGATGCACAGAGGGTTAATTTTTTTCTGCGGTCAAAAAGTATGTATTTAATATGTGAGCATATTTGGTGTTCATTGATGGAGCAACAGTAGGAATGATCTTGCTTTATGTACCAGTTACAAGGTTTAATATCATTATACTGCATGCAATATTAGTTTTTATTAGTCGCCATTAACAAGATGCTTTCTACTCCGATTCTCATTTACTTGTTCAATGCAAAAAAAATTATCTTTGCCAAAGAGAAAAACACATCTTCAAGTGTCAGCTATATTAAATTAAAGAACTGTTTACCCTTCCTAAGGAAAGCATATGTATCTAAATAGGCATCTTTTACCGTTTGCATAGTAGATTGGAAATTAGCATTTTTGTTCATTTTCCTCGTGTATGCACAGCGCCTGGAAGAGTAATACTCCATGCATATCAGATCAGCCAGCCTACAATTTTTGCGCAATATATTATTTGGCAATCTAAAATTTGTAATTTGCATGAAATTGCTTAATTAAAATACAGTCACTCAGGGTATTAATTTCTCTGTCTGGCAGCTCATTGTACTAAAGGCGGGCTACAGAAAATGTGAAATCCTGTCAAGATAGAACAGTGTAATACACATATACACACATACAATTCTGGCAACAAAATGACAGAGCGATAATGCTTTTGCTCTGATTCCGGGTTCAAATGAGAGCTTCGGGTTGACACTGAGACCGACAAGGAAACTGACAATAGCAAGTCTGGCTTTCGGCCAATAAAATCTCCATCACGGGCGAAAGAAATCCTTCTCGCCCTTCCCTTTTATTTCTTCTCTCGACTAGCAAAAGATAAGTAAGGGAGGGGAAGGAAAGAAAGAAAAAAAAAAAACCCAATCTCCTTTCTTTAAGCCATTTCTGCCCAACGTTGCGTATATGCAACAGGGATCAAATGAGTACACCTGTGCGCTGGGCAGAAATGGGTTTAAAGCAGTCCCTTCTTTCTGTTTTAGCAGCTTGATCTCTCCCTCTTTCTTTTCAAGATTTGAAAAATCAGCAAGCCCTCCCTGATAAAATGATCCAATCAGCCCTTCCCAGTTGTCAAGACAACAGTTCATAATTGTGCCCCCCTTTTTGTTTTTTTTTCATAAACAGCTCGACAATTTTTCCCCCAATGAATTAATAATTCTCTGATCTCTGTCAATCAATTTTGCATACCGTTGCTAAAATAGGTAAAGCTCCCCCCCCCTCTACTTTTCCAGCCTAGGTGAAGGCTAGTGCATGTCTTTAGCAACTTTCCTTTCCGGGGGTGGGAGAAAATGAAAGTGATTTTGATTTGGGGAGGGGGGAGAGAAAAAGAAATCAAGGCAAGGAAGATTTGTATCAAATGCGGAGGGGGCTTGATTGTTTCCAGCGTTCATTCATCGCTGGACCTCGATCGAGAGCACAGCAGGCAAAGAGACGCTGTAGGAAGTGCAGCTCGGTGCCAAGCTCAGGTGGCACCCAAGCAGTGGCGTAGCCAGAGGAGGGCACAGCACTACGTTTTGCAGGGAGCCTCACCTTGGCGTGCAAAGGGTCCCTCCCCTTTGGAGCCATTCCAGGCGAGGAGAGCAAAACGGAGGGGGAGGAGCCCCTTGCACGCCACGGTGAGGCTCCCCGTAAAACGTAGCGCTTTGCCCCCCCAGCTACGCCACTGCAGCCAAGAGCCTGTGCCTGGAAAGCGCGCAGGCAGGGAGACGGGGCTGCTGCTGTAGGCGAGCCAAGCGGAACGAGAGGAATCACCCATTCGGGGCTTTCCTCTCTGGCAAATCGATGCCTGGCGTGTCGGAAGCAGCAGCATTAGGCGTGTTTCGCCGGCGTTCGGGGATGCCCCGGCTCCAGGCGCGCCGTCAAGAGCGCACCGGCCGCCCCCGTTACGCAGCAGAGGCACAGGCTGCAGCTGATGCCACGGGGGCGGGGGGGGGGGCTTCTTGCCTGGGGAAGCTCCCCCCGCCGCAGGAAAGGGGCAGCCCGCTCCTGCCCCACCTCCGCGGGGGCTGCCGACTCCCGAGGGAGCGCGCGAAGGAAGCCCAGCTGCCTGAGCTCCACGGGGCACTGCGCGCCCTGGCTGGGGAACCTCGCCAAGGCGCGCCGTCGCGCGGGGCTGTCCCGCCGAGTTGAGGAGCCCGCTTTCCCCTCAGCCCCATATGAAGCCGTGGGAGGGGGGCACACACGCGGAGGTGGCGAGCCCCCCCCACCAAAAGGATCCCCACACAGAACATGCCATGCGCAAACACGCGCGCGCAGACCTGCCCCTTCTGTGGGAGCCCCTCACACTGCGGGAGGGGGCTTCCTGCGGCCACCCGGGCGCAGCTGCCCCCGCCTTGGCCAAGCGAAGCTGCGCCGACGCCCAGCGGGAACTTCCAAGGCTGCTGAGGGAGGGGGGAAACTCCACGGTCGTCCCCTTACAAGGCGCGCAGCGACACCTGCTCTTTGTTCTCATGCAAACCTCCACGTGCAGCAGCACGTGCACTCGTCAGTCAGGCTGCAAGCCGAGCCAGGCTGACTGACCTCGGAGTAAGCCCCATTGACCACAGTGGGGTTTGCTTCTGAGTAGGTATGGCTAAGCTTGGCTCTAAGGCCGCAGCCCTGTCCACATTTACCTGGGAGTGAGCCCCACTGACCACAATGGGATTTACTTCTGAGTAGATATGGCTACACTTGGGTTCTAACCCTATCCACCTTTACCTGGGAGTGAGCCCCATTGACTATAATGGGACTTACTCCTGAGTAGACATGCCTAGGCTTAGGCTCCAAGCCTGTCCACCTTTACCTGGGAGTGAGCCCCATTGACTATAATGGAACTTACTCCTGAGTAGACATGCATAGGCTTAGGCTCTAAGGCTCCAACCCTGTCCACCTTTACCTGGGAGTGAGCCCCATTGACCACAATGGGACATGCTCCTGAGTAGACACGCCTAGGTTTGGGCTCTGAATGAGCGCCTTTTTTGAGGGGACCTGCAGGCCCCCATCCTCTACCTGGGAGGAAGCCCCACCGACGTGAACGGGACTTTCCACCTGAGGAGGCATGTATAGGATTGCGCTGAACGGGCCCTCCACTAGAGCTGGGAACGAGTGCAGGCTTGTGTTGAACACTGAAGTGAAGGGTGTGTGTGTGTGAGAGAGAGAAGTAAAGCAAAAACCCCTGACAGGAAAAAAGGGGGTTGTGGGGGGTGAACCCCCTTTCCTTTCCCCTCCCCTCTGCAGCGCGTGCAACGCCTTCGCTTCCCCTCCCAGCCCTCCTTTTGTCTTAAATATCAAAGGCGCCGCCGTCATGTTCACGTTTTCATCGTTTCAAAAGGCACCCAAAGAAAAAGCCCCGGGAGGGGAGGAAAGCGCGCTGAAGTGGTGGCACGTTCTTTCCCGCGCGCGCGCCTTCCACCCTCCCCCGCACTGGAGACAAGAGGGTTCCTTCTTGAGGGGGGGGGGAAGGCGGGAAACGGAGAGGTGGCGGTGGGGAGGGAGAGAGCAGGGTGGGGGCTCGCGCTCTTTCTCTCTCTCTCTCTCCCCCGGTCCCATTCACTAGTCCAAGCCCAGTGAAGACCCTTTGGCGCACTTGAGAGTGGCGCGCGCTCAAGCGCTGTGTTCCAAAAGGGGGGGGGAGGCTTGTGAGAGAGCCCGAGTGGCGGCTGCACGACGAGGCTCTGCTGCCCTCACCAGCCTCGCCGTGTTTAGAGCGCGCCACCCAACTGGCGACGGAGTTAATTGGTCCTTTGATGGGGCTGCTGGCTCTCTCCAGAAGGCGCGCGCCCTGGTGCGTAATCTGGGGAAACACCTCCCCAGCTGAGCTGCGCGCGCGCGCCTTCTGCTCTCCCCTGCAGCCTCTGCCCCCCCCTTGGCCTCTCTCCTCCTCCTCTTTCTCTGACCCCCGCCTCCCTTAGCTCCTCCCCCCTCTCACCTTGCTGCTATCAGAGCAGGGCTGGTTGCTCAGGGTCACGCTGATGTGTGCCTGTGTATAAGGAGACTAATTTTCACTTGCTAATTTCCTAGCAGGGAAAAAAAAAAAGGAAAGAAAGACAAAGGTGGTGTGGAGAGGGGAGAAAAAAAGTGGGAGTGCAGCAGGCTCCCTGCTGCCAGTGCTGATCAAATGGAACAACAAGGGCAATGCCTGCTAATATGGGGAGCTATTTAGTGGCACGCTGCCTTTTGAAATGATGATGATAATGGATTCAGTCTGCTCATTAATGGAGCCAGAGTGCTCATTAGAGTGAACAAACAAGCCAGGTTGTCAGCACTGAAAATGCCAAGTGCTTGTTTCCATTTTATCTGAGGAGTCTAGAGACAGTGATTTTACCATTTATTTCCCCTTTCTGCGCTTGACCCCAGAGCTCCCCCCCCCCAGCATCAAAGTCCCTCGTCTGGTGGCGCCTGTACATTTTTGTAGCATCTCCCCGGCTCATCACGGCTTCAAGGTCACCGGCGCTAAAAGAGCAGCGGTGCTCGGAGGGGTGGGAGGTGGCATCTCTCTGTGTGTATATGTTACATTTCTACATGGTTTTTTTTTTGGGGGGGGGGCAACCAGTAAAGTCCTGGGGAAATAATAACAATACTCACAATATCTGAAGTTTGTGTGCCACAGCTGTTAGCAGGGCAGGAAGTGTTGTCCTTGCAAATCCTTGAGAACCCAATTAGCTAATTTGTAATGTAAACTTTCTGACAGATCTGTGGTCCAAATTGCACTCCAGGACCTGATCAAACAGAGGAGACCACATCAGAGCAAGCCACACAAAGAGGAATATTGAGACACTTCTGCGTCCAAGGCCCTCCTTTGTGGCTGGAGAGGGGACAGGGGCTATGACTGCTGTGGATCTGACTGGTCTGTGTTGAAGGCAACACCCCCTTCCAGCAACCAGAATGATACCACTGCAGCATGGTGAAATGGTAGGGCCAGGTCATCTTTTCGATTGTATAAGTGTTATAACATTTTCTTTCTCTTGGCATTTTGCAAGCCAGCCTGAGGGCCTATTGGGCCGAGTGGTGGGATATAAATATGATAAATAACAGCACAATCCTATGCATGTCTACTCAGAAGTAAATCCCTTTATGGTAAATGGGTCTAACTCCCAGGAAAGTGTGGATAGGATCGGGCTCTAAGTCAATAATAAATAGAAATTAACATTTGTTCTTTGACAAAAGCAATCTTAGTCATTCATGAGGTCTGCCACTTTTACCAGGATGCAACAATTTCTCCTGGTTGATAAATGAGAAAGAGTAGGAAGAGCTTCTCACTGTAACCCGATTTAAATAGATTTAGGCATTTATGCATGTATTTTTATTTATCAAAATATTTATATCTTACCTTTTCATTGCATAAAAAAGCATTATGTTACATAAAAAGCATTCAGTTTGGGCCACAGTTACAAAATATAGAAACAAACAATTTAAAACAGAGAGAGGCGACTCTTTAAAACCCTAAAGAGAGGCTCTTTAAACAGCCACAAGAGAAAATAAGAAACAGGAGCTGAGTTAATGGACAATAACAGTTAAATCAGGTCAAATGCTCTTTTAAAGAGGTAGATTTTTTAAACCCAATTACACAGAATGAGAAGGTAAGTTGATAGAATTCTGTTTGGTTCTCCTTCAGACTTCAAGTGGGGAGTCATATTTTTAAATTGTTCCCCCACGCAAAAAAAAAAAAAAATCCATTCAGTAGGTAGTAGTAAATCGGAGAATTAGGGTTAGGTCTGTACTAAACCTTTCCTCCAGTGTGCTCACTTACTACATGGAGTGTGGGTTGGGTTTTTGTTTTTGGCATGGAAACTCTTCTTAATCTGATCTTACAACTACAGTCCAGTGGAACAGACCAGAATTCAGTCTTCTCAGCTTATCATCTCTCTTTGACCAATATGCAGATTGGAGGCCTACTGCCCATCTAAAAGCAGCAAAGTAGACTAATGAGCCTTTATGAAGAGGACATTCCATGTTGTAGGTACTACAACTGAGAAAGCCAGCCATGCATCCCCAGCTGCTGAACATGAGACACTGATGAGTGGGTATAATTAAGCTGTTAACACAGGCCAACACACATGTTGCTGCCTTAAAAGTTAGACTTATTCCTGAGTAGATTTGGGGTGCTGATTCCAAAAGTGGCATCAGTTTTGCCCCATCACTTCTAATTTTGGAGATATAGCATAACTTAGTCCATGAATGGTTCAAGTATCTTTCTCCTGAGGAAGCCTACACCATGGCTTCCTCACAAGCAAGCTGTTTAAACCATTCACTATGCCGGATCTCCAAAACTAGGTGTGATGGGACAAAACTGATGCAATTTCTGGAATCGGTACCCTAAATTCATCAAACCACCATAAATTTTGAAAAAGTTCTGACCATCCATTGTGCAGGCCCATGTAATGGATCAGTACTGTTTGTCTTGCACTCAAACACTTGACACAGCAATACCTTGCACTTTCGTCTGGTTAGGGACCAGAGCATGGGTGAAATTCATCCATTTTTGACTGTCAAAGCATAGCATTATTTAGCCTGCAAATTTATTTTGTCTGGCAAAAAACATACATAAATTATAACACATGCAAATAGATGCAAAACCTAAAATAGAAATAAAAGAAAAATAAAGTTAAGAACATCTACGAACATTGCGGAAGATTGGATGAAATTGGACAAGATGGAAGCATGTGGACAAGATATGAGATGTAATTGTAATTGAAAATGGCTGAAAGGACAATGCGATGAAAGTCAAATGGATGAAAATTAAGATGTTGCTCATTTTAAAGCAACAATAGTTCACTTTTCAGTATCAGGCTGTTGTATTTACCACTGTTTTTATTTTCTCATAACTGGTGGTACAGGAATTCCTTTGGTCATTGAAATACTTTCCCTTCCTTAGCAACAGTTATTGCCACTGCTTAAACATTTTTCTAACAGTGGGAACAGTACTGCGTTGCTCTGTGATTTGACAGACTGGATCACCTCCAACAACATTTGTAACAGTACCCTTCCTACCCGTTCCAGTTTCTGATCTGTACCAAATATCTACCTGTTACACTTATTTTATTGGAGTGCAATTACTGTAGAATCTGTACCATCCAAATGTCAGTTACTGTAAACTCTTAAGGAACATTTATAAAAATAGTGCATCACAATTTCAGATTAACTGATGGTTTTGTTCTTACAAAGCATTTCAACAAAAAGTCCACAAAGCAGTTCACAGAGAAAATCAAAAGTGAGTTCAATAGGACCTACTTTCAAATAAGTGTGTGCCCCGGTAGATCTTCTGATTTGAATTGAGCTTGATCTGGATCTGGTTTCGATACAAGGAATAGATATTTACACCAAAGGACAAATGTTGCCTGTTAATCTTCACAGTTTCACCAAGTTTCCAGCACAGTAGCTGTGAAAATGGTAAGAGAGGAGAGGAAGATGGCCCTTCTCAGCTACAAGACCATCAGTTCAAAAAGGATTTTGCATATGACATACCCAGTATAAATAAGTTGTATTTTACTCATTATCTAAATGTTCTAGGCAATTTACAGAATTGTACTTGAGACTGTGTTGTATTGTAACAGCTGCTTTTATTTTCTTATTCCAACAAATAGATGTTTAAAACAGGTTGGAGAAACTTCACGTCATATGTTGTAAAGAAAAACTCCTGGACAAATAATTGTAATTGGACTATTAAACTTTGTAGCTACATTTGAGAAAACGCACATGCAGGACTTTAAAAGAATAGTGACTACTAATTGCACATCCAGAAAATCCTGTTGGGTACCTTCGTTGGTCACTTCATGGTACAATTTATGATGTTTCACAGGAATTTTTATAGGCTATGGTTGAAAACTAGGATACAGAAATGCCAGAGGTAGCCCCCAGCAGTGACTGGGGCATGGAATCTCCAGGGGAACACCACAGCACTCGGAATGATCAAAGTAAAATATCCCTTCATTCTAATACTGTAAGCTGTTAATTTAACAACAGAATGCTTCCACATTCTTGATGAAGAATCCATCTGGGATATCTACTCCTTTGCCTCAAACTATCTTCATACGCTGTAGCAGGAATCTCCAAATCAGCTGCAGTACAGGACTCTCTGAAATGCACTGCCTAGACATAGCAGAACAGTAAGAGACACCTACTTAAGATTAAAGTCTAGCATGTGGAGTTCTCTGTGATATGAAGCTCTTCCAGTTTTGGACAAACTGGAAGTCTCCGTTGACATGGGGAACAAACCCTTTTAGATAGCACTTTTACAGCTCAATCTATGCACGTCTACTCAGATGCAAGTTCCATTATAGTCAATGGGGTCACTCCTAGATAATGGTGAATAGAATTGCAGCAACCACATCAAAATCCAGCCTCACCTTCAGATGTCCCGTGCATGGTTTGACCTAATAATCTCGTAGGATTCAGCAAGAGATCACAAGGAAATGTCACACCAATATTGTTCCTAAACTTCCAGTCCTCTAAGCCAGGGGTGTCAAACTCATTTAATGCAGCAAGCCGAACAGGAATCATGGTACCTGCTGTGGGCCAGCTTTGTACAACAGTTTTATATAACAGAGACAATGACTAGCAGAGTGGGTAAGCATTATTCATAGCCATTGTAAGTTACTAAAGCTATATCCACCTATACTCCTGGAGTGCTGTATTCTGATTCAGTATTGTCTATTTGTTAGGCCGTATGTTTGACACCCTTGCTCTGCAGCAGTGATTTTCAACCACTGTGCCCTGGCACACTGGTGTGTCGCGAGCAGTGTGCAGGTATGCTGTGGGAGTTTGGGGAAGGCTCATTCAGTAGTGGGGCTATTGGGGGATATGAGCCCTCCACCAGCAGCATGATGTGCCTTGTCAATTGTACAAAACTGATGGTGTGCCATGACGATTTTAGTGCCTTTTTGGTGTTCTGTGAGATGAAAAAGGTTGCAAATCACTGCTCTACCATGTGCCATATCTAACGCGTGTGTGTATAATTTTTGTAAACATAGCTAAAGTAGTTAGTAGCTATGGTGGACTTATTCAGCACTGTTCTTACTCATTATAACTACAAGAGGAAGCTGAACCTGTGTTCTTTTCCTTTGCAGTCAAATAAAACAACTTCTCTATATTCAGGCAGTCTAAACTGGCGTGAATGTCACAGGATCCCAGACTCAACCATCAGCTGAACTGTTTGTTTGTATTTCTGGCCTGAGAGCAGGTAGTAAGGGGAAGGTTGAGAGAACTCGGCACCCAAAGAGAGTGGGGTCTAAGACTGTGCCCCAAGAATCAGTGCTCTTCAACCATCTCTGCAAGGGGCAATTTGAAGCCATCTGTAGAAGTATAGTAGCCTGGAGCTGGACAGATAAGGGGAGTAAGCTCGTGAGAGTGTGCAAAACTCTAAGAAAAGTTGGCGCTCTAAACCACTCAGGTGAAATGTTTTACCTGGTTCCCATGACACTGTGAAGACAGGCTTCAATCCTATCTCAAAAACCACTGTATCTCTTTGAACCTTACATTTGTCAGCTAGTGGAATAGTGAATATTGCTAATAGGGTGCAGTGTTCATGCTTCCCATTCCTGCCAGAGGCACAGATAGATTGATTAAAAATTGGAGAGGTTACATTGTTTGCCCAATGTAAAATATTATCAAGAAGGCTAAAGAGAAGTTTCCAATTGACCTGGACAAGTCTCTGTGCGATATTAAGAATAAATATTAAGAATATTTATATACTGCTTCTTACCAGAAGTCGCTCACAAAGTGGTTTACATAGTAAAATAAAAACACTAAGTGATTCCCTGTTCCCCAAGGGCTTACAGTCTTAAACACACACACACACACACACACACACACACACACACACACACACACGAGTGATACCAGTGACAGCCACTGGAAAAGACACCATGCTGGGGTGAAGAGGGTCAGTTGCTCTCCCCCTGATAAATATAAGCAGACACCATTCTGAAAGGTGCCTCTTTGCCCAGTTAACAGGGGTTACAAATGATAGGGAGTGTGCAACATTTGAGATCATTCTTGTTTCTGTCAAAAGACTTGGCCTGCACACATTACATATTGGCAGAAAGGAGCAGTTTTGATAAAAAGCCATCTCTGAAAGGGCTCTTGAGCCTGTTTTGCCAAATTCCCTTTCCAAACTTGGTCTAGAGAACTTATGCCCACTTTAAGCTAACTAGTTCCCCTCTTTACTCAAAATAGCCGTAAACCTGCAGAAAGCACTGTTGAACCCCAACACTAGGGTAGCTCACCTGTTCATCCTACAGAGTTCCTCCTTCCTCCACTTTCCCACCAGTAGCTTCTCCACCCACTGCAGGGACACCTTTGTTCCCAGCAGCTCCTGGGTATGGCTGCCTCTTACCAGTATCTCCCGTAGTCTCTGTTCACTCAGTCTATCTGTCCTCTTTCCTCCTGCTCCTTTAGATCCCAATCCTATGCATGTCTACTCACAAGTAAGCCCCATTAGAGTCAATGGGGTTTACTCCCAAGAAAGTGTGGATAGGATTGGGCTGTAACTCTCTTTAACTTCCTTCCAGTCTCTATAACTTACATTCACCAACTTTGCTTCCTCCAGGTTCCGCTTTTATCATTGGAGACCTTGTTGCCTGAAGTGGCTGCATCTGTGCAGAATATCCACTGCTCAAAGCCTAGGTTTTAACCCCATGCCAGAGCAAGGGGCCACTGTTGACACCACACCCTATCTCCTTGACGGATCTTGCACATTTCCATTACAGAGCCCCCTGAATAAAACTTGTGGTTTCTAACTAGTGCAGGTTTCTAACTAGTGCTAGTCATCCTCCGGACAATTTGGTTTTGCAAACTGGCATGTAAATGCATCTTGTGTTCATTGCTGTTTATGATAGGGCCACATTTACTGGTGTGTGTGTGTGAGAGAGACAACTGAAGGTGATTGCTACTATGTCTGAATTATACCTTAAATGTAAGTTTGTTTTGTAATAGAAGGAGGCCTACAAAAAACTAGTCAGATAAAATGGAAAACCCATTTAATACCTATCGGTCACAATGTAAATTTTTGTTGTTGTTGGCAACCTTCAGTCTCGAAAGACTCTGGTATCGCACTCTGAAAGGTGGTTCTGGAACAGCGTCTAGTGTGGCTGAAAAGGCCAATTTGGGAGTGACAATCCCTTCCACACTGGGAGCAAGTGCAGTCTGTCCCTGGTCTGTCTCCCTGGCTATGGGCCTTCCTTCTTTGCCTCTTTGCCTCACACTGTTGGCCAAGTGTCTCTTCAAACTGGGAAAGGCCATGCTGCACAGCCTGCCTCCAAGCGGGCCGCTCAGAGGCCAGGGTTTCCCACCTGTTGAGGTCCACTCCTAAGGCCTTCAGATCCCTCTTGCAGATGTCCTTGTATCGCAGCTGTGATCTACCTGTAGGGCGCTTTCCTTGCAGGAGTTCTCCTTAGAGGAGATCCTTTGGGATCCGGCCATCATCCATTCTCACAACATGACCGAGCCAATGCAGGCGCTTCTGTTTCAGCAGTGCATACATGCTAGGGATTCCAGCACGTTCCAGAACTGTGTTGTTTGGAACTTTGTCCTGCCGGGTGATGCCGAGAATGCGTCGGAGGCAGCACATGTGGAAAGCGTTCAGTTTCCTCTCCTGTTGTGAGGGCAAGTGGAATTCATGTCCCCTGTACAGTTGGGGGTAGCTGTTGTGGATTTGCAGCCCAGTCCTAAGCGTCCCTAGTGCTGAGGGCTACAGTGGCACCAAAATGGCGACTGCTATATCCTATGGGGCCAGGGAAGCAGTGCCAGGTCTCCTCAGGGTAAGGGAACAAATATTCCCTTACCCTTTGTCGCACCCAGGCAGCCCCAATGGGCCTCATCGGATCTTCACCCACTATTGAGCAGACACAGAATCAAGGAGACCTGGTTTCCCAGCCCAGGAGGGGGTGGTCAGGATACAGCAGCAGAGCCTGCTGCCCTGCTCCCTTCTGGGCCTGTTTCTCCCCTCCCCCTGACCAGTTCTGCCCTTCCCACCCTCCCCCCACACCAGAAGCCCTGCCGCTGGCACAGCCATACTCTCAACCAAGATTTCTTGACAGTGATCTTTGGGCGCTGAGGCCCAGCTCTGACTGGCGCTGGACTCAGTGCCAGTGGCGCGTCAGTTCTGCCCAGGCCAGGAGTGCCGACGGAACTCTGGCTCTGGGCTCTTAACTCCTCAACCCACCGTCACGCACAACAACCACTGAGGATGAGCTAGAGTTGGAAACATTATGCAAAAGAGAGAACGATTTAGATGCAGGAACCTGACAAGATGTTGTTAGCAGACGAATTCTTTAAAAAGATAAAATAATATTTGCGTGTGGGATTATTTAAACATTTCAATCAGCAATTTTAAATCGCCTTATTTTACAGTAGTATTGCAGAAACCTGTCTCTGTCTATCTACATACATATAATCACACACATTGCTGTGTCTACATATAAGCACATGTAGAAAAAAATATATATATAGGTCATACCCTAGAGAAACTGGGCCCTGGTTATGAGATGGGTCTTGAAAAGCAGTTGACTGACTTTTAAAAAAAGAAATGCATAAAAAGAAGAAAAAAGTTGGAAATATAAATAAATGGAAAATCTAAGTCCATAGCAAAAATGTAATCTGAGATATATTGTAAAAGTAAGAGTTGCTTTAAAATATTCCGATATGAAGAACACAGGTTATTTTGGCTCACTGTGATAGCTCAGTATTAAGTATTCCCTTTTATTTAATACAAATCTCTGCAAATCCTAGTCTACAGTGAGCTTTCAAAATGAAACCAGGAATACGGCAGTCACTTTAAAGATGTGCAGGAAACTGCAAGATGGCTCTTGTGAAAATGTGGAAGAATAAGAAACTCATAATGTCAGCAATAATTAGCAGATCTATCTATCTATCTATCTATCTATCTATCTATCTATCTATCTATCTATCTATCTATCTATCTATCTAATCTGCTGTGCTGAGCTGAGCTAGCCTCCCCACAACTTAGAAGGCCTCGCAGACATGACTGGAAGGCACTTCCAGTTTGCCAGTGCAAACCAGAAGTGTTTTCCAGTCATGTCTGGGAGGCTTATGAGGTTGCTTGGGAGGCCATGTGTTACCTCTGGAGGGTCAGGCTCGGCCCCCAGGTAAGTAATTGTGGCATTGCATGCCCTCCACCATGGTTTTCATCATCCACAGAATTTGGTATCCTCAGGGGCTCCTTGAATTGATAATAATAATAATAAATAAATAAATAGGTATTTATATACCGCCTTTCTGGTCATCGGATTATTCCTCTGACTTTATTCAAGGCAGTTTACATAGGTAGGAGTTTATAAATCTAAATCAAGCAGTTCTATCTTTCACATGGAGGGCAGCCAAGACGCTTCTTGCTCACACCAAGAGCAGGTGGAATCACTCAGCTCGGCTTGTCAGCTGCTTCAAGGTCTTGCCATTTTCAGCCGTTCAGGGAGCTGATGGATCCCCTGTGGATACCCAAAGCCTTGGAAAGTTCAGGTGCTCGGGGAACTGAGGGCCCAATCTTATCCAACTTTCCAGCACCAGTGGAGCCTCAATGCAGCCCCAAAATAAGGGAACAAATGTTCCCATACCTTGAGGAGGCCTCTGTGACTGCCTTCCCATCACAGGAAGCAGTGCATACCCCATTGGCACAGCAGCACCGGCGCTGGAAAATTGGATAGTATTGGGTCCTAAATAGTTTACAGCAGGGGTCAGCAACCTCCTTCCTCATAGGGGCCAGACATTTGGTCCATCAATAATAAGAATGCTTGCACATTTGATACAAATGTGAGAACCTCCCTGTTAGGCCATAGAGCTAAGAGAGAGACATGCTCAGACAGAGAATGACACTCGAAGGAAGCTTCTGTCCTTGGTCTGCTTACACAGTAAGCCTTACAGAGATTGAATTACAAACTTGCATTGTTTTATAGGACCACTGAGGGCCAGGTGGTTATATCCTTTTGGGACTACAGGCTGGAGTGCAGTGATAATTTTGGGTGGTGGACCAGATCTGGCCAATTCATTCAGAAAAAACTGTGTATCATTGGTAGCAAGTAAGCCAGCAAGCAAGGGAGGCTTGGAGGACTGGGAATTTGGGGACAGAGAGCAAAGGAAGCATATGATTGCTAGGTATATATGTGAGATACTCACAAAGGCATTTTGCCAGATATGAGTTCCACTCTCATTGTAGAACCGTTGCGTGGCAATCTTATGAAGGCTATGATGGCCTGTAAGATGTGATGGTGGAGTGTAGGCTGAAATCCTATGCACACTTTCCTGAACGCTGCACTGAACAGAGCTCCATTGAACACAGTGGGACTTACTTCTGAGTAGACATGCCTAGGATTGCACTGTTAAACCATTTCTGCCCTATGTTGTATATATGTTGCAACAGGGACCAAATATGTACATCTGTGTGCCGGGCAAAAATGAGTTAATTAATTTCACATACTGTTTTGAACTAAACAGCCTGTTTTGAGTTCCATGCTTCTGATTTTGAGATCATTTGGGTCCAGTCCAGTGAAAGTTGGGTGTATCCAAATCCTATTGAACTAATTTAATTCTGTTTATTTCAGTGGGATTTAGTGAAGTGTACTTTTCATTGAACTGCACCCGCGGTAGCATATTTTCACTGATTAATACAGACATATTTGTCTATGTTCACAGCAGCCTAGTTATATCTTGAAGGCAGGTAAACTCCACTGTACACATGGAGGTCTCATAGGGCCCTCTGTTAATTTCAGCGGAGGTGAGAAATCCACCTTTGAAGAACTATATGCACCATTAACTCTTGAGCTTTGAAGGGCCATTAGCTTGCCACTGAATTAAAGTACAGACATATCCTGACTTTCATCACTTT
Organism: Tiliqua scincoides; assembly: GCF_035046505.1. Taxonomy (NCBI): domain Eukaryota; kingdom Metazoa; phylum Chordata; class Lepidosauria; order Squamata; family Scincidae; genus Tiliqua; species Tiliqua scincoides. The sequence continues at coordinate 13,542,032 of NC_089827.1, read as the reverse complement.
GCTCTTCCAACCGCTTTCAATTATAAACACATTTCAAATTTCATCCACATGTTTTCCTCTTTCATCCAATTTCATCCAACCTTTGTCGATGTTCTTATGTTTTGATATTCATCCATTTTTGACATTCATCCATGCTCTTGTCCCTAACCAGATGAAAGTGCAAGGTAGTGCTGTAAATCGTCAGGCAGATGAAGGCAAATCTTCCCAGTACTGAAATGCCTGCTGCTGTATCCTGTGGGGCCAGGGAACTGCCACAGGTCTCTTCAGGGGAAGGGGACATTTGTCGCCGTACCCTGAGTAAAGCCCCAGCCTCTGCAATGTGGCTTCGTGGCTGGCTTCGTGGCAATGTGGCTGGTGCAGACTTAAGAAACCCCATGTTAGGCTTCTGAACCCAACATAGGGGAACAAATGTAGCAGAGGTGGCACCTGCTCGTCCCTTCTTCCTTCTGGGCCAGTCCCTCCTACTTTTCCATCTTCTCCCCACCCTCTCCTCACCCAGGAATGCCTCCCCCACACCCTCCCACCATTCTTCCTATGCCCCTGTGCCCTCCAGCACTTACCTTTTCTCTGCCAGCAGCTGGGGCTCCTGCAGCAGTGGTGGTGGGGCTGCACAGGCCTCCACATTGGCCCCACTTACTCCAAGGGTGCCACAAACATGCTTTATGGCATGTTTGCGACACCTAGAGCCAGCAGTACAAATGTACCTCCAGAGGAATGAACCCTTAGAGATAATATATGTCTGTTGGCAACCTTCAGTCTCGAAAGATCAGTCTCGATAGTTTCGCACTCTGAAAGGTGGTTCTGGCACAGCGTCTAGTGTGGCTGAAAAGGCCAATTCAGGAGTGACAATCCCTTCCACACCGGGAGCAAGTGCAGTCTGTCCCTGGCCTGTCTCCCTGGCTATGGGCCTTCCTTCTTTGCCTCTTTGCCTCTTTGCCTCACACTGTTGGCCAAGTGTCTCTTCAAACTGGGAAAGGCCGTGCTGCACAGCCTGCCTCCAAGCGGGCCACTCAGAGGCCAGGGTTTCCCACTTATTGAGGTCCACTCCTAAGGCCTTCAGATCCCTCTTGCAGATGTCCTTGTATCGCAGCTGTGGTCTACCTGTAGGGCGCTTTCCTTGCACGAGTTCTCCATAGAGGAGATCCTTTGGGATCTGGCCATCATCCATTCTCACGACATGGCCGAACCAATGCAGGCGTCTCTGTTTTAGTAGTGCATACATGCTAGGGATTCCAGCACGTTCCAGGACTGTGTTGTTTGGAACTTTGTCCTGCCAAGTGATGCCGAGAATGCATCGGAGGCAGCGCATGTGGAAAGTGTTCAGTTTCCTCTCCTGTTGTGAGCGAAGAGTCCATGACTCGCTGCAGTACAGAAGTGTACTCAGGACGCAAGCTCTGTAGACCTGGATCTTGGTATGTTCCGTCAGCTTCTTGTTGGACCAGACTGTCTTTGTGAGTCTGGAAAACGTGGTAGCTGCTTTACCGATACGTATAGAGATACTATAATAAAAGCATATAGAATATAGGTATATGTATAAGATTCTCTAGTGATGCTGTGCTCTAGGTTCCAAGATTAAAAAAAAAGACTATCGTAAAGTATTTGAAGCATGACATTTTTGCTAGTAATGTTACGACTTTGAAATTGCCCCCTCAGTCCTTTTCTCACTTTTGAAACACGTAACTGTTCAATGAGAGCTTTAAATATTCTTGTTTATTTAACTTTGTTAAGTTACAATCCTACATGCTTACCTGGGGACAGGTCCCACTGAACACTGTGGGACTTACTTCTGAGTAAATCTGCATAGGATTGCATTGTCAGTTTCTGAATTCCCATTATAGAGGATATTTTGTGTGTCTGTAATAGTTCTGCGTCTTTGTTTTGAATTGTTTGATTATTTTATTTCATTGTTTTTAGTTTTGAATTATATGTTATTTTTTTGTAAACCACCATGGTACTCATTTAACAGGAAGCGGTACAAAAAAACTGTAAATAAATGAATAAGATTAACACTGTCAAGGGATCATGGGACATAATATTGCTCCTAACAGTGTATTGCGGTTATAAGCTTCAAACCTTTAAAACCGATGAAGCCATCTGGAGTCATTCTGCAACAATATGCTTTAACTAGATAAACACGTTGGATTGCACGACATGGTGGAGTTCTGTAATTTTAATAGCTTTTTAATAAAATCAGGATGGTGGCATAGGTGTGGAAAGGCTTATATATTGAGTCTGGTGGACAAGCCACCTGGATATGCCCTTGATTTAATCCAGCCCTGTAGAATGGAACTGTAACGTTCATTGCAGCAAAGGTATGGTTAAATGAGATGTTTTGAAAGCATGTCAACCAGAGTTTATTACATCTCATAGTAATGTACAATATAGCTATGAATTTAGGACCACATTATGCTTGTTTTAAATTGGGAAGAAACTGTGACTCACGCTGAGTTTGCACTGGGCAAAGCTGGGCTTCTTTGGTGGGAGGGAGGACATTTTACCCAATGTCCCAATCTTGAGTTTCCCGGCACCTGCTGGAGCAGCAGCATCAAAGCAGCTACCACTTTATCCAGCAGGCACCGGGGAAGCAGCCATTTTCCCCCCTTAAGTGCTGTATTACTGTCTTTAATGTTGTAACTGCTTAATGCAAACTGAAAAAAAAAAATTGTTCTAGGCGCAGTTCAATATTTTGATAAGGTCCCTGGAAAACCTAGATCTGTGACCATCTCTTTTCTGACATGAGAACCAACAGGTCTTATCGTCATGATGGAGTCTTTGCATGTTTCTGTTGTATAAGCTGCTGTTTGTAATTTTGACTAGACCATTGCAAGGGCAAAGAAGGTATTTGTATGGACCCAAGGCAGTTCCTAACAGCACTGTTTAAAAGCAAAGATCATTATTTCTGCCTTTCTTGTGCTACTAAAAGCAGTCTGGGCCTGAAGTTTAATTTAATTTAGAAAACAAATTTGTGTATAAAATGAGCTGCAATTAGTTTACAAAATGAGCTTTTATCAGATCACCGTGGTCATCGACAATTGACTAGTAAATTTCAGCATGTGGCTAGTAATTTTTGACAGCCCCCCAGAATACAGCGGCAGCCGTTTCAGTTCCGCTGTACCGTGGGACTGACCGCTCCAATAGGATTGGGCTGTAAGTGTAACCCAATAGGATTGTAAGTGTAACCCAATAGGATTGGGCTGATTTTAGAAATGGGTTATGTCAGAATGCCAGGTGCAAGGGAGGGCACCAGGATACAGGTCTCTTTCTGTCTTGTGTGTTCCCTGGGGCATTTTGTGGGCCACTGTGAGAGACAGGAAGCTGGACTAGATGGGCCTATGGCCTGATCCAGCCAGACTCTTCTTATGTTTTTAAGTGTTCCTTACCGGAACACTTATAGCCTTACCAACTGATACTGTTTATTCAATATACAGGTGTTGCGGTTAGGCCTGTTTAACCCTTTGACAAACAAGGCATGGAGAAATGAAGTTAATTTCAAAAGTCAGGTGGCAAATAGGTAAATGTAACACAGTGTCCTCACTCACAGGCTGCTACCGTAGACAGTAGTCCAGGGTAAAACATGAAAATTAACTATTTTGAATAATACTACACACATGATGTGGGTGGTAAGTGGAGATTATGGCAATTAGTCTTTTGAGAAATAGTCTTTAGAACCAAAAGACCATTTTAAGTCAACAGACTTAAAATATGCATAAAAAGTGTTTTCAGCATTGGGGGGAAAAATGGCTTTTAACAGTTACTCCATTTCCCAGGTTTTCCAAGGTATTGCATTAAATGAAAAACCTCAGTCAGTAGCTCCTGCATTTGCCTATTTCTGGTGTTAATTATCTTTTGTTTGCCCTTGATAATCCTGAGGTTGGTATGCAGATAATGAAGGCCTGCAGAATCATCTCACAGTGGCAAAAACAATGGCATTGTCAATTTAGCATCACAACACTTGATAAATTATGAATGTTATCTACATTAAGGAGAATGGTAGACTTTTAAAATTACTTCCATGAATAGATTAAATTACAAGTATTATTACATTTCATTTTATTAAGTGCATCTTAGTCGTTATTAGAGCAAATGAACATGTTCTCTCAATTACATAATAACATTAGAACTAAAAATTATGCATCAACATTCCCAAATGCATAATGCAGCTTTGTATATTAATCACCCCAAACAATATTTTCCAGTTTATATGGAGGCAATTATTACCTGTCCAACATTAACATTGTTATTGGTTTATTAAAATTCACGAACTATCTTTCGAGATAAAAGCTTGGTTTTCTTTTTTGACTATTTCAGAAAAAGGTTTCAGACTCAGAAAAAATGCAAATCTGGTAACGATTCGATTTTAATCTAATTATACAAGGCAAAGCTTATACATTATACTTTTAGATGTCCTTGAGAAAGGAACAGCAATTTTAAAGACTTCCTTTTTTTATTTAGGTTGAACACAGATCCAGTTTGAGGGCTACGTAGTTTGTTTTGTTGTAGCTGCCATCATGACGCACCTTTGCTGGACAATATTTCTTTACCCAGCATGTAATTAGTCTGTGGAACTCCTTGCCATAGGATGTAGTCATGGCATACGGTCTAGATGCCTTTAAAATGAGATTGGACAGATTTCTGGAGGAAAACTCCATCACAGGTTACAAGCCATGATGGATACGTACAGTCTGAGATTAGCTGGTCACTCACCGTGAGAACCAAGTAGGAATTTTTTTCTGCCATCCAAATTGACCGCAGATGGCAGTTTTATCACCTACCCCAGACTGGCGAGGGAGGGGCGGTGTGTTCAGTAGGTTTCATGTTTTAAAATTGATTACTTGTGTTTGTGTAGCCCAAATTAAACCCAATCTGCAGTCAGGGGGTGAGGGGGGTGAGAGGGTAAATAAAATGCCAGATGCAGGGGAGTGGCAGTGAGATGTAAGTATCTTGTGGTCTTGTGTGTTCCCTGAGGCATCTGGTGGGCCGCTGTGAGATACAGGAAGCTGGACTAGATGGGCCTGGGCCTAATCCAGCCCCACTTATGTTCTTAATATTACTTCTGCACTTCCAGGTTCCTGATTTTGTTTCTATTGCAACAAATCACCAAAAAAAATGATTTTTAAAGAGCAAGCTTACAGGTAGGATGTTGAAAAAAGAATGGGGTGCATTCGAACTGTGAGTGTATTCAGATGTTCATGTACTCAGTCTTAGGGTGTATTCTTGCCATCAGATATGCACTGATAAATCCACCTAATGTCGATGGAACACCTATATGAGTAATAAGGTGAAGGATTACAGTCTTTATAGTTTGCTTTTTTAAAAAACGTCTTTCCTAAAATAATAACTTTAAAATTCCATGCTCATGTATGACCCAATCTTATTTGGACATCTTTTTTTGATACCAGCACAGCATCCACTGTATCCTAACTCCATCCCGGCAATGCCACTGATAGCACACTGACACGATTGTGACAAATGCCAAGCCTGGCCCTTCGTAGTAACACTCCCAGCATCCATGGAAACGCTGATCCTGCCTGTTATCCATTGAGCGGCGTCCTGATGACAGCATGCCACCCATGTGACATTGGCATGTCATCCATGTGTCATTGCCATGAAGTCACTGCCATGTGTCAATAGCATGAAGTCAACATGTCATCTGCGTTAACTTCTGCGTGTTATCGGCGTGATGTCCAAGGAGCCAGTCACAGCACTCAGGGCCCAATCCTATCCAATTTTCCAGAGCTGGTGCAGCCATGCCAATGGGGCGTGCACTGCTTCCTGTGGTGAGGAGGCAGTCATAGAGGCCTCCTCAAGGTAAGAGAATGTTTGTTCCATTATCTCAGGGCTGCATTGAGGTTGCACCGGTGCTGGAAAGTTGGATAGGATTGGGCCCGTAGTCAGCTCCAACACTGGCAGCCTGAGAAGTGAATTAAGCAGGGTGTGGGGGCAGGTGCAGTGCCAATGAGTAGCCGATACTGAGGAGACATCCCCTATCAGCCACAAGGAATGAATAACATAGATTTAACCTCAACCATGGGAGACGCCCCAAGGATACCATACACAAGCACACACCACTACACAAGGATTCTGTCAGGCCTTTGGCACCCCAGGCCCTGAACTGTTATAAGCCAGGATGTGGCAGGAGGGGCCTTGATATCCAGGCCTGGTATAAAATGTACTTAAAGGAAGAGCTGATTAGCAATCGGCTGCACCTGTTACAGGTGGGAGTCACGTGACTTGGGGAGAGATGTGTGCAGAGTCACGTAGGCTATGGTTGAGTGGTGCAATGCACCACTGGACAGTCAATCAGAGTGGGTCACAAGACTGTCTTGTGACTGAGGTCATGCTACTCTGATTGGCTGGCCCCGGTATTTATGGGGTAAGCACAGACATCAAGGTGTGGGTTGTTGTGGTGGAGTTTCTGCATGCCGGGCTGCTAGTTTGTGTACTGATTTGGACTGCCTTCTCGTGACTGTGACCTGCTGTATCCCTGACTTCTGGACCGTATGATTGACTACTCTTCTGCCTGCTCCTTTACCAATACCTGCTTCTGCAACAAACAAGCCTGTGTCTGCTTCTTTGGCTCTGTTTGGGATCGCCTGCTTCTTGTGCTGTCTTTCTACGCTCCCGTGCCACTTTGCTATCAGGAAAGCAAGGGCTATCCTCCCCTGCTGACCTGACAGATTCCATAGCACCCCTCCTCTCCCCCATGAGGCACAATGTCATCAGCCCCAAAGGGACAAAGGCACCCAGGACTCAAGTTCCCTCATCCCAATCAAACAAACACATGCATCTGAGGAATACCTTTTGAGCAGAGCATATGTAGAAATACATCTCTCTTGAAGAGGGCAGTCGTATGAAGCAAACATACGAGCCCTTCCATGGGAAGGATTTGAGTCCCCATGGGGGGCATCTGCCAGCTGGAAGGAACCCTTTTGCCAGGGGAACACTGGGATGAGTCACAAGGGGAGCCTCAACAGCACTCAGACAAAGAAGGGTGTTGACAGGTCACTGCACAAAGTCACAGGTTGGGAGCTAGTCAAGATGGGTTCAAGCCCAGTCAAGGTCCTTGCCCCCAGCAGCAAAGCATTCACCTTTTGTATGACTGGCCAGAACAATTTTTAAAAAGCCATGGCGGCATTTGCTAAAGAAGAGAGGAAAGCAGGTCTAGAACCATGTTGGCCGCTCCAGATCACCCCATCTGGCAATTAGAATTCTGCATCACTGCAAACAGGACACTTGACTGGGAGACTGTAGCACCTGGTCTGACCAGAGGGAGCGCTGCATAGGCCAATCACTGACATGTGACACAGGGCCCTTTGCCAATGACCACCATATAAGATGGCAGTAGGGAATAGGAGACTCATGTTTATTGAGGAACATCTCTATTTGGAGCCCAAGATGTTACAGAGTGAGGATGCTGTGGCCTCTGGGAGAGGGTCCACCCCCTGGTCTGTCCCAACCTGAGGCCAACTGAGTAAGGACAATAAGGGTGTGTAGAAGGGATCCCTTCTGCTAATGAAGACACACCAAGGGAGATCAACCAAAGGTTTTATTGTGTTCTGTCAGAGACCGAGCAGCATCTGAAAGAGAAACACACAGGTGGGATTGTCAACCCTCTCCAGCAGGAGGGTTGTGCCTTTGCAAGTTATCCAGAAGACAGTCAAGTTCACCTCAAAGGTGTCTGTGAGGTCTAGCTGCACCTGTTGGTTCACTGCCTACCATGGAGTTTGCAAAGCCATATGGGCCTGAATGGAAGGAGTAGGTTGGCAGCCTTACCAAGCAGCAGCTGGTCTCATGCTCATTACTTCAAGGAGGCTGTAGACTTCCCTTGAGATCTGCATGGTTTGCCTGTGAGATGGGTGTCTGTGGGGATCAAGACATGAGAAGATCAAGCAGTGATGCATTGCAGCATGATATTCCCCTCCCTCCCCCCCCCCCCCCGCTTACCTGTGTGTAGTGCATTGTGCTTGCTTTCCCATGTTGGGATGGTGAGGTACAGATTCCAGTTGGGCATCTGTCTGTGGAATCCTCCTAGGGCAGATTGTCTGCAATCAGAATTCTGAGAAGTGTGAACAGAATATTTTGTCATATAGGTTGCGAAGGACAAGAGGTTGAGCAAGAGATTTGTGCCAAGTGCTCTCTTCGTGTGCCAAGTGCCCTTTCACTATGGTTCCCATCACCAAAGTTCCCCCTTTGAGAGGCCAGAGAGGTATATCCCTATGTGTCTGATCATCTGAGCTTTGTGCCCCAATCCTAAACCCTACTCCCAGTGGTGTAACTAGTGTTGCACCAGCAGAAGCTGCTTTATGGCCGCCGCAAAGCAGCTTCCACCGATGAGTGTAGCAGAGTGGCCTCCCACATGCTGGCTCACCCATGGAGGCCTGCTGGAACAAGTAAGCCTGTGCAGGTGGTTGGAGGGAGGCAGGGAGGGAATTGAATGGGACAGGGTTGGCAGAAGCAGGGATGGGTGGGTGGAATAGGGTGGTGGCAGGGCAGGGAGGAGGGCAGATCAGGCCCAGGAGGGGGCAGGATTGACGATGTTGATGCAGGCCAAATCCCAACCCCCTTCCCAAGCCTAAACCGCCTTCTCGTGTCAAAACAAATGTGTGCAAATGACTGAGCTGACACAGGTTCAAGTTGACCTATAGCAGCTCCTGGGGCTTACTCTGGGGCAAGGGGACAAGTGTTCCCTTACCCCGAGGACACTTCCAGAACCCAAAAATCCCCCATGGGATACAGCAGTAGCCACATCGGCATCTCTGCATCATCACTTAGGGATTTAGGTAGGATTAGGCTGCCCATCTCACAGGCAGGGTGAAGTATAGTGATTGCTGTGCTGTGATTGGCTGCCAAACATAGTCTATATCCTATGATTGTTGTAGGACTTGTACAACTAAACTCATTGTAGTTTCCTTAATTCCTTTCTTAGGGCTCAAAGGAGGAAGATCATATTACTGATCAACACTTTAATATTGCCAACAAACTTGATTTCCCCTTTCCAAACAGTCCATGTCCTTCAGCCATGTGTAAGGTTAAGGACCAACTACATGCTATGATAAATGTATAATGTAGCCCTATTTCTTTTATATTTTTTGTAAATATCAGGCAAGGGATATATATTTGGGTGAAATCATGGCTGTGGATAGGGGAACCCCACTGCCGTTCCAATCCTGATGACAGCCCATTCATGCACCATTTTTAATGGGGAAAAAGCTTCTATAGGCTTTTGATTGAAGCTGATTTTCTATTAAAGATATCATATGGTGAACCACAGTTAGGATTGGGACCACAGTGAGGTCAAAGTACTAATGCCCCCTACCCTAAGAACATAAAAAGTGCTCTGCTGGATCAGGCCAAAGGCCCATCTAGTCCAACTTCCTGTATTTCACAGTGGTTTACAAGTTGCTTCAGGGAGTACACAAGGCAGTAGGAGACTTGCAGTCTGGTGCCACACCCCTTGTATCAGGCCTTCTGAGGTAGCCTACTTCTAAAATCACGAAGTTGCACATACCTATCATGGCATACAACCTGTGATGGACTTTTCCTCTGGAAATCTGTTTAATTCCCTTTGAAAGGCATCTAGGCCAGATTCCACCACAACATCCTGTAGCAGGGAGTTCCACAGGCTAATTACATGCTGGGTAAAGAAATATTTTCATTGTCTGTTCTAACTCTCCCAACATTCAATTTTAGTGGATGTCCCCTGGTAACTGATGTTGTGATTTTGTGGTCTTCACACAATATTTACCAACCAAAATTAAAATGTGGAAAAATTTTTTTAAAAAGAGTTGCATTTTGCATGCTTTGTCATGGGAAGTTTGGCTGTTGCCATGTTGCTGTTTATGCTACCATATCTCCATCGTTACAGTACTTCCTGTTAAGCCTTTCTCTTTAACCATTTCTGGGAATAATGCAGATCGAATGAAACGTTTAGGGCACCAGCCAGATCTGAGCGCAGTTAAGCCTGCTGATTTCAGTTGGGGAGTTAAGCATATGCTTAAATCTGTCCTGTTAAAATAAATGGAATTTAAATATGCTTAATTTTGGCGGGAGTGTGTGCTTAGTTTTTATAGGGGGATTTGAAGGTTTTTTTTCCCTTCTATCCAGGTGCAACCAGTGTGTCTCTGCATTTTTTAATTATAAAATTAATTCATATTCTTATACACAAAATTGATACAACACATGTATATACTATTTGATCCATCCCAAATTAATTTATTTTAAACACACACTGTATTGGTGTCCTAGAGAAATAATACAGTGATGCAAACTGGACTGATGAGGGGATCTTTTGGTCCTCATAATTATCAACATATTATTAGGATATGAAAAATAAATAAATAGGAGATGAATTTGGATTATTTATATTAAACCAGATCACAGCCAATAAATCCACTTTGAATGCAAATGCATTAATCTGAATATGGGAGGCAAAATAATAAAAATGCCAAGGCATAGCTTTTTATCATATGAGCTTTAAACATCCATTATGATTTCCTTGATTCAGCAAGAAGATTATTTAAATGTGGAAAAATGGCATATTCCATGAGAATATGAAAGAAGGTCTTACTATTCCCTGGAAGGCAGTTTCTAAAGTGTATTGAGTAAATAGATGTGTTTAATCTTTGTTTTTTCAGGCCTGAAAAAAGTTTATGACTGTATTCAGGACACCCAAGGTTCAGTAGGTATATAAGTATATAGGACCCCCTGTTCATATTTAAAATCAGTAAACCCTAATTGGTCACTGCATGAAAATATGAGTAATTGATGTATTTTATATTAAGGATAATTAATCATTATAATAGAATGATTTTATATTAATGATGCACTTTATAATGATGTACCTAGTGACCAGATGATCTCTTCTGTCTTAAAGTTGTAAGACAAAGTCAGACCTGTTATCAGAATTGTAGTGGATTAAAAATAGACAAGAGAAGACATTGACTCAAACTCATGTATATGGAACTGACAAAATAACTCACCTTTTTAGTTCCAATTAGTCCTCAGTTGTAATACCTCAGCAACAATCTCAGAAAGCACCACTACTTTTTCCTATTCAGAATGTTCCAGGCATTAGAGAGTTAACCATTCCCTTGAAATTACTGCTATTTAAGAAGAAAAATCATATTACTTTCTTAATCTTTCTAATTCTTCTCTCCCAAGATCATCTTGGATTTGTTCCTTTAACACCGACTCTTAGTGCAGTCCTGATTTCGGTATTAATGAATTGAGAAGATGACATCAGGCTCTTAGGTAAGTGCTATAAGCTCAGTTCTGTGAATTTACGGCAAGGTACAAAGTATAAAGAAGAAATTATTCTTTGTCCATTCTCACATCAATGTTGCTTTGAAAGGTAATTAGTTTGATATTATGTAGGTAGCGCACAAAAGATCATGTAGTAGTTTGTGATCGGTCTTTTGATCATTGCAAGATAAAATTCTGCTTGGAAATGAAAGGCAAACATAATTCACTAAAATTACATTGAATTCTCTCTAATCAATAAGGATAAATCAAATGTCTGCTGTTAAATGGATCCTCTCTTCTATTGAGATATATTGTCTTGATTGTTTAAGGGATAATTATTTTGCAGGGAATTTTTATGATGATTTCATGTTGTGACAACAGCAAACTGATAGGGTGTTGAATGACTACAGTTAAGACTGTATTTGTCTCTTCTAGTTTGAACCTTAGTGATATCAGTACTGATTTATATGATTTCAGGAAGTGTATTGAGGTGAAGCTGTTTTCTTTTTCAAAAAAATGTACTGTCTCTTTGTGTGTTTTTCTTTTGTAAAATTGTCACCTCTTGCCAAAATAAATATTCATTGATGCAGAGTTCCCCCTTTCCTGTTTTATCACATTAGTTTGATTCCCTGCCATATATCATATTGAAAAAGGTCCAGATAAACTTTGATGAAATTAAACAAATGTTTAGGCTAATCTGGGATTGCTGAAAGTGGATAATTGAACAATTTCTATACAGAGGATATGCAAGTATAAAAATAAAGATTCAGAAAAGTCAAAATCGTTCCTCTTCTCTGTCCATTTGGATACATTTGTATATGAGTTGAACAACCATCTATTACATATTACTTAAGCTATTAAGCATGTACAGAGAGAGAAGGGAGGAAAGAGCAAAATTAGTTTTGGGAAAGTCAAGCACTGTCAAACCGCTCTGACCTCAACTTCCTGTCTAGAAAAAATTGAGAAATGAGTCGCATGCATATAATACACAGCATTGAGGAAACAAATTGTGTATGCTGCATGCGTGAATAGTGGATGAAAAAATACTTTATTCACTGCACAATATTTTCTATCAACCAAACTTTTCATTAGAAAGTGTGAGACAACTGATGTAATTCAATGAGCATCCTGACTAGAGCACCTTTTAATATGAATTCTCAAATTGGAAACTGTTCTATTTCTGTTCAAAATGCTATATAAGATGATAATATCTGTTTGTTTTTAAATGACCATTAATGCCTCGTATCTAATACAAAGCGTTCCTTTAATTGGACACCAATTTCACTGGTGTGAGCTTTTTTAAATGACTTGATATTATTTCCTAACACCTTTGCAAGCAACAAGGAAATAAAGTTTGGTTTGCATTTACAAGCAGGAGGCATATCTTGTAATAGCTTATTAGATGACAGTCTCTGAAAAGTGAAAATCTGTACTAAATG